>NW_007577735.1:1527080-1566941 GCF_000690725.1 Stegastes partitus | reverse complement strand
CACAGCAGGCTGTGGTAGCTGCTGGCCAATGCATTAAGCCGTCACAACAGTAGCTGTGATCTAGTAGAAGGAGGAGGAGTAGAGGAGGAGAAAGGCCAAGTGACGGTGTCAGAAAGCGCAGTCATAAGAACGTCGAAGGACACTTTTGATATCCAACCACAGAAGACAAAAGCAAATAAAGACAAAATTAATGGGCTTACAGCAAAAGTGGACGGGTCCGGGACGCACCGAGCTGAGTCCCGTGAGAAAGTCTACAGCTGCCAATCAGAGCCCGGGCCGAGGTCACATGATCGCGAAGTTTTTCGAGCTACATACACACTCATGTGGCCGGCGTCCCACATCCAGGAAGTGTAAAGTTAGTTCACACACAATAAAGACTTATATTAAATCTGTTAATAATACAAATATTGTTAATATGTCAAAAGAATATAAACATTATTATTAATTTTATTATTATTTTGTTAAAATTAATTTCAACTTAATTTTACGTTTGAGAACTACTTTTTATCTGGACGTTAGCAGTGGGAGGGCGACGCCCCTGCGCCCTGTATTAACCAGTCGCCACTGGCAGTTTGGTTGTTTCTAAGTATAAAGAATATGTGTGTGTGCCTGTGTGTAGGATTAAAATGTGTCCATCATCATTTAACCATAAATCTATTATTTCTTACTGTAGGTAAAGCAGCAAATAACTAAATAAATAACAGATACTTGCCATAATTTGGATATATAAATTATAAAAAGTGAATATTTTTAAACTTAATTTACACATTTTCCTGTTTTGTTAAATCGCAGGAAATATCTAATAAAAATCACAGAAAAAAAAATGATTTACATGTTTCAAAAATGGCCCAAACTGTGCATAATGTCCATATTTTTACATTAAATTAATTTTATATTTTATGTATTAAAGGTTAGATTTGATTATTATATTTTTAAATTCTTATTAATCATTGTTTTAATTTAATGTGTTCCTGTTCTCTAAGTATTCAAAAAAAAGCCTGGATAAATAAGGTTAAGAGGTGAAATTTGTTTGGAAATCTGTTCTTTGTAAGTTTCACAGACAGATGTTTTTCTGTACTTTTCTTTCTGTCGACAAATTAGATTGGCCACCCACAAAAACGACTTCATAGCATTTTTTGCAAATGCCCTAAAACGAAATACGTCCAACTGACAAATCCCTCTAGCAACCAAGGGCTGGACTTCAACTCAGGAGGCTGCTGTTCTCTCTGTATTTCTTGCTGACAACTTACTTACAAACATTTTCACACTGACTGACCATGGCTTCAACACCCAATACAGACATTATGCTGTGGTTGAAAAGCTGTTCCAGGATGTTGTCTGTACATCAGCTCGATGTCCTTCCAGGACATTTTAAGAAGGTGCAGCTTGTATCTTGTTCTCGTTAAGAATTTTTTTAACTCTAGGAGGGAGCGAAAACACCTGCGTTAGCCATTCTATTGTATAGAAGAAATATGCACTACAGGTTTATACTGGAAGGACATTTGTAATTGTGACAGTTTAAAGACAAATACAAATAAGCTTGTCACTTGACACACAATGAGACAGGAAAGCAATTTACATGCAGATATACAACAATGGCATGAATGTGTTTTTCATATTTAGTGTTTAGCCATTGGATAATATGGCTTTGTATGTGAAGTGGTCATTGTGTGGCTGATCAACAGTTTCACAATCAAAAAAATTGTCAATCAAATGCCTTATTAAAAAAGAAAAAGAAGGACAAAGACACTTGTTTTTTTCCCTTAAAATAATCAATATTTCATGGTTTGTTAGAAGAATCTAACTGGATCCCCATTGTCTATGGAAACAGTGCCCATTCAGGCTGCTTGTTGTCAAACCACAACCATTTTCACAACCACCAGCTATCATTTAACCAATGGTAGCTTAAAACGTAACCAAAATCCTGTTTGTTTATCTGCCTTAATCTGACTCAGAATGTAGCTATTCCAGTGTGAGATTAGAAAATGAATTTATTTGGTATCGATTTGATTGGTTTCAGAAGGCAGTCACGGTTGACGTTGCCCTGCAGATCAAGGCTTCAATTCAGAAAATACTTCTTTTATTTATGTCATAGTGAAAAGCAAGTATAAACCAGATATATAATCATAAAATTTTAACTTTTAATAGGACCAAACCAAAAATGGATTAGCCCTCGTCTCAAGACATTTCCCATCCTCTGTTGTGGCACTCAGCCCCAAGCCAATGGGTTTTCAATTGGAGATGTAAATCCTTAAAATGGGGTCACAAATAGCCAATTGCATGCGGTTTCATTTTGTTAAAGCTCTGTAAATTCCTTTAAACAGCTGGGCACTGTAGCACCTAAAGTGGTTTATTTGTTGGGAACCATTTTCAACTGGGGATTAATGCATTTGGTGCTCTCGTGAGTATTTACGGCAGCAGGATGGTGTATGTTAGATTCACAAGTTACAGTGTCTCACAGAAATGAAGAACTCTGTCACTCAGTGCAATGGTATGGTTTACTGATGAGTGGTTTATACTAGTTAATGACAAAAATTTAAGTCACATATATAAACAAAACGTGCAACTAGGATCATTTATAAGCTGATTTTATTCTCTTCATTGGGCCTGCAGACAGTAAAAATATATATATGGAACATCATCAGCTTTAAAAAGGGATTTAAAATCAATCATTTAATTTTGTTCCTCAAAATAAACAAAAAGAATACTTATCATACCAGAAATTAAGGGTGACTTTGAACCTGTGTGGCTGCATATTTTTATAATTTGTTCAGTGGATTAAGGTGGCAGAAATGTAACAAGTCTTCTTTTCAGTGGCGTAGTGGAAAAATAATTGATAGAGGCAATCAAAAACAAGCCTGCCCACATGTGGAACAGCCTATTAGGTTCTTTTTTATGTTGTTGTTGATTTGTAGTTAGAAGTGAGACATTGAAAAAAGACTGTTTTCTCATTTCTGCCCTCTAGATTTAGTCCAAGAAACAAAGTACCACAACATGCACAAACCTTACTGACACTGTTGTTGTAGCTGACTGTAAACTTTATATGCGACTACAGACTATGCAGTGTAGAGGTAGGCCTGACCATACAAGGCTATTGTTTGACTAGCATTATGTTTTGATCATTCATGAATTAAATACTCTGCTAATGTTGGCCCTAGTTTTCCCACAAAATCAGTCACATTTCCATTTGGCGTCACTGGATAAAACCTATGTGGACATTCTGTTGGAGTCTGTGTTATGTGGCAACCTGGTCGCGTCTTGACATTATCAGACTCTGTTTCTGAGCTAATGTTCGGTCTTTTTGCACATTGATGGCACTTCAGGAGAGTGGAAGAAAGGCATAGAGGAAAATCACTGTAATCTGTACAATACATATAAATGTCATATCCTCTTGTGCTAAAGTTGGGGAAGGTCTCATTTGCGTTACAATCTGTTCTCATGTTGGGAAATAAAAAGTGATTAATACATGTAAATTGCTTCACATTGTACCTTTAAAACGGTTGCTCAGCTACATGAAGTCCAAGGAAAAAAAGAACATTGTGTTTATACTCACTGTGTGGTGCACACAAAGGCATCCTGTTTCTATTGTAATTTCATTCTGAGAGAACCTATAAGGTCTACTTTAAAGACATTTTATTGACTTGTCCATATGGTTTATAGGTTTCTAAATGGCTCCACTTCTCTTTAGAAAAAGAATGGGAATTTAATCACACACCTTTGGCGGGCTTAGCGAGGCAGCTGTGACAGTCAACAACCTCATCATGTCAGCCGGAGACTCAGGAGAGACTGTCCTTGAAACACAAAGAACCTCTGAGGACATTGATTCACTTCAGTCACTGTAGCGCTCATTCACAATTACAAAGGCCACTGTCCTCAAAACCTTTTCCAACACAGACCGGCGACAGTGAAATGACATAAAGCATTCTGGGTATCAAAATAAGTTTGTCATTAATGCCTTTTCTAAATTCCCAGAGACAGCCTCCGTCACCGCTGCACCCTGTGTATACACAATTTCAATTCAGGGTAATGATACACTTAATTATTCCGGGCGCTGGCCAGAAATGTGCAAATGACACAATTTGGTAACAGAATCCCAGTATTACAAGGTTCCTGGTGTGTAATTACACAGATGTTAGGAGTGACTCAGGTACTGTATATGGGCTTGCAGTTGATTTGTGCCATCATGTTTCATCCTGCTTTTCATTTTGAGGCAAGGACAAGCTGATACGCCTCAGTTGCTCTTATAATTATTTCTGCTCCTCTCCCTTTTCCATGCCCAGTCTCTCTGTCATGCTCTCAGTCTCAGCCCAGGCCTGGGTGTCGCTCCCTGAGGACATGACGCTGGAATGCCTATCACAGGCGTCTGCAGATGGAGATTGGGAACTCTCTTAGATTCAATACAATTTTCCAAATCAAGACCGAAGAATTAAATGAAATCTTACAATGTTATCTCTCGGATCGAATTGGTCACTGAAGTGTGCTGCCCTGATAGACTGATAACACCAGCCACTTAATTTTTATCATCCGCATGCTGTAGATTACATCTGAGTGCTTATGTGCACAAATGTGTAAATGCTACAGCGCTCGCGGGTAGTTTAAGTCACCCGCGCATTCTTTAGCTCTTCAATCAAATTTGTTTACATTGCAGTGCAGTTCAGTGTGGTATTCAAAGGATAGATTATAATCCACAGGACAATCCTCGTTTCTTCCTGTAATATGCACACAACAGCACCAGCGTCCCCAGACGAGCGAGCTTTAGTGGTCGTCTGTGTTCAACAGATAAAGAGGAACAATGGTTCTAATAGGCAGCAGAGAGTCTCCACAACCAGTGTTTCAGTGAGGCACATTTGTTCTCACAAAGGCTAAATGTATTTTGAGTGGCAGATTAAGGATATTGGTCAGAGGCTCTGCATTGTCAACTCTGAAAAGTGGGGTAAATGTGTATTTGGATGATAATTCACACATTCTTAGGCTTGACGGCGGACAAAAAAGCAGCTCTGTTCTCGGTTTTGGGAAATGTGTTTCACAGATTGTCAATTATGGGTAACATAATCTCATTAAGTCCTTTTGCTTTGCGACTCAATTTCTTTTACAAGCATTAGTCATGATTGAGTAGTTTAGGGGTTTAAGTTCCTCTTTTGTCTGAGTTCAAAAAATGTCCGTCTTCATAAGAGCTGTGTTTTGTCCCATTTGTATTCCGCAAGGAAGCCTGATGTCCAGCAGCAGCAACAGCACAGTTTCCCTGCTTGAGTGTCTGTAATATCAAACTGTCTTGGCCTGGAAAAGGCATAAACATCCAACAATGGTATTCATACGCATACTGGGAAAGTTGAGATTCACTTTCATGGTATGATTTATATTAGGAGCAACCTCATACAACCTCAGTATGCCACTGGTGTCGTCATACGACAAATGCGACAATGAGAAACACTTATTTCAGAGAATTATCACCTGAATCTGCAGCTCCTCTCAAGTTTGCAGAGCTTTATAGTCAGTTTTAGCTCCTTGTTTAGCTGCCTGGATAGCAGCGTTCACTGTTTAGTTCACTCTTGTTGCTTCATTGCTCATCATTTTTGGCCACAGCAGGCAACTGGTTTTTAGAGGAGAAAGTCTAAAAAACACTACCTGCTCAGCAGCACATCAGACAGACAGAGTTAGTAACTATTTGATGAAGATAGTGAAGAATTTAGCAGATAAAAAGAGATGGTACAGACCAAAAACAGCAACAACAAAAAAAAAAAAAGTGAGTAAATATTGGACTGTCTCCCCTGTGGAGTTCCTCAAGGCTCTGTATTAGGACCACAGCTCCGTCCATTATATAACATTTAGGAAGTGGACAGCAAAAGCATAAGCTGACTGTAAAACCAAGGAACTGCCAATTCAGGTGATAATTCTCAGTTGGTTAGGTCCTGTTCGTGATCTCAATGTCATTGTAAAGTGCTTTTATTTGTATTGTCAATTGATACGTAGTTGGTGTAGCAGCACTTATCAAAGTCTGAAACGGCTGACAAATGGATGACGTGGAAGGAAAATGCTCTGTTTTAGTGCTGTCGGATACAGCAATTGATGCTGCAGAACACAGAATCCTACCTGACAGACTTAGGAAGTGTGTGAGTGTCTGTGGGTCATCCCCAGAGTGGTTCTCTCTAATAGGACTTTTTCAGTTGCTGTTGGTAACCATACCTCCTTGTCTGCACCTCCGTTGAGTGTTTTGCCAGAATGTTCTGTTCTGACTCTTGTCTTGTTTACCTTGTGTATGCTTCCTCTTAGACACATAACAAGGAGTGTGAAAGCTTATGACTGCGATGTAGATGATTATGTAAAAAATATTCTAGTCCTCTAAATGGAACTAAACTGGATGGATGACAATGTTCTACAGCTTCACACAAATGAAACACAAGTCCTTAGCTGTGCACAGACCCAAAGTCCTCGGTTCCTTCTCTTCATTTGTTGAATTCACAGTCAGTATCTTGGTTTTGCTATTCCTCAAGCACTGATTCTGGACCAGTATGGAAAGTGTTTGAATCATTCCTGTTTGTTCTAGCCGAGGATTACTGCGAAAACCAAACTGACTGTGTCCCAGGCCAAAATGGAGATGATTATTCATGCTTTTATTTCATCCCAACTGAACACCTTCTTCACTTGCCTCAGCCAGTCCCACTCAAACTCCTCTCAAGATCCTTGCGATTACTTTTGCAGCTCTTAATGGTCTGCACCTGCCTACGTCCTTGTGTCGCCAGGAGATCTCTGAGGATTTCAAATCAGGGTTTGCTGGTTGTTCCTTGCTTCAGACTGAAATCTTAAGGAGACTGTCCCTTTGAAGTCCTGGCTCCTAGACTGAGAAAATGTCTCCTGAGGACACTGTGGATACATTTTAAATCTATTTTTATAGCTATGTGTTCATTATTGGTATTATATTTTATCTCCTATGGTGATATATAGAAGTATTTACTTAATTTACATTCAAATATAAGGTTTAGCATCTTTGACATTTGCTGCTTTTCCCTATAAACTTTCTATATTAACTAAATCCAATATTGTTTGTGTTGCTGATCAGACACAGTATAGGAAATTTGAATATGCCAGTTTGGATTGAAAAAGTGCAATGGGCATTTTACTATTTTCTGTGACTTTCTAGTAAATTAAAATTAAAGAAGAATGACAAATAAATATTCATTAGCTTCTCCTCTATAGTTTAATTTCTTTTAAATATGTTGTAACTTTCCATGTATTGTCTTAGCTAAAGTTTGAATCGTTAAAATTTCCCACCAGACAAAATTAGTTCAGCAAAAACAATAATATTTACCTCATGTTTTTACCTGAATATATTACTAGAGCGATTGTACCGGGTTGCTTTCTGCCACTTCAAACTGCAGCTTACTGTATGTATGTCTGTTTACAGTCCCTTCAAGATGAACAAGTATAATCAGCTATCTGAGTGTTTTGTAGAACAGACAGCTTTCATCTGATTCAGGCTGCCCTCTAGGGATTTTGGAGGGTGAAGAAAATGTAGACTTCTTCTGTTTTATCCCTCTTCACATTCAGATGTTGACTGCTTGTGCTGGAGAAAATCTAATTTTGAAAATGTATGTACGTGAAATACACATGATTATTTTTTCTTTTTTTTCTTTTTTGCTCTACATAAATATCAAGGTGACCATGATCTATGTCATAGTAGCTGCTTGCAAAGATATTGATTTTGAGAGTAGGGTACTTGGTGCATTGTTTTCACCAAATGATCTCAGTAAATCTTGTGTTTCATCACAGACGACAGTCAGTTAAGACGCACTGAGGACATGGTGTCTCCAGTGTCTGGATGGGATGATTGAGTCCTTGAGGCCTCCTTGGATGGACCAACATCACAATGGCTCCTCCTTCAGCTCAAACATGCCCTGTGTATCCATGTTGGCCGCTCCGGCTATCGCTGTTTATTTTAGACCAACGATGTGTCATTAATAGCTCCGACCACAGGGCTGATGAATAAACTCTTAAGTCGCTGGTATTCACATGACGTTGCCCTCCCTCCGAGTATAAACATTGTGAAGACAGATTAGTTCTGCTGCTGTGGGTAAAGAAGATTAGCGGAGATTATTAACAAACATGTTGAATTAAACAGACAGTATCGCTCCTTTCTGAACAAACATCCAGGCTGCGGGGCTGAAACAGAAGCAGAGGTGAAAACTGCTCAAACCAGTGGCACGGTTGAAACATCATATCTCAGCGTGAGAACAGTCATCAGCAGGATTGGACACCGAGCTGCCTGGATTCAATCTTCTCGATCCCAATTAAGGTCAGATTTACTGACATCAGTCACAGTTCATCACAGTGATTATGCTCAAGCTGTTCAGCGAGGAGATGATACAGAGCTTATGGGAACCACTGCTAATTGGAGGTCCTCGTTCTCACTTTGTGTCTACTCATTAATCCATCTATTCCACTGGGAGGGATACAGATTTGTCACATCTACATAATCATATGAATACCTATATTTATATAATAGCTTTAAATAATGCATCCAAGTTTCCACACGTCACTGGTGCTGCACTTCTACAGTTATTTACCACCACTTTTTTTTTACATCTTTTTTTCAAATGAATTCATTTCTTTTGCAGTTTTAAATTATGCACAGTGATGAAAATGCTGTACACAGTTATAGAGTCTGCACTTTTAGGATATTTTTTACTTGTGTGTTTCGTTATTCAGATTTCACATACAAACGTGAAGAATATATAAACTATGATGCAGCATGAAAAGGTTTATAGATATATATCGTTAAGTTCATTTGTCAGTTATCAAAAAGTCATTTGCAACTGTTTTGATATTGATTTCCCAGTGTAATGGCTATAAAATAATGGCTCCATCTGTGTTTAGATGGGTTCCTTAAAGACCTCACTTCTGCTATGCAATTCTGTCTAAGGCAAAGGTTATGAAATCTCCCGGGAAAATGAAAGATCGATTTACAGCACAAAAGAAGTGTGTCTGCAACTGCACAACCAAACGAGAAAGGACAGCAGATTTGTTTATCCAGGTACCTATTGGTAGCTTCCCCCAGGTAGCTGAAATGGTGAAAGGAGGCACAACCAGATTAGCTGTGGAAACTCTGCCTGGTGAAAGAAAAACAGGCATGTGGAGGCAAAGACAGCAGGTTAGGGGTGATTTATTATCTGTCTTTTTTGTAGACTAAATGTATGTATAAACTCCTTTTCTATTAATGATTTGTTCTGGTCTGTTTTCTTTTTCTGCTTCTTAAATAAATATGCTTCATTCTTCTCATTTCCTAAGTGTTGTCGGTTGAGACTGTGGACAACAGAAGGTGATCCGATCATTCAGTCAACAGTGATGCCACTTGGAAGCAGCTTGAAAAGTTGTCTGATCTACTTCTGTGTAATTTTGAAATTTGAAGAGAAAAAAACAAAAACAAAACCTGAATATGACATGATGAATATGATTTGGGTAACTGTGGTGGAAATCTTTTACAAACCCAAGGTAAATCAGATATTAACCTTTCTTTTTTTTATTTTTAAATCAGCTCCATCTCAAATAAGACTAAAATGCTACTGAATGCATGAGTAACTGTGTAAAGGATGTAATGATGATACAACTATGGAATTAACTATTAGACCATTGCGACCAAAGTTTTTTTTTTTCCCTCTACCTTTCCAGTTCTTGTTGGTCTTATCCTACATTTTCTTCCTAAACAGCTATTTTGCTGACACTAAGCCGGTTAGCAATGCTGTATTCCTCTTCATTAAGCACCAAGATGGCTGCCTTCTCGCCATCTCGCAGTTCTCTTCCTTTAGGCATTATTGAGTGTCAATATAGTTTGGATTATTTGTTGACATTGCAAATTCAGCTTGTGCACAAAATAATGGTGACTCAAAATTGCTTTCGGCCATCTATTGTGACTCTTTGACATTTTTACAGTTTTCATACATCATGCTTTTAAACATATTTTATTGTATGTATTGAATGACTACAAATTTAATCAAGATTATCAATTTTGAAGGACTGTTGTGTGGACTAAAATAACTGGTGGTTGTATACAGTTTAAAATGGTGTGTACACTCACAGGGGGCACGGCTCTACGAACATACATTTGATACTTTAGGTCCATTGTGCTGATAATGGTTGTGTACATTTACTTAGATCAGATCTTTGCTCCTCATGTGCACATAATTTTATGCAAAACAGCTTTAAGGTAAAAACTGAGCTTGGTTATGTAACTTACAGTCAAATAATGCAACCATTATATAAATCACTGGATCAAAGCAAAGCACTGGTGCTGGGTAAAGTCAACCCAGCTTTTCTTTGTTGCCAAATGGATCTAAATGACATCAATCTTGACCCAGTGATGTTTACCTGATTGAAGTTTAACTAGAAATCAAAGAGAAGACCACCTACCCATAAGAAAGGAACTTGCACTGTTTATCTGATTTTCAGATAATGCTATCCAAGGTTACAAATAAATGTATTGATCTGCTCACATAAGCAATTTTCATCTATCTCAAGAGGGAATCAATATGCACCTTGCAGGGACATGATAAGGATGGATCATTTAAGCATACCTCCGTAATGATGGCATTGTTCTCTTTTTGAATGGCTCGTCCATGTATCTTGTGCATTGCATGTGCTTGAGGATAAGGACTGTAATCATGCAGTGTGTGTGTGTATGTGTGTGTGTGTATGTGAGTTCAGAAAGGTTGACCTGTGGTGAAATGATGTGACCTGACTTGGGATCAAAAATTTTATGTGCTGTCAAGTATTTTCTCTTTGACGTGGAGGATGAGTCAGAATCTTAGGCCTTCCATTTTTAGCCTCTTTATTGTCCACATAATGGCAATGTGCTGAATGTATTAGCTGCCCATTAAAGCTACACAACCCATTAAACTGCATTTTCAAATACTAACATATCTGCAGGTCTGGCCTGCAGCTATAAAGGTGTTATATGTGCAATGTTTTCGATTTATTTTTTTTTTATGACAGTGAGCAGGGTAAAGCATTTCAGCCCCACACATACAAGTGAAATCTTATTATTAAATTCACATAGGGTTCCCATTACTTATTTAAAAGTCAGTTCTGTAACATTTTCATCACTTTCTACTGCATTTTTATGATTTTACTAAAGTGGTGTTGCAGTGGAACAACTTTTACAGATCCTAGTGACACTGAAAATGTATTTAACTGTAGGCGAGAACATGAAGAATGATTTTTTTCTCTCTCTCTCTCTCTAACAGTGAGATTTAAATTTATGGGCGGAATGGGCAGAGAGAGGGGAACTCTGCAGTTTTTAAAGCAGACATATCATTTTATATATATATTTTTAAATTACTGCACCTTTGGGGACCCATTCAAAATATCCAGCTTCCCATGGGGAGGTCATTTCCCAAATTATGGAAAGCAAAGCTTTAAAGAACTAAACCACCAATGAGGATACCTGCTGTTTAATTGCAGTTTAATGAAAGAGCTACTGTCTGGCGCACTTTGAGTTGTCACACGATAGGGTTCTGTGCCATCTAGTGGTAAGAAGATGATAATAAACAGTGGTATGGCTCTGTGTTGTGGGGTTTTGACTCATTATTTTATATCAGCCCCCCTGGAATATTATTCTTTTTTATTCTACCACTAAAGAAACAAAAGGAGCCATAATAATTCATAGAGTCATTACGATAATTGCACTGGAAGGAACAGAGGCACTTCTGGATGATTTATGAACAAGGGCCATTAGAGTTCCAGTGGTCATATAATGTGATAATAATAACATACATAAAATAGCTATTAACAAAATAACAAGTGTAGATCTATGGATAAGTAGAGGTCCAAAGAGTCCAACAAATTCAAAATACAAAATCTTGCAATCTATAATAACCTATATACTGCACGGCAAGCCCATGCAAAGTCATTTTTCTACACCCACTAGAATAAAATCCTTGCCAGTAGCATCATCCATCAGTTTTCATCTACTGTTTTAACATCCTCGTTCATTTTAAGTTCTACTGCCTCTTCAGAAGTCCTCATCTCCACAGTCACACTCCGTCTCTGCTCCTCATCCAGTTTCTTGTAGTTGTAGTAATGCATGATGAAGAAAAATATACCAGGCGCCAGCATAAACACACCACAGGCATAGTACATGTATTTGTAGTCCCCGAAAATATCAACCAGCGCTCCTGAAAGAGAAGATGCACACTCCATTTTAGAAATTCTTATGTTTTGTTTTATCTGTATAAACTGAAATATAGATCTTAGCCCACAAAATTCACAAACCTGACAGCGGAGGTCCCAGAAGCACCGGTCCACACTCAATAATGGTGACAAGTCCGACTGCACTGGAGAAGCGATGAGCTCCAACAAGGTCCATCAGAACTTCAAAAAGCAGTGCAGAAAGCATCCCAAAGGCCAAACCAAAGAAGACAGCATAGACTACTAGGCCCAAATATCCAGACGCCAGCGGACACAGAAGGTGACACACACCATTGTAAGAAACAGCAAAACTGAAAAAATATTGTATTCTTGGCCTGACCCACTTTGTGTTGCCAATGAAGCCAGTTGCTGGTCTGATAAACATGTCCACTAGAGCAAAAATAGAGAGCAGGAAAGCTGCTGAATATTCATCAATCCCTAGATGTTTGGCATACGGAGCAAGAAACACCACGGGCGCAAAAAAGCCAAAGAACATGACCACATTACCTGCGAGATAAATGAGGAAGCCGCGGTGTTTGAAAAGCGATAAGTCTATTAGTTTGTGCGCGTTGCTCTGACCCTTTCTCTCACTTTGACTTTCTTCAGTCAGAAGGTTTGCCGACCGTGTGCTGGTGTCCACAGCAGCGGCTTCCTCAGCGGCTCCATTACACTTTGGTGATTCATTGCGTGGCTTGGCGTTGGCACGTTTGTTGACTGGTCTCATCAGAGCACCAGCTACACAGCAGTTCAAAACAATGGATCCCAGGATGAGGAAGCTTCCTCTCCAGCCGAAAGAATCGAACAGAAACTGATTGAGAGGAGCCAGAGTGCACAGAACCACTGGACTTCCAGTCATAGCAAGTCCATTCGCCAGTGGCCTCTTAACCTGGAAGTAGGTGCCGATGATCGTCAGTGCCGGCTGCAGGTTGAAGGCAAGGCCAAAACCTGTTGACATGATAAAATCACTCATCATAATGAACTGATTTCCCTTGTATTATATGTATATATGATAAAGTGACAGTTGATAATCTGTGAAGCTGCAGTGTTGTTAGAAATTGTGTCAAAAAATGATTTGGAAACACTGAAATTATTAAAATAAACAAATCAAGACATTGTTGAAGAACAAATGCATGCAATTTTCTCTGTCCTTTCTAAGTTAAAGGGGTTTCCTTCTTTGTCTTAACACTTGGGATAGTAAACAGATTTTTACATTTTTTTTTGGACATCCAAACAACGGATGAGGTCAGAAAATAACCTGCAAAATAACCAACTATTCTGACATTATCATTATTTTTATGTACAAGCTGGTGCAATATTTTACATATTTAAATTTAAACAAATGCACCCAGCTTTTTTTTTTCATCGACAGTTCGTTGCTGTAGCCAATGCATCTCTACTAGATTAGAGATTAAGTTTAAAGTCTGAGATTTTGTTTGCTTGCTGTTAGTAAAATGGTCATGTGGTCGCGGCACACATGCGTGCACGTGGGGACACTTTCAAAAACAAGTCCTAATAGCATTGTCTGAACAAGGCATTACAATAAGGTCATTCCACTGAAGTTTAAACAAATATTAACACACTGTACTGAATGACCAGGATTAAACTTACGCACGGACACAAACAATCCGGTTGGACTGGCCTGACCCTGATATATGGCTGCCCTGGCGTATCGATGCCTTCTTTCTTGTCTTGTTTCGTCATGTAACTTTGTTTTTTGTTAAAATATTTCGATTATTTTTTGTGCTGTATAAACCCTTGATTACACTTACTGCTATCTGACTTATAACGCTGCTTCTTATTCATCTTGTTACACTTAATACATACAACACTTTTTAATCTATATGTTGCTCTTTATGGTTATGCACTAAAACACCAAGTCAAATTCCTTGTATGTGAAAACCCACTTGGCAGTAAATCCTCTCTGATCTGATAGTAACAAAAACAGCCTATGAATGAGAGTTACGACATGATCGCTGCATCCTCCCAGGGTCAACCGGTCACAACTAGTTAACATTAAGCAAACATTACAAGGTGCAGCAGCAGCCTTACCAGAAACACATGTGCAGTTTATGAAAATGAATAACTTGCAGAGATAGTTTTACTGGCTGTTTGACAAGAGAAAACATAACTAATTCTTTTTTTAAAAAAGGAAAACATAATTTACCTCCAATCACTCCAACACAAAGATACAGGTGTATGATACTGGTGCCAAAAGAAGCAAGCACCATGGCACTGCAAACCATGAGCCCGCCAACCAGAACCACAGGTCTGCTGCCATAGCGGTTCACAAGTATGCTGCTGATAGGACCTGCACACCACAGAGAAAAAGCTCACTTTTTTGGACCCTAAAAAAAGATGATAGAATTACTTTGCTCACTGAAACTAGTTATAGAATATGCTGACTGGAAATGTGCCAATTTTGCCAAAATGGCTTTGTCAATTTTTTTTTGAACAAGTATGACGGCCACTGACCTCCTGCATACATGGAAGCAAGCATGACTGAGGACACCCAGGCAATCTCACTGTAGGAAACTGAGAAATATTCCTGAATCTCCTTGAAATAGATGGTGAGGGACTTGGGAAAGGCATAGGAGAATCCTATGGAGATGAAAGCGCTGAAGACGATAGCCCAGCCCCAGCCTCCATCTGGTGGAGTGTAGCCTAGATTGGTGACTTCTGCAGGGGGCATGTTCAATACACCAACTGGGAACAGGTAAAAGAAACAAACAGAGAATAAACAGTGGCAGAATTTCAATGAAATAGTAGCATAGTAATATGCAGAGTGTATATCACAAGACCTCACCTCTGCACAATCCTGGAAGCCGTATTAGCCTGAATGTGAGCCCCGTCGCTCTGCCAGACTGACGTCTCCCTCAGAAATACCAAGGCCTTTGATCTCATCACGTGTGCTTGCACAAGTGACCGTACGCGACAAAGCAACAACCCAACCACAGACGATGATCTCAAAAAATGTCTCAGTGAGTTTTAAAAAAAAGTAATGTCTAACTCTCTAATCATGCAACCTTTTCTCTTTTTTTTTCTTTACCAGTTTAAAAGTTGTGTGTTGCTGCTCAGGCCCTTTGTACTCTGTGTGGGCAGTTTGTGCTGCTTGTGTATGTGTGTAGATTCTGAGGGCAAGGGGTGAGAAAAATGACAAACTCCTCATGGCTAAAATCATTCAATGGAGTATAAGTTGTGAAATAATGAAGTACATGGAAATTCAACTGAGAAACTGTATTCAGATATGAGTGCCACCAAAACAAACCAAGATCAGACTAAATGTTGCGGCTGAAGAAATGAAAAACCACTAAAATGAGATGCAAAACAGTGAAAATGGGATGCAATGACCACAAAGAGATGCAGAATGACTACAAGGAGATGCGGTTTACAAAAAGTGTAATCAGAAATTGGTGGGAAAACTCACAAAGCTGCATCTCTGAGGAAATGCCATTTGTTCTTCCATAGAAGGGGAGTCGTGATGTAGTGGTACTGACAACTACGGTGATGTTTTAAAAATGAAACATTGATTTCATGTTAACAATCCACGCATGATAACATCATAAACTATCCAGCGCTTGTAGCCGTCCCCCTACACTCCTGCTGTAATTCACTTGTCAAAAAAGAGACAAAACACACAATAAACAGAATTAAAGTTAAATTTGACTGATAGCATTTTTGTCTTTAATTAAAGTTTTCCTTGATATTGTGGTAATACCGTCACAATGAGTTGTTTGGGCCAAAATAATCTTGTAAATCTAATATCATGACAGCCCTACTTCAGATCAAGTCTTCAACATTACTCTGGGGTTTTCTTACCTTTTGTAAGAACTTAGAGTGGCAACAATTCTTCACAGTGGAAGCCTCCTGGGACTGGTGTGCTCGCAAAATAAGTTCTACTTTTGTTTGCTTTTCATTAAAATAATGAGGTGCTAAAATGTAATTTGCTCTTTGTCGTAGATTCCCACTCTGTTTACCACATGAACACAACCGCAGTTGTTAATTCTTCAGCACAAAAAAATGAAAAGGGCTCAATGAGAAATTGCCCAAAAAAAGGTAAATGAAGACATCCTTAAATTGCTCTATAAATAAATAGCTGCTGGTGAAAACTAGAGAGAGACAAACAAACCCAGAGGATCATATTTTAGTTTTTTGAATACTAATAAAAGGTACTTCCTTTGAGCTGCAAACTGCAGCGGACTTTAACTCAGTCCCTGAAGGCGAGATGCTTCAGGCAAGAACATTTTTTTTCAGTTCTTCCAGTCTAATGGAAAGAAAAAAATCCCAAAATACACATATGGGTGTTTGTCTAATTGAGATTGAAGATTTAAATTATAATATACTGGTTAGAAATATAAACACAGCGTTTTATTAAATTCTATCTTTTTTTTCACATAAGGATTAAGTGTTTGTTTTTCCAACACATCAAATCTCTAAAACAGAGCGGATGTCATGAAACAACCAAGTATGCACCGTGTTTGACATGATAATAGGCAACTGGAGAGTGGAGTTATATATATATATACCTCAAATCATAAATGAGTTGTGAGTCACACATCTGCAACACATGGAGTTAATGATGCTGCTTGTGGGATTTAGTCCGGTTATTCCTGAAGGGCTCAGTGGAGGACTGGACATGTTGGATCGTCTTGGTGGACACGTCCATCCAGGGCAACATGTGGCAGATTATTTGTCACACCATGCTGTCTGAAGCTATTTTTTTCAACAACAACTGGTGGAGTTGTGGACATCCAAGTGCCCGACTACAGTCCTAACTGATGTGCAGCATCCAGCATGCCAACAAATTGCATATTACCTTTCAAGGTGGCCTTTTACAGTCACTGGTCAAAGGCGTGTCTGCATACTGGTCACACAGATGTGAAATCAATGGCTGAGAATTTGTCAGCAGCTCAGAAACTTTCTGTACGATAGCAGGCCCTGCAAGCATCAGCACTCACAGGGCCCGTGTCCATAACAGCTTTTCTCCAGTCACTTTTCAGGCTCAGGACCTTGAAGAGGGGGAGAAGTATCTCATTCCACAACCCTGGACAATTAGCAATTAATCACCTTTCCTCCTGCCCATCTTCCCCCACAAAAACTACCCTATTCATGTATAATTTTACTGCTTTCAAACCAACTTGAGCAATATGACTTCTGTATACCACAACATATGCGCAGTTACTTTCTTAGGGTATCTATTTTTAACACTCTTTTATGCAAAGGGCTTTTTAGAATGACAAACTTTCTAGTTTTATTCCTATTTTAAGGTTTTTACAGAGGGGTTTGTTCATTTATTATTCATAGCCTGATTTAGAGAACATTTTATTCCTTATATCCTCAAAATATATTTATTTTTTGGCTTATGACAGTATTTCCGATTTAAGAAATTATACAAGCATATCAAAAATCCCCTCAGTAAAAAAAATCTAATTTTAAATATGTCAACAAAATCAAACCAATTTGGAAGCTGTTTGGATTTTTTGTTCTGGAAATGAATGTAAATAAGGGCAGGTCACATTTCACCCTGGTGCAACATTAATGCATGGACTATTTTTATGCATAAAATTCTCTTTACAATGTCAAAGTCTTCCACACATAGAATAATCTGTGCAGCATCAGTGGAATCTGTGCAAAATAAATATTTTCAACTTCACTCTTTAGTACATGTTTTTGTACAACAGCCCTGAGCAATATTGTTTTTTTTCCACATTCAAATAAATCCATCCAATATCTGAATTTCTACATACAGAAGAAACTGTACAATTGTACAATATCAGCAGTGCTTATGTACATTTTATTTGGTTTTTTATTGTTTTTCTACTGATATCCCTGCATCATTTATGCACTATCCTCTGTGGGATTAAAAAAGATAACTTTTACATAACTTGTACAACAAAACATATTTTCTTGTACTAAAAAAAAAAAAACGGGTCAAGTTTCATGGTTTAAAACTTTAATGTGTTAAAAAAAAAAAAAACAAAGCAGCGGAGTGGGACGTCTTCCGGTTCAGCCTCTCTCTGTAACATCGCCACACCTCCGTTATTGCTGCGCTTATTCAACTTTCAGCTTCGATTAAGTTAGATTTATTTCACCAAACAGCCTTATGTGAGTACTTGAGACATTGTGGGCTGTGAAATTAGAGGTTTTAAGTCAGGGTCTCTCTGATAAACAGCGTCTTTGTGCGACCTCTGCGTGTGTAAACTCAGCTGCTTATGTAACATGAACGTTAGCTAGCATCGTTAGCTCGTCAGCCACGGTCAGCTAGCTGTGTAGCTAGTTAGTTCGCTGCCGGTTTGAAAAGGAGGCTCGCTTGGTTTTGACATGTTTTCCCAAGTGAGAACACGCCTGGCCTCGACTTTGGCCAGACTGCCCAGTTGTTTAGGTTCAAGTGGAGCGAGGAGGCTAACACCTGCCCTCTGCAAACATCAGCACCGGAGCTACAGCGCAGACTCTGCTGGTGTCAAGGTAAGAAGCCAAGGTCTGACGTTTAGAGGAGGCACTGTAAACAAGGGAGTCTGAGGGTCTCCCCCAAGAAAACACTTTTTTTTCCCTCCCCATTCTGGTTAACTTTTAAGTTTGTTCTCTTTGTACATCAGCTGAAAACCTGTGGAGGTCAGACTCCAGGTGACAATTCAAAATATATACAGGACTATAATGCAATGAGGCTCTCAGGCTTTCTGTAATGCTTTCAGGTATTTGTTCTGCTGTAGATTCTCATTTAATATGGTCCCTGCTGAGTCCCTACTCCTCTTTTTTGATCCTATTTAAGAGATAACATCTTCTAATGTTCACCTATACATGTAAATGATAAATTCTTTTTAATTCACACTGTAAAAAAAACTAAACGCAGCAGCAAATGGTCTGTTTTGTGACTTGTGTATATGTAGAGGCTAAAAAATGGGGGTAAAGGTTATATTTTGTGCACAAAAGCTTTTTGAGCTGCTCGACTGTGGACAAATTCCCCACCATTTATTTCATCCACATCTCAGTCAAGTGTGGCTTTAAAGGACAACGATCAGAAAGCGTGACCAGTACACAAACACTCCAGTGACCAGTAACTAGAAAAGGTCACCTTAGAAAGCAGCTTTATATAAATGACACGACGCCACAGATGACTAGAGGAAGACAAGAGCTGCTTGATGCCAGCATGTCAGTCAGTGCAGCAGCCGGGCGCTTGAACGTCCACAACTCCACCATTTGTCTAAGAAATCGTTTCAGACAGCTCTGGATGGACGTGTCAGTCGACTTCGCCAAACCCCTTCAGGAGCATCGACAACCTCGTTTGCTCTGTGTGTCGTAAATGTATGGCCCTGCAAGAGGTGGACAAACTTGTTACTGACTTGTGATTTCTGGAGCTGCTTGTTGTCTTTTCCAATATACTTGGTTGTTTTATGAAGTCGGAAATATTCAACCACGTTAAAAAAGAATGCTGCTTTCTTATTTTTGTTCAGTATAATTGATTTATAGTAGCTCATGTGTTTCAGCATCATTCCTCCACACGATTAAAACTTTTTGGACAATCTGAACTTACCTCACACATGTTGTAGGAGCTATTTATGTTGTTGTTGGCAAGTAATTTGATGTGGATTATTATTATTATTGTTTGGACACATGGTGGTGGTAATTGGACACAGGATGTATAAGTAGAGGGCACAGGTGACAGGAAGAGGAGGGCACAGGTAGGGGGAGAGCCAACAATTCTCACCAGACCAGCATCAAACCAGCACAGATACCAGATTCACAATAGGAAGACCACTGTACTTTCATTGCATGTATATCCTCGAATAAACATCCACTAACGGCAAGTATAAGGACTGGAGATTCTGTTTATTTGATCTGCGTCGGTTCACTCTGCTCCACCTGTGCAGTAACGGCAAATGGACTAATTGTTGTTAGATATGTGTTTGATATACACTGAAGGGGAGAACACGTAGAAGGCATATCGCTTATGCTGCTTTCATTCATTTTCGGGACACAAAAAAAACTATGCCTTGACCTAAAAATTGCTGTTTTACATAACAGGATTGCAAACTTAAAAACAACAGAGCTCTCATTTTCAAAAACATCTATCTGTCAGTTCTGTAGTCCATCATTATTAACATTGATTACTCTCAATAATCTGTACTGTGAAGTATTGTATCAAGTACAGTCAGTCATGTAGTGTACTATGGTTTTGTGGTATTTTATCTTTTTTGTTTCTGAATTGCAAACAGAGTTGCTAGTTATTCATTTATGCTACTTTCATTTAAACTCGTTGAGGTATAGAGGCCTCATTTGAGTAACAAAAGACGTCACACAAATAAGAGACTTGCACAACAATGACGATCAAAACTGTAACTGGAAAAATTAGTACGAATAATTAGAGCGTTTAAAATGTGAAAAAGGAATCAAATGGAGGTAAAATAGGAAAAAATTCCAAATCTGGATTACCCTAAGGGTCAAAATGAGTCAAACTTTACGTTGTTCTGTGTGTTATTTCAGGTTGCGTGTTCACGATGAGTGAAAGTGGATTTTTCAAGCTCAGTAAAACCAGCCGGCACCTGCAGCGTTATCCAGTCATTTGAGCGTGTATGGAAAGGGCCCGCTGTAAAAGACAGCACTGAAGTGATGTAAGAGGGTTAAAAAACAGTGAGGGACTTATAAATAAATAAAACCCAGTGTCTGTCAGAGAGTCGCCGCATGCATGTATAAAATGTCACCGTAATCCAAAGCTGATGGAAAAGTTGCCTCAGTAAAGGTCTTTCTATGAGAGTCTTTCTTACTCCTCTACGAGAAACTATTTTTTGTCCTTACGTACTCACTAGTTTGAACATATTTGAATCTGACGTTCTCATAAATCCAAATTCTGAGGGTTTTTGCACTCAGTGAGTCTTCTAATATCTGAACCACACATAGTAGAGATGATTATCATAATCAATATGTTTGGCTTTGGGGAAAATTATGTATTTAGTTTTATCTGGATTAAGAACTGATTTATGCTTTTAAGAGACACTTAAGATCAGTTTGAAAAAAATATGATACTCTGTTATGATTGAACTACCCAGCTGTATTAAAGCAGTTGAAACAAAATGATAGCTTAGAAAGCTATTACTTAATATCAAGTCAAAATTATAGCATTTACATTTTAATTCACATTGAGATCTCGTTTTCAAAAAAGACTTGAGAAGAAGAAACATAAACAATACAAATAAGGCCGAGTCCAAAGTTAATTCAAAATTAGGACGTACTGCCTCAAAGGTTGGATCCATAATTTTACTTTATCCCAAACTAGACTTCACAGCATAAGTCTTACTCACCGCAAGTATTTCAGTTTTATTTTGTGAGTTACTGTATTTTTATCTTCAGCATTACAGAATGTTTTACTTACTTTCCATCCTTTTTTTCCACTAGTGGAAACATGCCTCTATAATTATCATCATATGCAAACTACAATAAAATGGTTTAGTTTTCTAGATACAGAGGAAATTTATTAGCAGCTCTGTTCCAAGTTAAATATTAAGTTAATAGTGATGAAATATTAGCAATTTTCACAGGAAATCCCTTTTCATTTTCTCACATCGTTTATTATTTTTTCTACACAGTCGAGCAAATAGTGATGTGTGACTAAAGCACCTGGAAAATCTCTTTCTCCCACTATTAGTAATTTTCCTCTCGTGTCCTTGAGTGAGCGAAGCAGTTCGAGCTCAAGCAGAAAATTAAAGACGGCGGTGCTTTTATCATCTATTATCTGCCCCGTTCCAGGTGCTGTATGATGGGCTTTGTCCTGTATGTGTGACAGAGATCCGCTTCCTCGAGTTTCTGCAGAGAAATGAGCCCGGGAAAGTACATTTTATTGATATCGCCCTGCCTGACTACGATGGAGCAAAGTACCAGAATGTCAGCTATGAGATGGCCATGGAAGTGATGCATGTGATCGATGAGAATAACGAGGTAAACTCAGATTTCACTGCCGAATGTGGTCTGTGCAGCAGTATGCAGATTATCCTAAATGCAGTGTTATATACTTTCTCGCCGTGTATTGGCAGGTTCATCGTGGGATCCCAGCATTTGCAGTCATGTATGGTGCAGTGGGCCTCCACTGGTTGGGTCACTTCATGATGTGGTCACCTGTGAGGCCGTTTATGGAAAAATTCTATGCCACCTTTGCGAAGAATCGCCTTAAGTGGACCGGACGTGGGCAGGAGTGTATGACAGGACGCTGTGAAAAGAAAAGTGAATGACTTTCGACCTCAGAAAAAAAAAAAAGAACTATGTTTAAACGGATTAAGAAAACTGCATATATATACCACACACTTAATCCTGTATAGCCACTGGCTTATCATTAACCTGGCATTAAAGGTTAATTTGTGTTACCAAAGGGAAATATTGTTTGAGTTTCTTATTTAGTCCAGTTAAAGTGAGGAAAACATCTACTAAATAGTGATGCAAAGACTCACATTATAAGACGTGATCGCTACTTAAGAAGAAAAGATGCTTCAATGTGCAGAAACTGGCATGAATATGCAGTGGATCACAATGTTCACTGCACATTTAGCATCCAAAAAATGTAACTGAAAGCAAAGTTTGAAAAAAAAAAAAAAAGAAGGAAGCAAATTCAGACAGACAGCACCATTTTGTCAGGTGTCTTCTATTTAAAAAAAAAAAAGAAAAGAAAAAAAAATTGGTAAGATGACAAACAATCAAACAAAAGAAAGTCCGGTTCCAGAAAAAGATCAACAATCCCGGCAGTACAGAGAAAGAACCTCAGTGTGAAAGACAGAGTAATTGTGTATTTTATGAAGGGCTGTCACATTTTGGCAAATGTACAGTACAGAGATAAGACTAAAAATCGGTGAAGCAAAATACAGTCAATTTCCTGTCATGCACAGGGTCTCAGATTGAGGTTCATTTAAAGGCCGATAAAGAACTAAACTGTCAGGAGGCTGCCACTAGATGTCAATGTAAGTCTAAAATAATACCAGCTGTGAGAGTGAAATTGTTTCTTAGGAACTGTCGCAGGTGGCAGCTGTGATTGATCAGATCACCGAACGTGGGTTTTTCTTGATAAGGGTGGCTAATACGAGCTTAGGCCGGTAGATTTTTTTAAATCGTGTTTTGAAAGGGACAGAGACGGACACTCAGGAGTTTTTAAGCTCCACATGGGCCTCTTGTGTTTTGAGCAACAATACACTGCAGTGCAGAACAGCATGTGCCTGTCAGAGGTTACATAAGTTATAGCCATAGAACAGTGATGTTTACAAAACATACTCTGATATAGCATAAGGCAGACACTTTCCGCCTTATGCTTACTTCCTGTGTTTGCATCCAACAACGGGAAACTAGTGGTTAATTATTTATATGGAGGGTATCAATAAAATAACACTTGTTTGGAGCTTATGCATAAGTAGGGAAGAAGACAAAGGGTGAGGTTTGTTTTAACTTGCTCACCATCTATTTAATAATTAAATGTACACATGTTTTTTTCCTTGGTAAAGCAGGAACTATGGGGTAACAGTGTTGATATAAAAAATATTTTTTAATGTATAATTTATTTATTATGAAATTCTGTATGCATGGAAAATGCAGCTTATGGTATTGTTGCTAAATTTTGGTTCTAAAATTAAGATTAATCACTGGGTTGTATTTGCAGTAAAGTGGCCCTGCCTTCTTGTCATTTTCTCTAATTACAGTGCAGTTACAGGATGTATTAAAGTTTCATAGATATACTAATATATATACTTTTTTTTTTGTTAAAGTAGCTTTTCTGTGCTCCACTTGTGCCTGTAGATTCAAAGTTATTACTTTCTTGGTATCTCGTGTCCACAAAGAAAGAATTAAAAGTGCTTGTGTTCACTTTCAAGGTGTAGAATGGTGCGATGTGGTCTGACGTATCACCGAGACCCTGAAGTAGTCACCCGCCCCCTCCCTAATTTTAGACTTGTGCTCGTCAGCAGCGACAGCACATGACTTTAAGCCCGTGTGGTCTTATTGAACATTGGCCAAGCCGGTCCACCCCCCACCAGCCCAGCTCAGCCAATGAGATTAAAGCCCCTGCGTGCAGCAATGATTGAATTAAGTGTCAAAACACAGTAGGAATAGTCCTTAAGACAGTTTTGTCAAAGGTTCTGGATTTCAGAGAGCAGACTTTTTTGTGCAGGAAGAGGAACTGTGAAGACAACAGAACTGTCTCTCGGTGTTGTGTCTCAGGTAAAGCTTGAGTGTGTGTTTTCAACACGTTTTCTCTCAAGGTTAGAGGACCTGTAAGCTACTTTGGTTCATGACCTTCCCCTGCTTAGCGGAAAACAACTATAGTTGATGTTTGACTGCTGAATACCCAAACTATCTGCCGTTCTCTATGTGAAGCCACTACAGAACTTGTATGTTAATGCACCTTTGCTTTTTTAAAATAATAATAATAAAATGCACTCATATGTTAAGGATAGGAGGTTGAACTGAGGGTGAAGTGTTCTGTTGTCAACGTGCAGGTGTATTGATAGACATCGAAAGTTATTTGTGGGTCATGTAGACTTGTGTACTTCCTCTGAGGTTTCATGTTACATTCCTGAGGGGACACGCTACTGAGAAACAGTGGAAGGTTATGATGTTTGTACACAGTCTGATCAGCTCACTGTGAAAGCACGCAGTGACACATTTATAGCAGTGACAACCTGCCCTGCTCTGAACAGACACGCTCAGAGCAGTTTTTATCTGAAGTTTGCCCACATTGTAATTCAAGGTTATTCATTTGTCAAAAATCAATATGTTTTATATAAATTCATAGATTTAAGTTGCTATAACTTGCATATTTGTGACTATTAGACATTCGTGCTCCAGATGATGCATCCTAATGACTGACTTTAGTGTCATTTTTAAATATGTCCACAATTTTTCAAAGGATCTCTGTGAAATGAAGGAAAGATTTTAATAAAGTTGATCCCTTAGCATATATATATATATCAGTATTTGTTTAGTGCTAATTAGCAAACGTTAGCACGCTAACATACTGAGCTAAAATTTGAACATAGTAAATATAATACCTGCTTAAGATCAATATGCAACCATTGTAAGCATTTACCATTTAGTTCAGTGCTAAATGTGAATTCATTCTGTTTTTTTAAATGTGTTTATTTTGTGAATTTTCACAGATTCCTGTTAAATAATGTGAGCCAAGTGACGTTTCCGCTTCAGTTGCTCGCCACATCAAGTCAAGCATGGGTCGTTACCTCGGCACCAACTTGTGTTCAAGTCCCGTGAACAGGACTTTGAAAATGTACCGCAAAATTAGGTACTCGATGAGCCCTATCAGAAAGGACCAGCGTCTGGCCAAAGCACTGCTCAGCCAGGACTTACACAAATATTCACAACTGTCACCTCCTCAGGCTTCCAGGTTTGCAAGACAAGCTAGTTTAAAAAATGTCAAACACTGTGATGCAGCCTCTCACTGCTTCCTCAGAGACTTCGCCAAAGAAGCAAGACATCTCCAGATCGTGCGTTTTTATTCGTCTTCTGAGAGGGATGCATTCAAAGGCGACGCTCCAGTTGGAATTTTTGAGGAGGCTCAGAGCAGTTTTCATTTGAGTTCGCTGGGTGGACGCCTAGGTCAATCATTTAACCGTTTGTCCAGACACATTAACGTTTATTTCAAAAGAACGGATGCTGTGGCGCTCGCTGAAAATGCCACTCTTGTTGTCACAACTCCAGAGTATCTTGGCAGGCCGCAGAGGCGCAGACAGAGTCATCGGGCAGCCTCAGAGCCAAACGTTTCTGAGAGCAAAGACACAGCACAAACCTTGGAATGCAAAAGCAAACAGAAAAACACAGAAACAAGTTCTTCACCCCAGGAATTGTCTGCCCTGCAACTGTTTCACATCAGCTCTTTGGCAACAAGATTTGGTGAGAGCTACAGCTACGTTGCTCACCACATTAACTCGGTGTTCTCTCTGGGTTTTGCAAAACACCAGGACGATCTGGAAACTGTGTCTTCTAATAGAGGGATAAACAGAAGGCAGAAGAGGAGAAAAATGCAAAACACTTACATTAGAAACATGAAAGAAGAAGAAGAAGAACCGACTCAAATAACAGCCAGTAGTGAAAAGGCAGCAGTAGAACCAAACAGTCTCTCTAGCAGCTGGGAGGAAGGATACCTTCACTTTGCAAGACACATCAACAGTTACTTTGGTGCCAAAGTTACAGATGAAGCTCAGAATCAGAGAGAACAGCCAGCTGTAGAAAAGAACAATGCAATCAAGGCACACATTTCAGCACAATCTACATCACAAACTCACAGTGCTAAGTCACAACCAAAGCAAGAACCCATCAACACAGAAACTAGAGGCCTTTTCCACAGCAGCTATAATACAACCAACTTTGGTGAAAGCTATTTTCAGACGTCCAGGCACATTAATAAGTATTTTAATAGTCAAAGCAGATTGCACAAGGACACTGATGGAAATCTCTCAACAAAGATGAGCTCTGGATCCCCAGAGAGAACAAAGACTGTATCTTTTATGGACTGCCTTCTGCACCCGACGAGTGCTATTCCACACTTGTTGGGTTCTTATCTTCAACCAGGCACTGTGTCCCACACTAATAAGCCCAAAACTGCCATGACACCAACGCGGGCAGTATCAAATAAAAAGGTGAGTTGAGGTTACATGATGTTCATTGACTTCTTATTAATTAAACATTTGAGAATTTGGCTGTTAGTCTCTAAAGCTACTTGTTTCATCTCTTGTACCTTTTTAAAACTGCTACAGCATTGCTACCGTTCATTAAACACAAACAAGATTTTTTTTTTTTAAAGCTTGCTGGTTGTGTTAAAATTAAATGAGAATATTATACAAGTGAGTCATTTGCACTATTTTGTATTTTGTCAGCTTGTCTTGAGTCGCAGACAGGCAGAGGAAATAACTCACAGGTTGTTGGGCAGCCTGGGACTGGCTTCTTCTCTAGAAGCTCTGGTTACCTGCATTGAAGCACTCAATGAACACCTTATCCGCTACCCCTCCTGTAAAGCTCTGATCTGGCAGGTTTGTTGGAAAAAAATAAATTCAAAATGTTTAACAAACTGATTTGAGCTCTTTAAACTAGCATAGATGTTTCTGTTTCCAGGAGAAAACTGCAGTCACATTGTTGAGACAGCGGCGAACCTACAGATACGACCACAAACTTCAGGCTGCCGTGAGAGAAACCTTGGCTCTGATCGGTTATGTGGATCCAGTCAAAGGTCGTGGCATCAGGGTGCTTTCAATTGATGGTGGCGGTACGAGGTAAATGTAAGAAAATACATTAATAAAGAATGATGTGCTGCAACGTGGCGCAGTTGGTAGCACTGTTGCCTTGCAGCAAGAAGGTCGCCGGTTCGCATCACGGTGGTGGCACTGGGATCTTTCTGCGTCGCGTTTGCATGTTCTCCCCGTGCAGCGTGGTGCACTGGGTTCTCTGGCTTCCTCCCACAAGTCCAAAAACATCCATCCATTATCTGTACACCGCTTAATCCTCACGAGGGTCTCGGGGGGGCTGGAGCCTATCCCAGCTGACCCTGGACAGGTCGCCAGTCTATCACAGGGCTACACTTAGCGACAGACAACCAAGCACACTCACATTCACACCTACGGACAATTTAGAATCACCAATTAGCCTCAGCATGTTTTTGGACTTTGTGGGAGGAAGCCGGAGAACCCGGAGAGAACCCACGCTGCACGGGGAGAACATGCAAACTCCACGCAGAAAGATTCCGGTGCCCCTACCGGGGCGCAAACCGGCGACCTTCTTGCTGCGAGGCAACAGTGCTACCAACTGCACCACCTTGCAGCCCGTCCAAACATGTTGAGGTTAATTGTTGATTCTAAACTGTCTGTAGGTGTGAATGTGAGTGTGCTTGCCCGCGACCCAAGTGAAGATTAAGCTGTGTATAGATAATGGATGGGTGGATGGAAGAATGATGCATCTACAGAGCTTCAGAAAGTAGTGAAACATTAATCACAAGATCACAATTCTCAAAGACACATCTTCAGGTAGTTTGTTTCATCTGATTGATGGCACGAAACCCAAAGACATATAGTTTACTATCATCTTAAAACAAAAAAAGTAGTAAACCCTATCGTTTGAAAAGATGAAAAGAGCAAATCTTTGACAGTTCAGCTTGTAGAGTGACCCCAAAGATTCACTGACCCTCATCTTTTTTTTCTTCCTTTGACTGAGTAATCAGTGAATCAATTTAAGATGACCTCCTTCTTGTAGTTCTGTATATAATTACGTCTATTAAATCCAGTGCAGCACAAGACACACTTGAACGTCACAAACCGTTGATATTTTCATTCTTGTTTCATATGTTTTGGTTTTTTTTTCTTTTCCAGAGGTGTGGTGCCTCTACAGCTGTTAAAGTTGCTGGAAGATGAAACAGGCAAAAAGGTCCACCAGCTGTTTGATTACATCTGTGGAGTGAGCACAGGTAAATAAATAAATCAATCAATCTGTGCTGTACATGGTGATTTTGTCAATCTAAATCTATATTTTATCTCATTCTCTGGCTCCACATCTGTTTACGAAAGGTGCTGTTCTGGCCTTCATGTTGGGTCTGGCTCGTTTCTCTCTGGAGGAGTGTGCTGACATGTATCGTCGGTTTGGATCTGAAGTCTTCCGGCAAAACCCACTGGTTGGCACCGTGAAGATGGGCTGGAGTCACTCTTACTATAACACCGAGACCTGGGAGACAATTCTGCAGTATGCACAGAATACATTCTATCACACCGCATGCGCTTCAGTGAAAGGGCTGCATTTTTAATATGTTAATGTGACAGTAATATAGTCTGCTCTGAATATATTTTCTATTTTTATCCTATTTAGAGAGAAGCTGGGTGATAGACTGCTTATTAAAACAGCCAGAGATGAGTTGAGTCCCAAGGTAAGATCACTGCATTTTAGGCCCACGGCACTGATTATCCAATGCAGCTGGATTAATGAGGGTATAGCTGCTGTATTAGAGCACCCCACTGTGGTCAGCCTGCAATTAGCAACATTTTTATTTTTTTTATTGTTTTAAGCACAAAAACTGGAGTTTGCACAGGTTTGTCAAAGGGATTTTATTTGCATCTCCACAGGTTTCAGCAGTCAGCGCAGTGGTAAACTGGGGTACCAGTCCGAAGGCTTTCGTCTTCCGCAACTATAACCATAAACCAGGATCCCTCTGTCGCTACGCAGGAGCCTCAGGCTGCCAGGTGTGGCAGGCGGTTCGGGCATCGTCTGCTGCCCCAGGATACTTCCAGGAGTTCACCTTACAAAGTGACATTCACCAGGTTGTGAACTAAAGCCATATGTGCTCAAAGTTTGAAATGGATGCTATTGCAGACACATTTTGGATTTTTATTTTGGTTGCTCAAAGCAGCCATATTTTCATGATAACGATGTATTCAATCACAATTTGAAAAGAGCCTGCCCTGGTATCACCTACATCTGCAGCTGTATGGAGAGTTACACTCCACTGTTGCTGCTTTGATTCACTGTAGCTGCTCTGAAAGAATCCAAATAATTTTCCTATACAGCCACCTATTATTAAATTTTACCAGAGTCGTTGTCCTCTGCATGTGGCCAAACTGTCCTTCATGGTGCACACAAAGCCTATTTTTGATTCAGCTGAAATACAATAAATCTCCCTCCTTCAGCAAAAAGTTCGAGTACACAATCCTCCCACTTTTCTAGTCGCCTGGAGCCAGCAAATTACACCTGAGTGTGCATGCAGCAAGTGCGTTGGAGGAGAGTGCAACTTGAAAACAACTGCAAAAACACCCCTGTGCACTGTCTTGCTTACTGGAAATATTTGGTATTTATAGCGGATCGGTCTGTCCAACCTCACAAAAATTAATGAAGGATCAACTGAGCAAAAACTTGTAAATAGTGCCAAATAAGCTTTGCTCAAGGGTCTTTGTATAGCAAGGTCTTGGTTGTTTAAAATGCCCTGAGATGATGTGGTGTGATTTATCTCCATATAAATTAAATTGAATTCAACTGAATGAAATGAACATACATTTGCAGCAGGAAGTGAGACAGAGTGCAGGAGTTTTTTCCTTGCTGTACCATCCCTAAGTCAAATCAATGGGGAGATTTTGATACTATAGTTACTAATAAAGCTGTGGAGTTATATTATCTTTGTGCAAGATGAATGAAGGAGGATAAAAGGGCTTTTTGTTTTATCTCTCACACATGGCCTGTGTGTGGGTTGGCATCAGTCCAAATGCTTATCCTGTCTCGTGTCTCTCTGTAGGATGGAGGAATTCTCCTGAACAATCCCTGTGCCTTGGCCGTCCATGAGAGCCGTTTGCTGTGGCCCAACCAGCACTTCCAATGTGTGCTGTCGCTTGGCACCGGTCGTTATGACAACGTTAAAAGGGGACCTGCTACCTCCACGAGTCTGAGGGCCAAAATCAGCAATCTGATCTGCAGTGCCACCGACACTGAAGGGGTCCACACCCTGTTGGATGACCTGCTGGCCCCGGACGTCTACTTCCGCTTCAACCCCATGCTGAGTGCTCAGGTGTCCCTGGATGAGAACCGGCCGGGAGCCCTGGACCTGCTGCAGAGAGACACCCAGAACTACCTGGAGAGAAATCGGAACAAGCTTGCCAGGCTCTGTTTGGTGCTCGGGGCCGAGCGCTCATCTGTCAGCAGAACTAAGGACTGGATGAGCGAGAGGGCCTGGGAGATGAAACAGAGATTGATGTGAGAAGGTGAGGGGAGGCATGTTGACATAGGGATGATTATCCTGCGAACAGACGCACATTTATATAGATGGTGGAAAAAAGAAAAACAGAAACACCTTTAAGTGCATTAACACTGATGCAAAACAAAAAATCTGTGATATCTGTTGTTAGAATTTCAAAAACTTTTCCCCTTTTCACAATACATGGTTTTACAGTGTTTGTATACATATATGAGTCTGATTATACACCGATCAGCCCAAAGATTGCCTCATTCGTGCCACCATGGACTCCACTGACAGACCTCTGAAAATGTCCTGAGACATTAGCTGCAGATCCTATAAGTCCCAGAAGTTACAAGGTGGGACCTCCTTGGATTCAACTTGTTTTCCAACACACAAATGCTTGAAATCCAGGGAATGAGGAGGACAAGTCAAGATCTTGAACTAATTGTCCATTTCTCAACAATTACTGCTCCACCAGTAAGCTGTGATGAGCTATGTGTTTGACACCAGTATTAATGTTTTCAGAATTTTGTTTAGTAGCTCCTCTATAGGATCGAACCACGAACATCAGTGACCCTTGGGACACCCATGACCCTGTCACCGACTCACTACTTGTCCTTCTTGGAGCCAGTCTTGGTAGGTTCTAACCACTACATGCTGGCAACACCCCATAATACCTGTTGCTTTTGAGATGCTTTGACCCAGTCATCAAGCCATCACAATCTTGTCAGAGTCCCTCAGATCCTTTAACTTTCACAGTTTTCCTGCTTCCAACACTTCAGGAACTGTTCATTTGCTGCTGAATATACCCGACCTGTTGACAGGTGACGTTGTAACAAGATAATTATTCCCTTCATGTGTTAATGGTTTTAACGCCATGGTTGACTGGTGGAAACTGAAGAGAAGAGATACAACACCATCGTTCTAATGACTTATATGGGTTGAGGCATTGTGAGGCCATTTTTACAGGAACATAGCATCACCACACACGTCAAAGGTCTTGTGTTGTATTATAAGATGTTTATGTGATTTTTCTCTACTTCCTCTTAGCTTTGGTTTTGGCTTGTTGACATACAACAAACACTTATTTATGAAATAAGCACTCAGATGCACTTTATCAATAAAGCTTTGATTGATATTTTAATATACATATATATATATATGGTCGTTACTTTATTTAGAACTGTGCTTGTCAGGAGCATAAACTGTAATATAAGCTATACATGTTGCCCTTATGTGACATTACATTTGGTGTTCAGGGGTATTTGTTTTCAATAAATTAATATCCATGAAGACTCTTCCTTGTCTTTTTTAAACACTTTTTTTTGTCTTACAGAAACATTAACAGCTGAACAATAAATGTCAATCTCAACTTTTCATCAACTGAATAAATAAATAATAAATAATGAATGAGTTTATCATTGAAGTACAAGTCATCTGGTCACTTGAATGTGATGGGTTAAATCTCCCCCATGTGTCTGGAAGCTGTGCCCTCCCCGTCCACAATAGACTGACTTTGTTGTAGACAGAAACGCTTTGTGTGATGGAGCGTGTATTCGTGCCAGCCAGAGTGAAGATACAAGGTCAGAGACACCCCCCCACCCCACCACCCCACCCACCCAGCACACTGAAAATCAGAAACAGCACACATGAAGAAATACAAAATATTATTTGCCTTCTTAAAAAACTTTGGATGATTTTTTGCTGGACAGTACCTGGATGACACCTAAACCAGATCTACCAGTTGGTGCATGACATGGCAGTTGTAGTTTAACTTTACTCTCCCGTCACAGTGGAGATGACGTTATATTTATGTGTGGATTTCACAATGGATTTATTATAACAGGCTCTCGGGCCCTGTTTGCCAGGCCTGTGACCCAGGCTAGGAGCAGCCGTCCTGCTGGGCCACATGAGCCTCTGTTAGCTCATTCTGTCACCTGCTCTAGGATGATAGAGTAAAAAAAAAAAGAAACACTAAAACCAGATGCTGCTGCAAAGCTAAGGCTCAGTGTCGAGATGCTGCTGTGCAACAACCGTGACAGAAGATGAGACGAAGGTAGGAGCCTGCTTTCAGCATAACGAGTGGAAAAAGGGACCAAGAAGCAGAACAAAACACCTAAAGGTAAGACCCCTAACATTCACTAGATGAAACTCTTTTTTTTTGTTGCAATGTTTGGATAGTCGCTTTTGGATATTAAGTGCACATTATTAGAGCACATGAAGACACTTCAGAGTGTGTGCTGCCACGTGAAGGAGAGCTTTACTCCTTGCGGCTGTCGTTCAAGACAGACGTCAATGGAAGTCAAGGTTTTAATGATGTCATGGTCTGAGTTGAGAAGTAGGGGGAGTGAACGCAATATTGTGCAGCTCTCGACGTGAATGAACATCACTTTCTGTGACGTGGCAATGAAGCTACAGTGAGAAATCAGAAGCATTTTTAACTTTATGTGAACTGTGACGAAACTGTCCATGGATCTGTGCATATTTAGCCAAACTAGCAGCACAGCTGTGTGAATGGAAGTGTGGCTCTGCTCAACACTTTTGCTCACACTGAAATAGCTCAACACATATTGAATGGATTGCTGTAAAATTTGGAACAGATAGCCATTTTGCCCACAAAATGATGTTCCTATAATTTTTTCTCTGGTGCCATCAACCGGTCAATTTTTTACATTTATCTTGAGAAATACTTCTACAGCTACATGATAGATCGGTGCACATGTTTGTACAGATATTCGTAGCTGATGGCAGATCCCTGTGACTTTTCTTTCAAAAATTGGCGTTTGTGATTTAGAGCAAAATATCTTCAAAAATATGGAATGTATTGCTCGAAAATATGATACTCATCCTCCACATGGTGACTTGTAATTACTTTGGTGATCTTCAGTTAGCTTTCCTCTAGTATCATCATCACTTTGGTCTATGACCTTTTTTCCTAAATAATAGCGTTTCTATCAGTGTGCTCTGTGCAAAATGATTGCATGCCAAAAGGTGAAACTGCAATGGTTGGCATGGCAACATGAGACCTGCTAATTAAAACACACTGTGAGCTGACATTAGCATTTAGCATTCAGATTCTCTCATGAATGGATGCACAAAATATTAGGACAATTTGAAGGTGGGTGAAAAATCAGGGGCAGCGTAAAGCATCTTAGTGAAGCGTTGGGCCTTCACATGCAGCGTCAGTGCATCTTGGCAGTGATTGTATAAGCCTACTGGAGGGATAGAACCCCATTCATCCATAAGAAATTCCCTCATTTGGTGTGTTGATGATTGAAATGGACAGCGCTGTCTCACATGTCAGTCAACAATCTCCCAAAGGTGTTCGCTTGGGTCAAAATCAGGTGTCTGCAAAGGTCATAGTATTGAGTCACGTCACTTTTTATATTAATCAAACCATTCAGTGACCTCTCGTGCCCTGTGGATGTCAATTTCTTACCACAGTTGACTCTTACCCAAACCAGAAAGTCAGTGTTCAGTTTTGTGAGACGATATTGTTTAAATTGTACAGTGGCGATGATGTCATTTAGCGCGGCGTCCTGCTCGACAGGAGTTTCTCTCCATCCTCTTCTTGTGCTTTCCCCGATGTAGTGACGTCAAAGTGCAAACGATAGGTGCTCCGAGTCTGAACAGGCAGCCTGTGTGGTTGAACACTCCCTCTCACATGCCATCTGCTCTTACCCAAGCTCTGGGCGCTCGTGCCAAAGGAGACCCACGAGCATAGAGGCCTTTTTGTCGTCACTGAGCTGGCTTTATCCGCCTCTGTGCCTCTTCACTGTGCAATCTGGTGCATGGCACTGATCGCTGCTCACTTCCAGGCCTGCATCAGTCCAATGTATGGGGAGAAAAGCCCATTCCGAGAGCCAAGAAGCTCAGCATACATACCCCTCCTGCTTTTGTGTTCTATGTGAAGCAAGTCAAGTTGCATTTCAGATGTTAATATGTAGAAAGGGATCAGGGCAAGAGGACAAAAAAAACACGAGCTACAAATTGCAACAGGTTACATCACAAGTGCACAGGTTCTCCCTCAAATATGAATGATGCATGTACACTTTCTGATTCTTTTGACTTGTAAGCACAGGTCTGGTTACATCTGTAGGTTGCAGATCCACCTCATTGTACCCCCACCTCCCAACCAAGCTATTGTTTAATCCGGTCAGTGCTGGTCTGTATATGCAGCCCTGTGTGAATGCCTGAAAGCCTACACAGGTCAGGACTCTGTTGACAGCCGTGAGATGGCTTTTGTTTCACACAAATGCAGCTTCTCCTGCATCTTTGGCACTTTTTCCAGGAAAGAAAATTACTTCTTTCCCCCTGTAGGATTTTCTCAGATGAATGGTATCAACCTTTTGCTCCTTTCCTTTGCATGTGAATGGTAGTGTGCAGAAAAATCTGTTTCACAATGAGAGGATAAGTATTTTGGAAAAAAAACTAGGGGGGATTGAAAAACACAGGGCTGCATGGATGTGTTTCTTGTCTTTAGATGTGGGATATTCTAGAGCATTACTTCTGGCTATGTGAGACTAGAAGTTGGATATTTCCAGCCTTTGTCAGAAAGTCATGTGACTTGAGATTTGCAAAACATGTAAAATTCATATGGCAGAAACAAACATTGCTTTCATTCTCTGCTGCCCAGTTCCCTGCAGTCAACAATAAAACCCACATTTTGATGTCATCAAGAACCAGCATGAATGCAAACTGTCTTATCTGGGTTGTTTTGTGCTTTCATTTTGCCTAACCTTGTGCACAAAACGGATTTTTTTCTCACACTCAACCAGCTCAAAACAAACATTATTCCGCTATAATAAAGAAAAATCAGGCTCCAGGAAAATATGTCCTCACGTATAAAATCCTCACCAAACAGCTGGAGTAGTAAATTCATTTATTTCATTTCTCGGAACTCCAGTTTATTTATTGTGAAAACTTTTGCAGTTTGATGAGGACAAACTGTTCAGACTTATGCAAGTCTGGCCTGAACAGTGAAGTGGGTGAAGTGTAGGTGTTGTATGGGGCTCATTCATTATTCATGAGCTGGGTGGGCAGAGTGTAAGTGGCAGTGACACACAGAAACTCAATTACTGATGTGTATCAACTCCTCAAGGGTTCTTGACCTGATATTTGAGGGACTGAGGCATTAATTGCTATACTGCACAAACAAGAATAATTTCCTGGAGAAAAGTCAGTGGATTACTGATGCGTCGGGGAAGCCACAGAGATGGGGAGGAGAGAGCCCTGATTTGACTTTACATGAGAGCGGTAGGTCCTCATAACTTTTTGTTTTCATCACACTAACGCGATGCGCGGTTCAATGAATATTTAGAGCAAAATATTTCAAAGAGAAGCATCTAGAGAGACACTCTTTGTTAAGGCTGACAGATAAATTGTATCAGATCGTGCAGATATGCCTTACCACTATTTACTCCTGTCAGACTCTCGGGGGCTTCATTTTCATGTCAGTCTGAGACAGTTTAATAGCTTTAATAGCCTGTTCTTGTCTTGTTTTTGCTGTGTGGAAATTATAAAAAATGTTGCGCTAGAGAATCTGATACATCAGTGAGATCCTAATAAGTTACAGTACTTTAGTGAAAATACTTCATGGGGTACATGTACTTCCATTTTATTTTGCTATACTTCCAAAGATTGCATTTCAGTGAGCCACAGTTACTGTTCAGATTAGGTTTTCTTTTCATTAAAACATAAATTGGTGAAGTTTACAAAGTCAATACATTGTTCTCTGTTAGATCATTCATTCCCAACCTTTTTCTTTTTTTGCCTCATTACTGCTTCATGATTGGAGCCACTTGTTAAATGTCTCCATGAGTTTACAGCAGGTTCTTTATATATATATATATATATAGGTTATTTCCCTGCTAAACGTCTCAGATAGCTACTTTAACATTGGGATAACACTGTAATACATGAAATTAACTAGTATTTGACAAAAAAGGAACAAAATGTATACATTTTTGTAGCATATATTTCTTTTATTTAAGATCCCATAACCCCTCAATTACCTTGAGATAAGTATAATAAACTATCAACTCAGCCACAACAGCAAAATAAAATACAGCCAACATCATTGCTTCAGTAATATTAGCATTAAAAATAAATACTCACAAGGTTATTTTCCTACGGAATAAGTATTTTTACTTAGATACTAAACTGAAAATACATTTGCTTAAGTAAAATTTTGAATTAAAGACCTTTAATCGTAATTAAGTGGGGGGAGGGTTTATATCGTAGTATGAGTGCACTTACTCAAATGAAGAAGTGCCACGACGGTGCAATGTTCATTGATGGCAAAGTGGATGATTGTGCGATGTGTTCTTGATGAACGGCTTCTGACTCGTATGAATGTTTTGTAGATGTCTTCTGCTTTTCTTCATTCAGTTAACAAGCAGGGGACTTGGTGATCAACATTATTACTGGACTAAATGAACTGTAAAGATGGGGACACTTGTCGAAGCGGCGCTGCTGCTACTTTTATGGCAGAGTGTTTGGACTTTGGACATTCCTCTGGAGGGTGAGTCTATAAAGATGTGTCATTCTGCTGCTTGTAGATGTATTTCTACCTTATCGCATAAGTTTGGATTTTGTTCCCCTGCCTGCAGTCAGACAACCCCCCACCATCATAAAGCAGTCAATGAAGGAGCATATTGTTGACCCCAAAGACACCATGGTCATAGAGTGTGAAGCCAAAGGAAACCCTCATCCTATGTAAGACCTGCAGCAGCACACACAACAGATTTGTCACTGTCCGTGTAGCACTTCACTGATTTTTCTGTCTTTTTTTTTGCTCAATCCTGAAGTTTCTCATGGAGGCGTAATGGCAAGTATTTCAATGTGGCACGTGACTCCCAGGCATCAATGCGCCGGCGCTCAGGGACTCTGGACATCTATGCCCGCAATAATCCAGAACAGTACGAGGCCGAGTATCAGTGCATTGCCTCCAATGAGTATGGATCTGCGTACTCCAACAAGATCAGACTACAGCTATACAGTGAGTTCAGGGTCGGGACTGTAGAAGAATTAACTGTTTGTTTGTGTCCACCAGTGAAAGCAGATGTACAGTGACCTCACACTTTACATGACATGACATGAAACGTCCCAAACTGTGACATCCTTATTTTCAGCATTTGGAATCCCATTGAATAAAATAAAAATGACCAAAAAAATCCTTTGAAATGCCTTGCAAAGATCTGTAATTTATACATTTCACCACATGTGATTTACAATATTTATTGTTTCCCACAGTACTTTAATTTTCCTCTTTTTTACAATTTAGTTGCACCTTTTTTCTTTTCTTATAGTGAATATTATCTTAAATGCAAGAACAACCACACAGACGAATGTTATTGTTCAAAAATAACTAAAATCCCACAAAAAGACCCAAACCCACAATGTGTCTTTTGTTCATGCACTCAGCAACAAGCACCACCATTAATGTGTAAAATCCTGAGTCAACTTATATCACCTGGAAGCAAAGTTGACACTATTACGTTTTGACAGCAGTGATAGTGCAGGATAGTGCTTGTCTGAACATTTTAATGGGTCAGTAATTAAAAACCTAGTATCTGCTGGAGCCATTCAATCATTTTGATCTGCTGGAAACTCTGGGAATCCTGTCTGTGTCCTCACCAAATTCCCTAACTGTAGGAGTTATTTATATTTATGGAGATATTGAACCTTTAAACTGGCTTACGAATTCACAGGTCTGAAAACAAATTAAATACTTAAACTTAAGAAAGTCTTAACTTGCTTTTGGAGACTGCCTGAACTTTTGTTATTCTTAATTACGGCGCCCATGTTGGTCACAATGAAATAACAAATAAGATAAGACAAACTTTATTGATCCGTCACCGGGGAACACTGTCGAGGCCACAAAAGCTTTAGCTCACGGACTATACTTGTAAGCGAGATGAATTCACTGTTGTTTTTTGTCTTGATTAGATTTCTTCGCACCTAAACAAGTTATTAGCATGAGGCCCAGCATCACCCATTATCTGGCTGTTCAGATCTTTACCCAGCGCTGCCATTAAACAGCAAAAACTTGACTGTGCTGCTCTCTGTGCAGGAGCTCCTGTGTGGCCGAGGGAGATTCTGGAGCCTGTGGTGGTCAGTGCTGGTCTGCCTCTGGTCCTGTCCTGTGACCCCCCGCCTGGCCCACCCAAACCTGAAACCTACTGGATGTCCAGCTGTAAGTGTCTGATACACAGTTCTGGGTCACTGAAGGGTCAAACACAGAAAAGCATAAACAAAACAGCATAGATCAATTTGACCTCAGACATCTCCTCTAAACTTACTTCAGATGATGTTTTAACATAATGTTTCATTTCAGGCTCATATGCTCGACCTTTCAACTGGCCCATCCAGACAGCTTTCCCCACCATGGAGGCTGTGCGGCCGGACCGCAGGGTCTCCATGGGAGTCAATGGAGATCTGTATTTCTCTAACGTGCTGATCAATGACTCTGTCGCTGATTACTGCTGTAATGCCCGCTTCCCCTACAAGAACGTCATTCAACAGAAGATGCCAGTGGTTGTGAAGGTGCTTTCAAGTGAGTACGAGTGTCTTCAATGGACTACTAGAATCTTCTTTTTTTGCTATTACCTGACATTTTTCGCTTTACAGAAACATGTCTTGGTGTTGACATGTGTAACCGTCAAACTCAGTGAGACACTGACCTCAAGTACAAGCACAACAAATTGCAATAGGTTCAAAGGAAGCAAATAATTCAAGCTGGAGTGTCAGCTGAGACACAGCAGGCGTCTTTAAACTATAGCAGGTCAAGTGGAAACATTTCTATTCTTACTCTGAGGTGGCTGCGAAACACCAGCGAGAGGAACAAAACAAGAGCTACGACCATGTGACGAGCTGACATTCAGTTCTTCCGAATCTGTTCATAGAAACAGATTGACTTGAATGTAGACTTGGATATATGCACAGGCATAAGCTTGACTTATATTACAACCCAGATACAGAGAATATATTGTCATATATATATATAT
>NW_007577735.1:1523062-1525302 GCF_000690725.1 Stegastes partitus | reverse complement strand
CACTGTTTGGGCTAAAACTCTTTGTTTTGCTTCAATAGAGGGTACAGCAAAAGCATATGAAATATAATATAATAATGATGTTGCAGTTGTCATTTTTTTCCTCTAGATGCAACCCCACGTATTATCGGACCAAGGAATGAACTCTCGAAGGTGATAGAAGGGAGTCGAGCCTTTTTAGACTGCCGCTATTTTGGATCTCCAGTGCCGGAACTGAGATGGTAAGAACACAGTGTTTGATGGTTAAATGTAAATGATGAGTTCAAAAAGCAGTTGACAGTGTATGTGTCTGTATATGTTTGTGGGTTTACTCACATAGGTCCAAGTATGGACAAGGAAATCTTGAAGGAAATCGTTTTAAGACCCACAGCAATGGGACTCTGGAGATCAAACGTATACGGCTGGAGGACCAGGGAACCTACCTGTGCATCATCAGCAACATCGCAGGAAGAGATGAGAATCAAGTCCGGATAGAGGTCAAAGGTGAGGGTGTTGGACATGCAAACAGAAAATCTTTAAATCATTGATAACATTTTGCAAGGAAAAAAAAAAAAAAACATTTTAAGGTGGATTATTGCAGGTCTTTTGTCATCTATCCTTCTCAGAACCCATAGCAATTGTCACAAGACCACAGAGTATGAAAGTCATGCGTGGAACTGATGTGCGGTTAGAGTGTGGTGTTAAAGCAGATGCCACTACTCCTGTCACAACCAACTGGTTAAAAAACAAAAAACACGTCACTTTTGGCTGGAGGTAAGTANTATATATATATATATACACACACACACACACACACATAAACTAACATAATCTACTCTTCATTCTCAGTAATCTGACTTTTTCAAACCAAACAGATGACTTAAAATGTCTTTTTCCTTAAAAGAAAAGTGAACGCCCCACTGACCATCTGCAGTATTTTATTTCTTTTTGGGCTGAACTTTAAAATGTCTGATCATTGTTTTGGTCCAAGTAAACTTGCTGTCCTTCCTTATTTTCTGACTTAATAAGCACGTTGGTCTGCTGTTGCTTCATGGTCAGAAATGATCAGTAAGTATTCCTGACTGGTGACTTCTGGTTCCCCTGCAGCTCGTACGGTGGCTGAGGCTGCCCCCACCTGGTTGTCTCCAACAGGTTCATCAAGCTCCATACTGGTCTTGCTAGGGGAGGAGCTGCTCCTGGAGTGCATTGCTGCAGGGATGTGAGTATGGAAATAAAACAAAAGGTCTTTTGTACAGTTTATTCAGTGGTCTTGGTAACATTCTGCACAAGTATTTGTTTGTTTTCACTTTGATTTCATGAAAATTATCCCGTGTAAAGCCTTGTTTATCATCATCAAGGCCAAGTCCCCACATTACCTGGACCAAGGATGGAGACGAGCTCGCAGTGACGTCACGCATGAAAGTAAAGAACTTCAACAAGATGATTCAAATCCCAAAGGCGTCTTTTGACGATGTGGGTGAATACACCTGCGCTGCTACCAACAGGTTGGGCTACATCGAGCACACGATAACGGTCAGGGTCAAAGGTGAGGCCTTCTGAAATATACAGTGAGCAGTTTTCCTAAATGACTTTCAAACAACTAACATTCTCTGTATTTGACAGCGGCTCCATTCTGGTTGGAGAAGCCCATTGATTTGATCTTGGCCCCCGAGGAAAACGGACGGCTGGTGTGTCGTTCTGATGGGGCGCCTCGTCCCACAATCAGCTGGTTTATCAATGGGGAACCAATTGAAAGTAAGTTTTGGGGGGATTATGTGTCTGAGCTGTAAAAAATAATCCAAATAATGTTAATTCTGACTATATTTTCCCTTCTCATGTGTTGTTTCCAGCTGCTGATCCGCAGCCAAACAGACAGATGTCAGGAGATACACTAACCTTCCGTTCCGTGAGCGCCGCCAACACCGGCGTCTACCAGTGCAACGCTTCTAATCAGTTTGGCTACTTATTGGCCAATGCGTTTGTCAACGTGCTACGTAAGTTACCACTCTGACATTCATGACATTTGCAGTGCTGTTTTATAAAGTCATGAATGAGCAGTAAGTTGTGGAAGATTTTGAAATAGTGTGCCAAGTGTATTTAATAACTAAAAAACAAAACAAAGAAAAGCAACTATTGCGCACATTTTGCACACTCTTTAAATGGTTGTGGATCATAAAAAAAATGAAATAAATCTGTCCAAACAGCTCATGAAAGTTGTTCCATTGCTGTGCCACTGACCACACATTTTAGAATATTTTCTTAAA
>NW_007577735.1:1497670-1521166 GCF_000690725.1 Stegastes partitus | reverse complement strand
GGGGGGGGGGGACACATTATACAGACTCTATATGTTAAATAAATCATATGTATAAGACTTGTTTGTACAACTGCAGATGAAGCCTTAATTTCAGTGTGACAGAATGAGCATCTTGATCTCACCAGTTGTGTTCACTTCCTCAGGATCACTCTGGATGAATCAAATCTGGTCATTACTAATGTAAACAGAGGCGATGAAGGCAACTATACATGTGTCATCAAGAATGAGCTGGACCAGAAGTCTGCCTCAGCGCACCTAATGGTGATGGGTACGACACACTTCAAATAAAAAGCATTTCATCAACCGCGTGGCATTTTGGGCTTTTAAATCTTAATGTTTTTGTGCGCAGACCGTCCAAATCCTCCCACTACCTTGGAGTTGTCGGATCCATATGAGCGTACTGTAAGACTCAGCTGGGTTCCTGGAGACAGCAACCACAATCCCATCACAGGTAAAACCCATGAAACATTTTTTTTGTTTTTTGTTGTATCTTCCAGAAATTTTGTCTGCATTTCTTTTTTTTACATTCTTCTACATATCCTCCACATCTTCTACCTATTCTACATTCTTTGCTCTCTCACAGAGTACCTAGTGCAGTATGATGACGACGACTGGTTGCCTGGGAAGTGGAGAAACCTTTCAACGTATCCAGGGACCCTCACCTCGGTCATCTTGCACCTCACTCCTTTCACCTACTACGAGTTCAGGGTCATCGCCATTAATGAAATCGGAGCGAGTCAACCCAGTCGTCCTTCTATGCGATTCCAGACCAGTGGCGCACGTGGGTTTGATGTTAATGAAATATGTGTTAGTCATATGAGGCAACAAATTGGAAAGAGTATGTGTACGACACATTTTATATTGTTTTTTTTTTTTTAATCTGGCATATATGATGAGATGAGAAATTTGACTATTGATTGACTGATGCCAGAATAGCTTATCTTAGCTTAAAGATGAGAAACAGCAGGCCTGGCTCTGTGTAAAAATACAAAAAATCCACTTCCCAACATGTCTAAACCTACCTAATTAAATCTGTAGTGTAAAACGTTTGTCTCCCCCTTCTGGCAGTGAGAGTAATTGCACAAACACTTCACAAACACTTTCTTTTTCAGACTGTAGTTCTTCCTCTGAATGCAGAATGTATTCATTATCTGAAGCATCAGAAACCTTTCCTTGGATGCTTCCTAAGATTCTTGCACCACAGACTCCACCATACTCCTAGTTGTTGTAGTCCACTCCATTTCTATGCAGTCATTACTCCCATGCATGGGAATGTCACCACAGACCCCAGGTTTAAGAGTACTCCAAAATGTAAAGGGATTTACCAGGCGGTTATGGGTTTTATTAGCATTGTGCATTTATTTATATGAATTCCTGCAGTCTAGCTTGGAGATATTCCTTGTTTGTCTAATCAGTTCAAAAACTGATATATGGGTTAAGGCATTCCTGGATGTGGTGACTTCTTGGAGTCTTCCCATCATGATGAGGCATTCTCAGGCAGTCCAACACATTACTAGCTCATAGACCCTCAACTTTTACACTTGTGTTTTTCTACAGTGTAAATCATTTACACAAAACGCTATATATATTATATTATGAGCTTTAGTGGTGCAATGAAATGTGTTTGTTTATCTTTGGACAAAGTCGACCCAGCTTCCAATCTTTACACTGGGCTAATCTAATGTCTCCTGCCTACAGCTTTATATATATTAGCCAGAATAATTATATTTCCCAAAATCAAGAACAATTCCTTCACATTAATAATTTTACCCTGGTGTTGTTTTTTTCTGAACAGCCCCGGATGTCATCCCAAAGAATGTAAAAGGTGTGGGTACATGGAGAAACAACATGGAGATCAGCTGGGAGGTAATAAGGACTGAACCCATGTCAAACCTCTATATTTATATTCAATATTTTTTTTCTCTATTACAATTAAAAACTCTGCTGGTTGCTGTAAAATATGCTTTCAGCCTCTGACCTACAGAGAGTGGAACGGACCCAAACTAAAGTATCTGGTGTGGTGGAAGAGGAGAGATTCTCGAGAGGAGTGGAAGAACGCAACCACCAAGTGGCTGAAATACTACATCTACGATGCAGACACCTTCACGCCTTATGACATCAAAGTCCAGGCTGTCAACGACTTTGGGCTGGGACCAGAGTCTCCTGTTGTCGTTGGGTATTCTGGCGAAGACCGTAAGTGCCTAAATTCACTGCACTGTAATGCAGACAACCATCCACAAGTATTAGTCTACAGAACAACTTCAGTTGCGTTTAACTATTTGCTATTTGCTTGGTCTCAACTTCAGGGACTACAGCATTCCTCAGAGGCACATCCCCTCATTTGGTGTTTTGCTGATGGTATAGAATGCAATCTGAGGCCAGGCAATCCAAGACACTGGGCAGATTAGCCTCAGTTTTAACCCCAAATTGCTCTTCCCAGACTAATTTTACAACCTGAATTTCTGCCAGATTGGTTGCAGCTGCCATCCGATTTGACAGTGGTCACAGCCCCTGATTAATTGTAAGAATGATCAACTCTCTGTCTGTCCAACTATCAGCTGGGTTTCTGGCATGCCATTAATTTTGTTCGGTTGTCTCGCAGTTTGACCTGCTCCACAGCCAGATTTCCCTCTTGACTGCTGTCAAAGACCTGTTATAAAATGTAGTGAGAGACAGGTCCCATTGTCTTGTTCTTTTCAACCATCAGCAGTTCCACACTTTTCCTTTTATGCTTCTAAATTTCTGTTCATAATTGCTCAAAGTAATGCATTTAACTGTCAGTGTTGAAATTATCAGTTAAACTCTCCATCCCTAATTATGAGTGGTCCATTGATCCGTACAGTGTGAGCATAAAAGTCGTTCATTTTGGCCATGCAGAAGGTGTGAGTTAATGCAAAGGCAGATGAATACAAATTTGCATAACACATCCCTCCAACACCTCCCACAGAGACTCAGCTGGGTTTAGAGTTGGTGACTTTGAGCTCCATAATAGATGATTTACATCATTTTCATATTTTTTTCAACTATTCATGACCTTTATGGAAGCGTCTCATGTTATGTTTGTCTACATATTCTACCATCTGAATGTAAAAAGCAGTTCTGTCATCTCGTTTAGGTCGTTTTTCTTCAGAAGGTTATTTTTCTGGTTAGGTTAGTTGTCAGCAGAAACACAAAGAAAAGGAAAGTACATTGTTCTGTTTACGGTCCTGCTGTAATCTGAGCCTTAACTCACAGAGAATCGTGACTTGTTTCAGAGGAGTAAACCTCTCATTGTGTTCTGAATGTAATCCCTTGTTGTTTTTATTGTCTCTCTCTCTTTTTTTCTGTTTTTTTACAAGCCGGGACAAGTTGTTCCTCTTATCACTTGCTGTGTGTTCACTGATAGCAAAGACTAAGTACTGTGCCATCTCTGTTCCCCCCAAGGTCCAATAACTGCACCCCTGAACCTGAGAGTGTCCGACATCGAGAGCACTCAGGTGACTGTACACTGGGACTCTGTGAACCGAGAATCTATTATGGGAGAACTGAAAGAATACAAGGTGAGTGTACTGTGAATTCAACACAGAATAATGGACTTTAAATATAGCTTACATTTATGTTGATGGACAGTAGAAACAGAGGACACACAATACTTTCTTAGGAGAGTCAACCAGTGGTATTGACAGTCAAAGCACTTTAATTATCTTCAAAAAGGTTCAAATGACACAATAGTCATGAAAGGGGTAATAACTGTTGAGAGAGAACGTAGAAATCCTGCACACGCCGAAGTTATTAATGCTCCATCAAGCATGAAATTCACAATGTGAAACAACAGCATCTTCACACCGGCGACCAAAAATCTGAAGAAAAAAAAAAGAAAAAAGAAAGAAAGAAAGAAAAACACCCCTAGATCAAACTCCCAAGTCAAGCATCATATAAATAAATATGAAGATCCATCCATCCATCCATTATCTATACACCACTTAATCCTCACTAGGGTCGCAGGGGGCTGGAGCCTATAATATGAAGACAATATAAATATATAAAGAAATATAAATAGATGATTAAAAAAGTCACTAATGTGAGGTAAACAATATATGTCAAAATACACAGAATAAAAAAGAAAAAAGAAACAGAAGTTGATTAAATTAGCAAAAACACAATAAGTGATCGATATTATTAAGGAAAGTTTAAATGATGAGGCAGATCGGAAACGTCTTACTGATTAAAAAAAAAATCCTGTTGACAGTTGAATGAATTCAAATTTAATTTATTATTAGTTGTTTTCATTCAATATATATAAATGATGGCCATATTTTGTGTAGCATTTGACTACATTGCTTGACTTACGAACATGGATTAGATTTTTGTGGATTATTAGTCTTTGTGATGCTTGGCCCTATTTGAAATTGATGCTAGTTAGTTTTTCATATTGGACTTTAAAAAAAAAAAGATTTGTAGGTTTGCATCTTTTTTTGGTAGAATGAAGATATTCTCACTCTGAATGATTATCGTCTGACCTAGTTCATCTCAGCCATATTTGAACATTTCACTTTGCAAAAAAATCAACGTTATTTTCTTTTTTTTTTTCAGTTGTTTCAACTGTGTTAGGATACATCTTTTTGTTATTTATAGATGTCATAATTGGCTCAAGGCTTAGATATGACAATCGATTGGTTGTTTCAGGTTGTGGTTTTGGTACGCAGATGCGGATAGGAATTTTAATGCTTGACAAAGTTCCTTGACCAAAATATTAAGTGTATTTAACAGGAATACCACTGCATCAGATCTAAAACGTGTGCTGCCTCTCGTCTCTCAGGCGTACTACTGGAGGGACAGCAGCCAGCTGAGGTGGTTGTGGGTCAACAGAGCGATGAAGTCTAAATCATTTTCAGACAATGGCCCGGAGCCCTCTGGGGTTGTCACCGGGCTTATTCCCTATAGCAACTACAAGATGTACATAGTGGTGACAAATAATCGATACGAAGGGCCGCCAAGTAATAACATACACTTTTCCACACCTGAAGGAGGTAAGAACAGAATAAATCCAAGCCAGAGGAATAGGAGTAATATAGAATATCCTCTAGAAAGCACAAGCAGGCCAATATCCATCATCTCCTTTTTGTCTGTAGTACCGTCTGTTCCCACGTCCTTCAGGATCCAACAGCGACATCTGGACAGCATTTATGTTGACTGGGACCTGCCAGCGGAGCCCAACGGTATCATTACGGGGTATTCCCTCAAGTACCAGACAGGTACGCCATCCCAAACACTCTCAAATACACTCTCAGAGCATCAAGTAGGAGGACAGCCAAGTGCTAATACCACAAGAGGAATCAGTTTAGGTCCACATCCCTGCAGCAGATAAATATGCACTCAACACACCAGAATGCCACTGAAGTATGTTCTCAAGAGGGTAATGAACACTTGTGTAGCCACTGACTGAGCAGGTGAGGGGCCTAATAGCTCAGTTTTGTGCATTCTACCAGCTTTAAGAGTTCTCCGACTGCACAGAAATGTCCACTCTCTCCACAGTGAATACCACCAGAGGAGAGGAGCTGAGGGTCGAGGAGTTCCCTCCTAATACAACCAGCTTCTCAATCCGGAGATACGACCGCTACACACGATACAGATTCTCGGTGGCAGCGCGAACTCGGCTCGGGTTAGGGGAGTGGCACACAGAGGAGTCGCCCCACTACACCACAGAAAGTAAATTCACTATTGTCTCTGTACATCAACACAATTGGCTTTGTACCAAATAAACTCTTTGAGGTGCTGAGTGGCACTTTGATGACGCGTGTGCTCGTGTGTCTCAGCGTACGCTCAGGACCAAGTGGACATCACCACTCAGGGGTGGTTCATTGGAATAATGTGTGCCGTGGCCCTCATCGTGCTCATCCTCCTCATCGTGTGCTTCATCAAGAGGAGTCGAGGGGGAAAATACCCAGGTACAGCTATTTTGGCGGTCAACCAATTGCTTAAGGCAGACCTTGGATTTTAGACTGCTGTTTGGATGAAAGAAAACATTTGAGGGCATTAAAAAGGCCAATTCTTATCAGTAAAATGCTAACTAAATAAATTGGCCAGAGTAATCTATAACAAAAGTTGCTGCAACCATCTATTATGTCAAGTATCTATAATGTAACATGGTGGCTTGTTGTTGTTTCAGTTCGTGAAAAAAAGGACATTTCGCTGGAGCCGGTGGATGACAAAGATCAGGAGGGGTCATTTGATTATCGGTAAAAAGCACAACCAACAGCTGCCAGGAATTTTAGGGCACCTCAAATGTAGCACTCCTGTACTGTAAATTATGTAAGGCACAATTATATTGTCCATGATGTAACACTGAATCCCTATCACTGTTTAAAAATATAATAGTCTTTACTTCTATTTGCTCTGTAGCTGTGCATAAGAATTGTTCTGCAGCATCACTGCAACAGCAGACCAGAAACAACAATTTTTATCATGCCGCAAACCCACATGTGCACAAAACACACAAAAATTGGACCAGTTCATTAAAGCCATTGCTCCATCATGCTATTATAAAGTTTTAAAAAATCTGCAGGGTGTCTTTAATATGAATACAATTTTAGCATGATGCTACACAGCTACAAATCAAATCAGATTTTTTATTTTTATTTTATTTTTTTTGCTTTATTTATGATAACTCTTTGACGATATTTTTTTATTCTACTTTTTCTATCTAAACCCTTCCTTTTCTTTCCAAAACCTCAACCCTGTTGTTTTTGCACTGAACCACTCAAGGTCCCTTGAAAGGTATGAAAAGACTAAACACTGACACATTGACACTATTGACATTTAAACTGTACAATCCTGAACAGACTTTTGGAGCTAATTAAATAGCATATTTAGCAGATTACTGGCACTTAAAATGTGATAAAATGTGATTCATCCTCTCATACGCTCATCTCAAATAGCCTGTTTACATTTTTCAGGATAACACGTGTCTCCACTCTGCCCTACCCTCGAAGGTATGTATATATATCGTTTAATTTATTGTTGCAAGTAAAGTAATTGATAAAAAGGGATTAAAACATCAGTACATTTTACATCTTTTCTGATGTAAAACAAAATGTACTTCGAATTGTATCTTTTTTTGCAGAGAGGAGGAAAGAGGGTTGCAAAGAGGCCAGCCGTCTATGGAGGCGATGATGAAGCGATCAGACAGCGATGACAGTCTGGTGGAATATGGAGAAGGGGGTGAGATACCGTTCAACGAGGATGGCTCATTCATTGGCCAGTACACAGGAACCAGGAGAGATGTCAGGGAGTTGGACTTTGGTGGTGGTCTGGAGCTCCACTCACCCATGAATACCATATACTCCGTGGCGTAACTTTAAACCGCCCTCCTCACTTCGCCACAGCTATTTGCCACCGTGCTTGTACCCTTCACTTTGAGTCAAGAACCTGAAGGAACTTGTGGTCTACGAAATTCTGCAGGAGGAAGCCTGAGGAGCTCTTAAACCCTCCTTATCGTCTGAGACAACACAACTTTCATGCATTTGAGGAAAAGGTGGAAAAGTTGGGACCATCTTTCTACAGAGACACTTCTTCATCTGATGAAAAGGAAGCTTTACCTTTCGCTTTAAGAACAAAGATACTGTGTGTTCATGCACATGCCTGTACGTACATTCAGTAATCCTGTCAAGATGCTGGCAGTGCATGACACGAGAGAGAAATGGATCCGTTTATCATGTTGATAAAGGCAGTTGCAAGGACCAACCTAACTACTGTTATTGCATCTTTTTCTTTCAGCTAATTTCAAGAACGAGATTTGTGTTATTTTTGTACGCTTGAAATTTAAAACAAGGGCTGCACACCAAACTTTCACCGTCAGAAGTATTCCCAGAACATAGACAGCCTCCTCTTTGTTTCATACACTTGGCTGAACGTATGAGAGTGAGAATGTGATCGATGAAGGAAAATAAAATATCTTCAGAGGTTAATAATTCATTTGTCAGTTTGCACTTCGGTCTAATGGAAAACAAAAGCTCAAACCATTTGGGGAATCAGCAAGCAGCCATAAACCTGCTGTAAAATCAGAAGTTACTCATGAACTGGTCTCCTTAATCTACTCACAATGGAGATTATTAATCGTTATGTAACAGCATTTGTTCATTTGACTCCTAACATCATCTGTGTATTAAGCCAGTCTTGCCTTAATTTAAATAAAGTGCAGGTGTTTATATGTCGTATATGAATGTGGATTCTGCTGCTCTGTTTAAACTTTAAAGGGATAACCAGGTTTATCATTCTTTGAATAAAAAATTCTTAGAGTTACGATTTCCCACAGTTTGTGTTTTTTTGACTTGAATCTATTATTGGCAAAACATCAAGACTGAAGTAACAAGAACATTTTAACAAAAAGGAAAGAAAAATACAATTTATAAGTAGAATAAAGAAATTGAAGAAAAAAAGGAACAAGTTAGCTTGGAACTATTTACACTTGAGTGGAAATAAGCTGTCAGGAGTTTAAACAGTGTCACGCAAATTTGGATTACAGACTTGTGCCCATAATTTACTCAAAAAACCCAACAGGAAAGATCCTCATCTGGGGTATTACACTTATTTGTCTTCATGCTGAGGGTTAGACAATAAAACCTTAAGGTGACCAGATTTCTGAAATGAAAATCTGGGACATTTTCAGCACGGCGGTAAAAAAAAATAAAAAAGAAAGAAATAAAGAAAGACTCCAACGTTGCTGATTCAAGTTACATACAGTTAAACAGACTTTCTGAACATTTTTAAGGATTCAAGAACCTCTTTTCATGACAAGCGCACGTCTGCACTTACCTCCCAGTGTCAAAATCGGGGACATTTTTGGGGACAGCTTTAACCGGGGACCCAAATCGGGGACTGTCCCCGGAAATCGGGGACATCTGGTCACCCTTCAAAACATACCAAGAGCATTTGGCTAATTTAGCTTAGCATGAAGACTGGAAACAAGTGCCCAAAATTGCAATTGACTTTTTTTCCTAGGAGTTATGCACCAACTTGTGATTTTTTATTTTTTATTTTGTGTCTGTGTGCATTAAATGAACAAAGCATATTCATTATTAAGTTTAGACGTACTGGTAGGCAGATTTTGCTACCTTTAGCTAACTGTCTCCAGTCTGTATGCTAAGTGAAGCTAACTGGCTGCTGGTTGTAGTTTTCAATTCAGTCATCTTAGCTAACTGTCAACAAGAAATCATGTCCAACTATTCCTTTGACATTATTTAACTGGCAATAAAGCTACAAAGGTGTTATTATGTTGAACCCTGGCTGATTCATCACCATACCCCATTCAATACAATGCAAAGTTATGTCATCAAAGGCCACACCGCTCGCAGTAAAAAGGACATCTTATCTAATGGACCCCGATATGGCACTGTGTTCTCTGACGTTGTGGGACATTACAGTAAGTTATTATTACTGCACCCCTAACTAACAAAATCATAAAGTAGAGAATAGCAAACAAGGCTTTTCCTTTTTTGGGTTTCCTGTTAATGCTGAAGAGGACAAGGTTGACATGAGAACACACTGAATCATATTCATACTTTACACCAGAATACCAGGGAAAAACTGTCCTTTCAGATATTAGGTGGTTATATTAGTATCACAGGGATCAACTGAGATAAAAAAAAAAAAAAATCAATGTTGTGAAGCTTTGTGTTCTTCCTGATAGTGCTCACTTAGCTTATTAGGGTACTTTGCACTTGTTTGTTGTTTGAACTCATGAAGTGAAATGCAAATTAAATTGGCAGGTCGATTGAGAAAATGTAAATCATATCTTACAGTAAAAATGATTAGTTAGTGATGAATTGGTTTGCTTTTCGACTCCAAAATCGACAACTATGCCTGACTCAGTTTGAATAATTTGTTTAAGGAAAAATGCCAAGCATCTGTTAATTTTAGCTTCACAAATGTGATTATTTCTTTTTTTGTTTTTATTATTATTATTATTATTATTATTATTATTGTTGGCACATGTGATAGTAAAGTGAAGCTCTTTGGGTTTCTGACTTCTGTATCTGACAACAGAACCAATTCAATCATAACAAAGAATTACAATTACTGTTTCAAAGACAGAACAATTCTTCAGTTAATTTAGAAAATAATCATTGTATTTGAAGTTTGAGACAAAGATCAGTGTGTGAACTAAAGTCCACTTCAGGTTGTTAGTTGTGTATGATAAGATCACCACGGAAACTACTTTAATCCTGATGTTACATAAAACATCATGTATATATTAATGATTTTATTTGGTGTCCTATTTGTTCAGATCAGCCAGCTGACCTAATACAAGACACTTTATAGAGGCAAGTTTATGTAACCTTACATGCTCTGATCTAGATTTATTAGGCAATAAACAAAGATATCAGTGGTCACTTTCTGATCAAATGCACCAGAGCAATAATAATCTCCTGAAGTGTCTGTATTACGTCACTGGCATGTAGCCTTTGTCCATGTCCTATCAACCCTATAAAAAGGACTCCCAACTGCAGTAGAAACACAACTTGTCACGTTCCTGGGAACAGGTAAGCATCCACACAGATTCTGATTTTAGCTGCATTCATTTTAGAGGGATACAGGTTTTACTATGTGCAGCGTTCATATCTGCTGCACAAGAGCATGTAGAATCAATTTAATTCTTCCAAAACCTACAATGTAAACATAAAATAACTCTTGACAATTATTTTTACTTTTGCAGGTCACGGTGAAGAAAAGTTGCAAACATGGCTCGACTCACAATCTTGGCAGGTAAAGTATTTCATTTCATTGTGAATTCACTGACAGGTAGCTATCTCGTGCAAAAACAACAAAAATAATAATAATAATTGTTTTTCAGGGTTGTCCGTTTTGATGTGCCTTCAAATGGGTATGAATTACTATTTGTTCATTGGTGACATTTGCTTCTTATTCACAATGACTTTCCTCATTCTAATTGTTTCTTTGCTTTCCAACAGTGTCTTCTACCAAACTGGTGTGCTACTTCACCAACTGGTCCCAGTATAGACCCGGTGCTGGCAAATATATGCCCGCCAATGTGGACCCCAACCTGTGCACGCATATGATCTACGCCTTCTCAGTAGTCAGCCCCACCAATGAGCTCATGACGTACGAGTGGAACGACGACGTGCTTTACAAAGCCTTCAATGACCTCAAGTACAGGTGAGTTGTTCCCAGATGAGGTATCAATTAACTCTAGCTTGTTACACGATTAATTACAAAGATAAGGAAATGACGTTGGGGTGCTTTAGTAGAACTGGCTACATGGTATGAATCAGTTTTGCTACAAAATAGAATATGGAAATATAATTAAATTAAATTAATAAAGCAAAAAATAAGACCAAAAGCCTGCAAAGGAACACAAAACTCAGATACATAAGTAAAGTTAACAGCAATTTTAATTTTTTTTGCCTCAAAATATTGGTAAATACTGTAAAGTCTGATGTTTTTTTGGAGCGTAAAACAAAAAAGACTGTTAAAAGCAAGCTACTGTAAAAATTACCAGTGTGAAATGAACACATGAGTTTGACACCACAAAACACTGTCAAGAGTCATGACTTGTTTTACACAGCTAAGAAAATTATTGCTATCTTTACGCTCATCCCCTTAGATAGATTTTTTTAAGTGGTTAAATGAGTAACAGATGGGAGAAAAACAGAAAGACATGATGATGACAAAATATTTTAATGTTTACATGTAAAAGTTTAACGTCAGTAACAGAGCTACATTTTCATCTCCTGCACAGAAACCCTGAGCTGAAGACTCTGCTGGCTGTCGGCGGCTGGAACTTTGGATCTACACAGTGAGTCCGCAAGATCATGAAGCTGCTGAATCACATTGTCTCACATAATGGTTAAAACCAAGTCATATAACTACCAACTGCTGTATGTGTGTGCAGGTTCACCATCATGGTTTCGTCTTCCGCCAACCGCCAGACGTTCATCCAGTCTTCTATCGCATTCTTGAGGCAGTATGGCTTCGATGGGCTGGATGTGGACTGGGAATTTCCTGGAGCACGAGGAAGCCCACCAGAGGACAGGAAAAGGTTCACAGTGCTCCTCCAGGTAAGTCTGGAAGTCCCACATTAACTGTTCTAATATACTTTCGCATTCTAGCTATTCATTATTTTATTCTATATGCTTTCATTGAAATATTTGTGATCTGGGATGCCTGAATACACAAATCATTGTTGACTATTTCCGTCTTGCATTTAGGAATTCCTCGCTGCCTTTGAAAAGGAAGCCGCAGAGACAGGAAGACCACGCCTGCTGCTCACAGCTGCAGTGGCTGCCGGGAAGGGAAACATTGACAACGGTTATGAGATTGCTGCTGTGGCAAAGTGAGTTTGTGACAGAGAGACATTCAACAGACTGTAATTTAATACCACAGCTCCCAGTTTTCCTGGGGCAGTAAACACTTCCTGAGTAGCAGAAGAGCAAAAACTATATCTTTTTACGGAACGGCCCAAAAAAATAAAAATCCATCCATCCATTATCTATACACCACTTAATCCTCACTAGGGTCGCGGGGGGGCTGGAGCCTAACCCATCCGACTTAGGGTGAAGGCAGGGGACACCCTGGACAGGTCACCAGTCTATCACAGGGCTACACTTAGAGACAGACAACCAAGCACACTCACATTCACACCTACGGACAATTTAGAATCACCAATTAACCTCAACATGTTTTTGGACTGTGTGGGAGGAAGCCGGAGAACCTGGAGAGAACCCACGCTGCACAGGGAGAACATGCAAACTCCACGCAGAAAGATTCCGGTGCCCCACCGGGACGCAAACCGGCAACCTTCTTGCTGCGAGGCAACAGTGCTAACCAACTGCGCCACCCTGCAGCCCCAAAAATAAAAATAAAAATCGTACTTTTTTTTTTTTTTTTAATTTAAAAAATCAATCAATATTTGACTTTTTCCTATACTGCCATGAGCAGTGATTTCATGCTGCACACAGAGCAAGATGGGCACAGTAAAGTTTGTTAGTTTTCCTGACAAGTTGGAGAAGTGGAGCTTGTTGCCTGCAGCTCTTCATGTAACAGTTTAACACAGGTCTGATGCACTGTGTGGCAGCAAACAGCAAACAGCGAGTTCATTAAATAAAATGACAGACAGTAACGCTGGATTATATTGCTTCCTTTGTAGGCTACTTGAATTCAATACGGATTGCAAACGATGAGGACAACACAAAAATACACTGAATGACAAAAACAATGCAAGCTATGAACTGTATTACAGTAAAACAGGGGTTAAAAGCTAAAAGATGGTAAAGTTGTAGAAAAAAATGATTCTTATTTTGTCACGCTGTCTTTCTCTCCCAGTTTGCTGGACTTTGTCAATGTCATGACCTACGACTTCCATGGAGCGTGGGATCCATTCACCGGTCACAACAGCCCCTTGTACCGCGGCTCTACCGATCAGGACGAAAACATCTACTACAATGTGGTGAGTGGAACACCTCAATGAAGCTCATCCTGGATATTCAGTCAGCTCTTTGTTTTTAATATTTGAATGTTTTTTTTCCCCCCTCACAGGACTTTGCTATGAATTACTGGAAACAACAAGGAGCCCCTGTTGAAAAGCTCCTGATTGGTTTTCCCACATATGGACGCACATTTCGCACAACAGGAGGTAATGGTGTTGGAGATGCAACCAGTGGACCGGCCTCTTCTGGCCCCTACACCCGGGAAGCTGGGTTTTGGTCCTACTATGAGGTCAGTCAGTTTATTACAACACAAGGTCAAACTAAGACATTTCATCACTTGTAAATAGTGAGATATTTCAAACTAAGACGAGGCTTCATGTCCATTTTGAGGATGTTGAAGTACAATTTTCTTCCATTTCTACAGATTTGCAGTTTCATCCAAGGAGGCAACGTACACTGGATTGAGGAGCAACAGGCTCCCTATGCCGTTAAAGGTGACGAGTGGGTCGGTTTTGATAACAAGCAGAGCTATAAAATCAAGGTAAGACATAACATCATACCCTTCACACTGATAGAGAGATAATGCAAACAAGACAGAAGTAGCACTACACTTGCCACTTAGGTACCAGTACTTTTTAAATACGTACTGACACCGTGTACAGCTGACAACAGTGGAGCTGCACAGTCAGCACATACAGCTTTTAGTCAGACCGAGCAGAAGATGGCACTCTTGCTTGAAAGTTTGTTTTTTCAAATATAATCTCAGGTCTGGAATCTTAAAAAAAGCAACAAGTCATCTAATAGCGCTTAACAAAGGCAGAAACACCCAACAATCCAAAACATTGGGATTCCCTATAAGCTTCAGCAGTCCGCAAGCAGTCCACAACAGTGGGAAGGAACCGAAAACCCCCGTGGGGGAAAAAAAACCTCCGACAGAACCAGGCTCAGGGAGGGACGGCCATCTGCCTCAACCGGTTGGGTGGGTGTGGGATGAATATAGACACTGAATTTCTGCCAGACACTGTAGTTTTAATCACATATGGAGTACTAGTCATAGATCTCCAAGCTGTCACCCCAACTTTTAGAAGTCAGTCCAGTTACAGACAAATCAAAATGATCTCATAGACATAAAATGAAAAGACAGAAAATGTGACACCAAACTGGGAATGTGGACCGAGATAAATCTGATCTCCAATTTTTTACTTTGTTCCTTGTGAAATATGCTACACTTTAGGCCTCAGAAAATACATCAGTTAAAACTATCTGAGAAATCCTTTTAGCGGTTGAGCTTGCGAGCTAACTTCTCACAAGCCAAAGAAGCTCAGAGCTACTTCTCTCTATGAGCACTGCTGCATATTCCCTCAGCATGGAAAGATCTTGATCTGCATAGTGGTTTGCAATGTTTGAAATTTGTCATGTGTCACCCACATTGAGTCTTATATATACATGTTTCCATGCACTGAAACCATGAAACTTACATTTAAAATATACCACTCTCGACTGATATTCCACAGGCACAGTATCTGAAAGACAACGGATTCGGAGGAGCGTTCGTCTGGTCTCTGGATCTGGATGATTTTGCTGGACAGTTCTGCGGACAAGGAGCATATCCTCTTATTACTTATTTGCGCACTCTGCTGAATTCAGGTAAGCAGAAACCACACCTGAAAATATGACCTCATTGCTCACTTAAGTCAAATCTTCCTTCCAGAATTTCTCGAATCTAAATGTATTTAATATGCTTGCCAGATTTCCCAGTAGCTGAAACTGCATGGCCAGAATTCAATCACACTTGGGTCACCACGCCGGAAGCCATCCAAACGTCCTACATGCCTGTTGATCCTGGTGTTACTGATGTTACTGATGATGTCGATACCCACTACACTACCAGAACCACCACGAGAACTACCACAACTGCTGCTTCTGGAAGTGGTTTCTGCAAGGGAAAGCCTGACGGCCTCTACATATATGACAAGGACCCACATTCTTATTACCATTGCTCCAATGGTAACACATACATCAAGACATGCCCATCAAACCTTGTTTACAATGACAGATGTAAATGCTGTGTCTATGCTTAAATAAATCATTTCTTTATTCAGCAACAGTGGGTTTCACTTGTATTTTTTTCTACACTGGAATGACACATTCAGCAGAGTCACTAACAATAAAGCTAACCTGTTCATTAATATGTAGCCTCATATACAAAATGCAATCCAGCCAGTGTAATCTGAATTAAATACAGAAATACATGAACACTTGTATGAGTGGGCAATTATAAACCCTACATTTGCTGTGCAGTTGTATCTTTTTCAAAATCTGTTATGCAGCCTAAAAGATTTTTTGCACCCCATCTAAGATCCATGCATCCACAAAAAAAACACCTCAGTTAAACCATCTGTGGAAAATCTTCTGCGGATGAGGGCTTGCTGATGATCGATTTTCCTTTTTTTGAGGTTACTCCCAGACGAAAAACTTGAGTTCTGGATATTGATCCAGTTTTGGTTACACATGAAACACAAATGATTGGCTCCATGATGGACATTTATTAATTCATCCACCCACTCCTCTTTAAATGTCTTACATTGACCTGGTGTGGTTGTACTTCTTTTACTCTCAACACCAACTGTCTGTTTGCTAGTTCATCCTCGGGTACCGTTCCTTTTCCCTTACTTGTTTTTCTGGTTTGCAATTGTATTTCAGTGCAAATAAACCTTTTTTTACGCTTTAAAGTACACGTTCACTATCCTGAGACTCTACTGAATAGTGTCTCAACATTGGTGCGGTTTCTACCCCTTTAAATCTAGCAATACAAACATCATTCATTTCCAGCTATTACATATGAAAAGATTACAGTAACATATCGCACTTTTAATCACCCTGATTTATATTACACCACTTCATGTTTGAAGCCATTAGGGAAGCCTATGCATATGAAAAGGGGTAGCTCATAGTCACCTAATGAGTGACCATGCCATGTCTTCTACATGCGTCTAGAAAATGTTCATTAAAAAAACAATATGTTACACTGTGTGGGTTTCTTCATAAGCTCAAAGGTTGTTTATCAGCTACTGTTATTTGTCTTACTTGAATGAAGCAACAGCTTCCTGTCCTAAACTTGGAGACGTAAAATTTGCTCAGGGTTAATGATTATCACAGTTTTGTGCATTTTTTTTCATCAGCGAGAGACAGACTTTTATTTTTCACTTTGCAAGAGCCAGACAAGCACAACCGCAATGAGCAAGCTAATTCTATTTGCAGGTAAGGCACAAACAATATCATGAAAGTGTTTTCCTTAAAACTACTTTTTATATGATATTCACTGACTATATCTGCAACTTTAAAGGTCTTTGTCTATCTCTCAGCAGTTTGGGTGAGTTCATAAATGATGCAGTCACCATTAACACTGGACAGTCATCGATACCTCCTCATTGATTACTCTTTAAAAAATTAATGAAAACAACTTTTATTCTTTCACGTTTAGCTTCGTCCTCCAGACTCGTGTGTTATTTCACTAATTGGTCCCAATACAGACCAGGCGTTGGGAAGTTTATGCCTTCCAATATTGATCCAAACCTTTGCACCCACCTGATTTATGCCTTTTCTGGTATTAACGAAGCGAATGAGTTGGTCACCATAGAGTGGAATGATGAGGAACTCTACAAATCCTTTAACGGACTCAAACAGAGGTCAGTTCATTTCTCTCTGGCAGTATCACTCATAATATATTGCACAAAATAGTTCTTGCCTCTAACTGAATCTGTGTATTCCCACAGAAATCCAAATCTTAAAACATTGCTGGCGGTTGGAGGCTGGAACTTTGGAAGTCAAAAGTGTGATATCAAGCATAAAACAATCAATAAAGATGCATGTGCTGTATTTATGTGTTCCTGATGGCACCTTTCCTTCTCCAAACTGATACCAGATTCACTACAATGGTGTCAACACAAGCCAACAGAAATACGTTTATCCAGTCCTCTATCAAACTGTTGAGAAAGCACGGTTTTGATGGACTGGACCTGGACTGGGAATACCCTGCAGCAAGAGGAAGCCCTCTGGAGGACAAGCAGAGATTCACATCGTTATGCAAGGTCAGATCTAGAGTTATTGCTCTGATGTTCAACTGATGTTTTACATGAACCACAAAATGAATTTTTACTTGACTCTGCGGTTTACAGGAGCTGCTGGAGGCCTACGTGGCTGAGGGAACATCAACTGGGCAGTCCAGGTTAATGATCTCGGCTGCTGTGGTTGCTGGGAAAGGAACCATTGATGCCGGTTATGACATTGCAGAGATTGCAAAGTGCGCCCATGTTTGATTCCTCACATTACCCCCACGATTAGCTGTTCTGGTAAACTTTATCTCACATTTATTTGACCAGGTACGTGGACTTTATTAATGTGATGACATATGACTTTCATGGCACCTGGGAGAGCGTCACTGGACATCACAGCCCCTTATATAAAGGATCCCATGACACTGGGGACCATGTTTATTTAAATACCGTGAGTACAGGAGTTCATTTTTCAGAATACAAAGAACTCTCCTCCAAATCTATCTCTTTATCTGTTGTTTATGCACATTTTCAATTTACAAATGAAAAAAGTGGACCAAAAAATTGGAAACATCCAAATAAACATTTCAAAGCTTCGTTGAGGTGGAAAATTGAAATTGCAATGGAAACAGAAAATTAATCACTCCATACAGTACATACAATGTGGAGCTTCAATGGCTCGACTTTCTGTTAAAGAGATGAAAAACGGTGACAAAGAAAAGCATCAAATCTATGTGAGTACCTGAATTAGACATAAATGTCATCAGGTTTTCCACACTGTTCTCCATAAGTTGAGGTTTGACTGGTACTATGTCAAAGTCTATGCTCACAACAGTAGTCGGTGAAACATACATTCATTTCCACTTTTATTTGCAGGTTTTCATAAGAAATCTGCCCATTTTTTTTCTCAAAATTTGAAAGTGAACTTAACTTCTTTCTGTCTATTCACATTCCAGGATTTTGCTATGAGATACTGGCGTGACAAGGGAACACCGGTGGAAAAGCTAAATATGGGTTTTGCTACATATGGACGAGGATTTCGGCTCTCTACTCAGTCCAGTCAGGTCGGAGCACCAGCCAGCGGCCCTGCTGCTGCTGGCACTTTTACGAGGGAGGCTGGCTTCTTGTCCTATTATGAGGTGAAAATGGCAACTCTTTATTGAATCCAACGCTCAGTCTGTGTTTTATTAGTCATTAATACGACACTAAAAGTGACTTTACTATAAAGTCATCACACAGATCTTTAATGCGATGGTTTAAAATGTGAAATTTAACGCTCTGTTTAGATTTGTACTTTTCTTAAAGGGGCCACTGTTCACATGATTGAAGATCAGAAAGTTCCTTACGCCACCAAACAAAACGAATGGATTGGATATGACAACAAAGACAGTTTCAACACTAAGGTAGCTATGTGTTTGTAAAAAGATGTTGCTCCATAAATTCTTTTGCCACATGCCAAATGTACTAAGTCAAGGTAAATGTAGTGGTAAAGTGAGTATACTGTTGCCAGCACAGTTCTACCATTATTTGTTCAGGTCCGTTACCTACAAGACAACAGATTTGGAGGAGCCTTCGTCTGGTCTCTGGATTTGGATGACTTTGCCGGACAGTTCTGTGGAGAGGGAAACTATGTCCTCATCAACTATCTCCGCTCTCTTTTAGCTTTGGGTAAGAAAAAGTTATATGCATAAAAGTTTTTTCATGTTTATTTTTTACTTTGACTTTTCTTCATGATAGCTGAACTAAATAAATGCTAACAACTTACTATTACTCATATTCCAGATCTTCCTCCCCTCCCCACTTCAGAAAGCACCCCAAACCCAGTGACTCCGTCTCCAAACAAGAATCAACCTCAAACTACGCCTCACCCCAGACCTACAATCATTACTTCAACCAAAACCACTGATAACAACTTCTGTGCTACAAGGGTTGGTGGTGTCTATGCTAAACCTGATGCTCCTAATTCTTATTACAATTGTGCCAATGGCATCACCTGGGTACAAAACTGCCCAAGTACTTTAGTCTTTAAGGACAGCTGTAAATGCTGTGACTGGCCCTAAAGACTGTCATTATTCATACCACAGGCAGTGAGCAAAAATCACAAGAATCATTTTTTGTTGATTTAGTTTGCATTAAGTTCCTTTAAAATATATTTATGCAATGCAGTCCTGCAATACCTTCTGCCTTCTTCAAGGTGTTCAGTTATTCGTGAGTGAGGTGTTGATTCCCTTTTATGATCATAAGATGAATGTAGGTTTATGGTGCTGCTGTGGGATGCTGAAAATTCCGTCTACTGTCGCATCAAGGATGACTTACAGTATCACAAGAACAACATCTGGGTGTATAGCTGATACCTGCATACAGTATTATATGGTTCCTAGTTAAAAATCATCCCCATGTGTATCATATTAAAATGCTTAAATGCAGCATAAGCAGTCTGGTTAATCATACTTGATTCTTTCACAGTGTGCGCAAATTAACCATGTGGTAGCAATACAAGATGTTGTTGGTGCAATATGTAGCAATAGGTTGTTTTTTCACTGCAGATCTACAGTGGAAAGCTCCTCACATACAGCTTTTTTGTTCTTTGTTTTTTTTTGTTTTTTTTTTAGGAACAAGGTAATATGCACAGTGTAAGTCAGTAACAGACTTTTAAAGCTGGAGTAGGTGTCTGAAACTAATTACAAAATATGTCGATGCCTTAGGCAATTGAGTAGCTTACTTTTGCCCCAAAACAGCCCTAGGTCTGGTGGCCTTGGATAAATACTCACAAAGTTTGTTTAAATTGGACTGCAAAGTCTGGCAAACTAATGATGCAAACAGATCAATAGCAAGGCTATCCTTACAGGTAATTAGACTTTACTGTTACACTCGCGTGCACTCACTCTGACATCTGATGACCTTTTAATTTAACAACAACCACTTCTAGTAGTCTGCCATGTTGCACCGCTGTGTTTCTACAGTAGCCTAATACAGACAGACCAAACACTGGACGAATTTTATGTCTTAGCAACCAAGTGAGTTTCTCTACATGCTCGGTCGCGGAGGGTGATGGGTATTCAGATTGTTGCAATCTGCAACCTTACCACTAGATGTCCCTAAATCCTACACACTGCACCTTTAATGAGAAAAAAGGATGCAAAGTATCTTGTCCACATGTTTGGCGAACACCAAACACTGCACACAAGCATGGTGGTGGCAGCATTGTGATGTGGGGATGTCTCCTGGCAGCAGGCCCTGGAAGGCTTGTAAAAGTAGAGGGTAAAATGAATGCAGCAAAGTATGAGGAAATCATGGAGGACGACCTGATGTACTCGGGAGAAGATTTGTTTCCCAGCAAGACAGTGACATGAAGCATACAACCACATCTACACAGAAATGGTTTAAAGATAAGGTAAATGTCCTGGGGTGGCCAAGTGAAAATCTGAGGACGGACAAAGGGCTGTTTACTCATGGACCGTGTGCTACCTGACAGTTTTGCAAAGAAGAATGGGGTAAAACTGCAGTGCCCAGATGTATAAGGCTGACTGAGACCTTTTGGCACAGGCCCAAAGTTTAAACAGCAACTAAAGGTGGATCTACTAAATACTGGCTTGAAGGGGGTGAATAATTGCACAATCACTTACTTTACAATTTATAGTTTTCATTTATTGACATTAATTTGTAGAAATCTGTTGTGTTTCTTTTATATACTGTTGTCAAAAAAGCAAAATTATACTGATCACCATTCAGTGAGATGAAGTAATCAAAGGGGAAAACTTCAAAAGAGGGTCAATGCTTATTATAGTCTCTCTAACCAGATACCCATGTGTATGAACACAAATGGGGGCATTTAAAGCTTAAACATGTATTTATATATTACACTGTTAAGAAATAAATCTGCTTTCTTGTCTGTTTTATTCTAGTGTCTAGAATTTACTACAGATCAAAAAACAGCAGCAGGCTAAAACAGGCACTTTAACGGAAATATTGATTGTTGTCCTTATAAATGAATAATTTTGACGCAATGTTACTGTATTAAGTATAAAAATTGGTCTAATAAAAAACGAATGACTGTTGTTGCTTTGCTGTTTAATAAACACAAGAATTGTGATCAGCTGTGATTTCATTGGTGTCTTCTATTGTGTCCAGAATTAGGTATTGTAAAATTCATAACACAGCAACAAACAAACCATTAAATTTCAACAACGGCTGTCTAAAGTCCATGTGCCACTTCAAAAGACAGACAGTCAGTGATGCACAGCATTCTTTAAAAGATTAACTATGACTCAAGAAGAAAGAAAACACATTTCAAAAATACATATTTCAGTAGTCATTTGTTTGAAATTGTATGTACAACAACCAACCAACCATATGCAGTATTATCAGCAGCTTGAAGAAATATTTACTCATTTCTTCATATGTACATCATAAATTTTAACAGCAGTCTACCACATAATCTTAATCTTCATTCATAAATGCTCTACATAGTAGATTCACATTATTTCATTTAAGCAAAGTCCACACTATACCTGTCCAATATCATTTGTTTTTAAAATTTACCAATAAAGGTGTAAGCCAAGCCATGGTCCCATTGGGTGCTGTTGAAATTAATTAAATTAACAATAAAAGGTCTTTTAAATTAAATTATATTTTATTCTATTCATGTAGTGCCAAATCATAACATTTGTCACCTCAGAGCACTTTATATAATTTGTAATTATCTAGCTTATTTTCGATGGTTATGGTTATCGACGCTGTCAATTCTTCAGAGTTCATGGACAGAGCTGTGAGGCTCTGGAAGTTTCCGAATGTCACAGTTTTGAATCAGATTAAAATAAAATACCACAAATTCCTCATAATTCTTCTTGGAAATCCTTTCATTGATGCCATGGAATCTAAGAAAGAAAAAAATATGGCTCCTTTATGGTGTGCAGGGAACAGAAAACATCTTTTCCTTCATTTCATTTCTTCTTGCTATCTTTGCAGAATAATAACTTTATACTACTAGAGCTAAAAAGTTTTTAAAAAAACACACACACACATGAAATTCTTCCTACTATATTTGTCCCACAAGAACTTTAAGCCTGAACAGTACAAGTAGGTCACACTGTTACAGCACAAGTGATTTAAACAGGACCAACCAATAGCAGCAAGTTCTCCTTTGTTCAACAAATTGCCTTCTTGTAATACCTTGCTGCTATTCTGCACAAGCAGTTTATGACGACTACAGCAGGCTTTGATGAAACGATTTGATTCAGTGTTGAACGTTAGAAATTCTTACCTCTGAGGATCACCTGGTTTAAACCAGGAAGGAGCGAAGCGATAAATATTACTGGTCAGGTCTTTGAAGTGTCGACTGTCTGTGTTCCCAACACAGATACCTGCATATTTAAAGATTATATCAAACAACTTAATCAAATACTTTGACATAAATAACTCGAATGTATACAATTAAGTCCATCTGACATTTACCTGGAGCAACTGTTACTGCTGGAAACATGTCCAACACTGTTTTCTTAATGATCTGGAAGCCAAATGACTTCTCATCAGCAGAGCTCACAGGCAGAGGGTCGAATCCGTCAACAAGCTCTATCTTCACTCTCTGGTCCCCCACTGTAGCATGGATGAGGTCCATGACCTGGACAGGACAGTATTTTATTCTACTTGGAGTGTTTGTCATGAGACATCAGGAGTTCTCAAAAAGGACAATCAAATTTCTGACTATACCTCCTGTAATGACTGTGCTGAGTGGATTCGTAGATTCACATAAGCTTCAGCGAGGGAAGGGAGGACATTTACCTGCAAGAAGGGCAGAAAATATTGAATTTTTAAAAAGAAAAGTAAAAGTACATTGCTTCTAATCTCACTTCTTATCAGTTACTTTCCACTGTAAATATTTGTTTTTACCTTAACTCCTGCATTAAACATGGTGACTGCTGTGGTTGTCCTCACAAAAGCATTAGTGTCCGGCTTTCTTTCAAGCAGCCTGCAACACAAAACACATTGACTGCTCTACTCCAATGGACACAATCAGA
>NW_007577735.1:1492482-1495975 GCF_000690725.1 Stegastes partitus | reverse complement strand
CTTTTACTCTTTTTAAAAGAGAATCACAAACTGGCAATTTCAGACTGGCTATATTACACTAAATACAGAGCTGAACTTTTACTTGATGAACTAGAAACGTCGCAATGATTAATACTGTACGGTCGTTGCCTTAGTATTTCAATTCATTAATATAATGTCCATAACTAATAATATTCTAGGGCCGTTGCATTAATATTTCTATAGTCACGGAAAGTTTCATTTTCCATAATTTTGTGTAGGGTTTTTATTTTAATAATTAAATTATTCCGGTAAATTCACACCATAAATAACACATACATGTTTGTGGAATTACTCCCAATAATTCATAATACTGTAGTGTCTTAACTTCAATATTTAAGCTTGTTAAGCTAATTCATAACACCAACCCTATTGATATTCTTGACAGCACTTTTGCACAACTGCTGTTGCTTTAAATGTGCTATATAGACAGTGACATTACTTAGACTGAATTTACTACATCTGACTTTTGAACTGTTGGCCAACTGTCTTTGCCAATTTTTATGTGGCAATATATGTACAAGGTAAATAAGTATGAAATTGGGGAAGTAGTTTGCACAGACTCAGGAAAGTTTGTTGTCGCTCTAATGAATACTAAGTGTTATTGACTTGCACAACTGCTTTTTTTTTTTCTTTAAATGTTTTATCCTTGTTTATTTTTGTTCTGCCTGTCAGTGTGTACTGTTATGCATCAAAACACAGAGTTAAAGTTTCTTGAATGTGAGATGAATAGCTTACTAAATAAAGACAAACTGTTCTGAACTCAGTTTTTAAGTAAATGTGTCTCTACTTCTACTCATTTCATTTTTATTGTTTCTCTTCTATTTTATTGTATACTTTATCTCTTAGGGGCTTAAATTTTTCTCATGTCTTGTCTTGTTTGACTGTTTAAGTTATTCAGGTTTAATTATTCTACACATCTGTGTGCACTTCATCCAACTTGTCTGTACAGCTGTTGAATTACTACATTTATTCATTTAATTCGATTACATGTTGTCTTTTATTTCTTATCATTTGCCTGTAAAGCAGTTTTAATAACCTCTCTGTACGATAAGGTGCCATGTAAATAAACTTGTTTGCTAATAAATTGTGATAATATTTGATTTTAAAACAACCACACGTCGATACTTTTACAGTTCAACAAGAACTTAAACGTCACATGATTTTAGCACAAACACTCTGCTGACAGAAACTGAGATTTTGACTGTAAATTGTGGAAAGGTTACTTTAAAAAAACACAACTAAAATACACTTTGAGCAGTGGGGGTGAAGCAGCTCAGAGGAGGCTGGGAGCAGCAGGGCGATAGCTGTTATTGATAGCTACGCAGCTAATGTTAGCTTAAGTTAGTAGCTAGCTAGTAGCTCTTTGAATTCCAGGTTAGCAGCGACACTGACAGGTTAACTGTGAGCGTCCGCTAACGGTTTAAGTGTGCTACAGCTGACCAGGTCCGTCGTGTTAAGAGTCTCTAGTCGTTGTAAACTAGTTACACGGTGAACACATTAGCACGCAAAACAGCTAGTTTGACATGTTTCAGTGCCACTTTTACCTTTTCGGAGGAAGCTGTCAAACTCCAGCAGCGCGGTGGTGTTTATCTCCGTCTCTGAGAAAGACACTGTGGGGATCCGGATAGCCTCTGGATGAATGAACACACACATTTACTGATGGTCTGGATGCAATTCTTTAAACTAGCAACGTGCCTCCTATCCATACAGGGTCAGCTAGTTAGGTTAACTGTTTCGCTAAACTTACCTTTAAAGTTAGCCAGAAGCTGCTCTCTCTGATGGTGCTCTATGACGAGCGAGATGTTGTTCGTCTTCTCCCAGTTTGCGAGTTGAAGTCCAACATTTACGTCCAGTGACAGAGTCCTGATAGATGCTACGGTAAATAGCAACAGCACCGTAACGAGAAAGGCACTGAGAATAATCTTGAAAAACTTAAAAATTTTGAATTTTGAACCCGAATCTGTCATCGTAAAACGTATTCGTGTGACAGCGGAACACGTTGACCCAGAGCTGTGCAGACGGAGTTACTTGTCCCGGTTCAACAGGAGCCACCTGCCGGCCTGTAGGGAACCATGACATCCAGTTGATGGTTAATGTGTGCAGCAGGTTTTATTGTCCTGCCTCCCACTTCGTTATCAGTGCCTCCATGGTTGGTAGAAAGCTCCTATAAAACGTGTAGCCTTCCTCATGACATGCAGTTAAAGTGGATTTTATAATACCAGAGATCCTTTGTGATTTTTACATCGGCATGTATTCTTTTAATGATTTTATTGCCATTGTAACCAGCCGGCTACAAAACACTTTTAGGTGCAGACATCAATGGTGCTATATATATATATATATATAAAAATAAAAGTAAGCATAAAAAATGTAAATATAAATGTCAAATATTAAACATTAAAATAAAAAATCTGCACTGAAACCCAAAGCATGAATGATTGTGAATGTGGCTGTACATGTAAGAGTAATAAAATGACAATATAATGTTTTTATATGTTATAATTCTATCTAACATACTGCAGTGTGTCCCAGGACAAGAAAAAAAAACTAAATGAAGTGTCTCAGTATGGCCCATACAAAACAGCTTCAAATTCTTGCATTTATTTTATTTCGTCCAAAATTAAAAAATAGTTAAATTCGTCACACAACAAAAAGCACATCATTAAAAGTTCAATCTACAATTCTTTTCAACAATGCCTGTCTAAACACTTTGTACTAATTCAAATCAAATGTAAAAATCTGGATTCATTTTAAAGATAAAATCAATGACGTATAGCATTCCGTAAAAGATGAATTACTATTTAAAATTCATTTGAAACTGAGTGCACCACGATCATTGCACAGTGAACAATACAGTATTATCAGCAGCCCAACACATTTTTTTCCGCCATTTCATCTAAGTTTACCTGACAGCATTTGCAAAGTGCTCTACACAGTAGATCCACTATTATTTCATCACAGAAACTAAGGTATATGATCGGTGTAATTTGTGTGATAGTGCAAACATTTAAGGAATATAGTACAAAAGTAAAAATCAACCAAAATATACTCAAGTACCAGTTCTAGTTTCGTGATAAAGGTGTCAGCCAAGCCACGGTACCAGTGCTGCTTGAATTAATCTGATTAACAATAACAGGCTTTTGAAACTTTATTCTTTTAGATAATGATTAATCATAACATTTGTCGCCTCAGAGCACTTTAAATAATTTGCCTTTGTCTGGCTGGTTATCGATGCTGTCAGTTTCTTAGAGTCCATGGACAGAGCTGTGAGGCTCCGGGAGTTTCTGAATGTCACAGTTTTGAATCAGATTAAAATAAAATACCACATGTTCCTCGTAATTCTTCTTGGAAATCCTTTCATTGATGCCATGGATTCTGAAAAAAAAAAAAAGTCATAGTGTGCAGGGAACAGAAAACATCTTTTCCTTCATTTGATTTCTTCTTGCTATCTTTGCTGAATAATAACTTTATA
>NW_007577735.1:1431088-1492427 GCF_000690725.1 Stegastes partitus | reverse complement strand
TGCATACTTCTTCATCATGACCAAGACCAATGTAAAACCCCCTGCGTGGAGCATAGCCTTTTATCAGCAAGTACTCCAGTGCTTGAAGGATTCCCTGGAGGAAATAAAGCACTAGTATTAGTATTAGACCCACATAAATAAGTATACAACTCAACTCTCTTCAATAGCAAGCTCACACCAAATGTCACTTGTTTTCTCACCATTACAGAGCCCTTGTCATCTATGGTCCCTCTGCCGTAGATGAAGCCATCCATCTCCTTGGCAGAAAATGGTGGCGCCTCCCAGCCGTCTGACTCTGTGGCAGGTACAACATCGATGTGGGCCAGCAGCAGGTACGGCACCAGGTCAGGCTGTGATCCTTGTACCCGAAACAGGTGGCTGTAGTTGCCCACCGATTCATGATGAACCAAGCTTGAAGAAAAAACTGTAGGGAAGGCTGATAGAGGCAGAAGGGGACAAACTTAACGGGGAAACCTTTTCATGGCTGTGTGAAAAAAGTTAGCTAATATCTGCAGAGTTATTTTAACACAAAAGCTGTGCTAGGAACTGGAACGTAAAGGCTGAAACTTTTCTCTCCTCTGAGGCCCCCAAACTTTTTACCCTTGCACTCTTTGTAACAGATAACCACAGATATGACAATTTTATTCTGACTTTGTTCCACTGAATATAGAGTGCAATATTACCTCATTAGAACTACAAAATAAATGTCGTCTTGACTTGAAAAATGAACGCAAAATAAATCACCAACTACTTTGATAACTGATCAGTACAATTATCTCATACAGTGAGGCAGATGGCCATCCTCACTGATCCTGGTTCTGCTGCAGAGTTCTTCCAGTTAAGAGGGAGTCGGTCCACTCCACCATCACTAATATAAAGAAGGTTTTCAAGCTTTAATAGTAAAGTTCCTCCAGTAATTTCACACATGTACATTTTTGCTGGGTCATAACTTAAATTCTAAATTAGTCACATTAACCCCAAAGTTAATAATACTGTGGTGCTGTAAACTTAATATTTAAGTTAATTCATAATAGGGCTGCACAATTAATCGAATTTTAATCACAATCATGATATTGGCTTCCTGCGATCAAATTTGCGTGATCGAGCGATATTTAAAATGTGTAATGCTGTGTTCACACCAGACGGAGCAAAGTCATTCGTGCTCAAGATTTACATGTAAAGTCAATGTGAAGACGCGATTCAACGTCTCGCAGCGCGATTGACGCGAATTGAGCAAGTTATTCGCGCGTATGATGCGATTCTAGACGCGGTTTGAAGAGCAAGTTGAAAAATCTGAACTTTTGCGATCTGACGCGCCGCGATGGCCAATCAGCGCTGAGATTCTCTGGTGACATCACCATGATTCATTCAGTTTTTTACAACTTCACTGTGATTACTGATTGATTTACTTTGGAGTTTTATTCACATCCAGTTAATAATTTAGTTCAGAAAATATATTTACAGAATGGAAAAGGAAACTAGTGCCCTGTTTTGTTGCCTTTTCATTATTCTTTTATTTATCTTTACTAGTTTTTTTAAGGAGTTGCACTGAATTTTGGAGAAAAAGAGGACCTACTTTTATTTTTAAACACATGTTTGCACATTAGCAGAAATGTAGCACAATATATGGATGTGAAAACAGTTGCAATTAGAAGTCTGTAAAACAATAAAATTAGTTTTGGTTAAAATCAACAAATAATCGTGACAATTAATCGTGATTACAATATTTATCGAAATAATCGTGATTGTCATTTTGGCCACAATCGTGCAGCCCTAATTCATAATGCCATTTGTATTTTTATTCTTGACAGCACTTTTGGACAACTGCTGTTGCTTTAAATGTGCTATATAGACAACAGTGACTTGACTTAAACTGAATATACTGCATTGAGTTTGAAGCTGTTGGTCACCTGTGAGTCACATATTCAGGAAAAGTTTCTTGCAGCTTTAATTATTGCTTACTGTTATTGACTTGGACACTTGCTTTTTTTAAAAAATCTTTATCCTTCTTTATGGTTTTTCTGCTTGTCAGTGTGTGCCGTTACCCACCAAAACATGGAGTCAAATTCCTTGTATGCAAAAACCTGTCTGCCAGTAAAACCAAATCTGATTAATAGCTTACTAAATAACGACCACATGTTGTTTTTCAGCTTTTTAAGTAAACTTTTCTGCAGCTTAACTCACTTCATTTTAATTCATCTCTCTGTATTACTGTATACTTTATTGCATAGATGCTTTTATTTTTCTCATCTCTTGAATTTTATTTGATTTTATTGCTGTTTTAGTTCAACAGTTTTAGCTATTTTATAAATCAGTGTGCACTTGATCCAACTTGTCTGTACTGTTGTGAATCATCTACTTTTTGATTACATGTTTAATTTTATTTCATTATTTTCATTTCAAGCCCTTTTAAAAACCGATGTGTACAATAAGGTGATGTGTAAATAAATCTGCTTGCTAATAAATACAGACTGTAGCATTTGATTTGTAAATAAACCACAAGTGGTTACTTTTGCAGTTTAACAAGAATTAAAATGTCACATGAATGATTGTAAGTTATTTCTCGACCTTAGTACAAACACTTTGCTGACCCTGTTGAGATTTTGACTGTAAATTGTACAAAGGTTACTTAAAAAACAACTAAAATACACTTTGAGCAGTGGGGGAGCAGCAGGGCGATAGCTGTTATTGATAGCTACGTAGCTAATGTTAGTTTAAGTTAGTCGCTAGCGAGTAGCTCGAAACTACACTGAACAAAAATATCAACGCAACACTTTTGGTTTTGCTCCCATTTTTCATGAGCTGAATCAAAGATCTTACACTTTTTCTATGTTCACAAAAGGCCTGTTTCTCTCAAATATTGTTCACAAATTTATCTAAATCTGTGTTGGTGAGCACTTCTCCTTTGCCGAGATAATACATCCACCTCACGGTTGTGGTACATCAAGATGTTGATTGGACGCCATGATTATTGCGCAGGTGTGTCCGAGGCTGGTGAACAGTATTTGAGGGAAATAGGCCTTTCGGGCACATAGAAAAAGTCTCAGATGTTTGGGTTCAGCTCATGAAAAGTGGGAGCAAAACCAAAAGTGTTGCGTTTATATTTTTTTTCAGTGTAGTTTTCAGCTACGAGCTAGCTACTAACTTAAGCTAACATTAGCTACGTAGCTATCAATAACAGCTATCGCCCTGCTGCTCCCGGCCTCCTCTGACCTGCTTCACCCCCACTGCTCAAAGTGTGTTTTAGTTGTGTTTTTTAAGTAACCTTTGTACAATTTAAAGTAAAAATCTCAACAGGGTCAGCAAAGTGTTTGCAGTCAGGTCAAGAGATAACATACAAGAACATGGTTGAGTCTCTAGTCGTTGTAAACTAGTTACACGGTGAACACATTAGCACGCTAAACAGCTAGTTTGACATGTTTTGGTGCCACTTTTACCTTTTCGGAGGAAGCTGTCAAACTCCAGCAGCGCGGTGGTGTTTATCTCCGTCTGTGAGAAAGACACTGTGGGGATCCGGATAGCCTCTGGATGGATGAATGAACACACACATTTACTGATGGTCTGGACACAATTCTTTAAACTAGCAACGAGCCTCCTATCCATACAGGGTCAGCTAGTTAGGTTAACTGTTTAGCTAAACTTACCTTTAAAGTTAGCCAGAAGCTGCTCTCTCTGATGGGGCTCTATGACGAGCGAGATGTTGTTCGTCTTCTCCCAGTTTGCGAGTTGAAGTCCAACATTTACGTCCAGTGACAGAGTCCTGATAGATGCTACGGTAAATAGCAACGCCACCGTAACGAGAAAGGCACTGAGAATAATCTTTAAAAACATAAAAATTTTAACTTTTGAACCTGAAAATGTCATCGTAAAACGTGCTCGCGGCAGCAGAACTCTACTGAGTGCAGACTGAATTCATTGACACTGATAAACCAGGCATGCAAGCCAATCTGTGTATCACGTCTCATTGGCCAGCCATCCACCTGTCATTCATTAGCTGACAGTTTTAAGAAAAAAAAAAACGAAAAAAACCCAAAACCTTTAACTGCCTGTCTAAGGGCATTTAGTAAAAGAGAATCGGAAAGATTTTTAGATCAGCATGTTTTCTTTTGGAAAAAGAATACATTTAATTTTTAGTTAAATCTTAATGTCAGATGATAAAAATAAAAAATAAAAACATACAAACCTGACATGTTGCAGTTAAATATTAAACCCAAAGCATGAGTGATGGTGAATGTGGTTGCACAGCTCCAATACACTTTGGCATTGATTCTCCAAGTCTGTGGAATTCTGCTGGTGGGATTAAATGCCACAACTACAAAAAAAAAAGCCCTCATTCAGTGTTTTTTTATGGTGGTGGTGGATAGCTCTGTCTAACATGTTGGTCTAAAATCTCCCACAGGTATTCGATGTGGTTTAGATCTGGCAACTGCGAAAGCCACAGTAAATGATTTACAGAATTTTCATCATTAGGTATCCTGAAGAACACCATTGCCATAAGGATAGAAAGGTTTCATCATAAGGTAAACACTCTACCAACTGTCTATTGATTTGCAGTGGCCCTTTCCTCTACTGGGAAAAGGTGACCCGACTGTGTCAGCAAAATGCCCCTCAGAACCTACCGGCCACCAGATCCCTTCACTGTTTGGGTTCAGTTTTCAGGATTTTTTTCTAGTCTCTCACCTGTCTGTGTGTACCACTGAATTGGATGCAAAGGACAGTGAAATGTGGTAAGGGTAGTGTTGTGAAGAGTATGATGCCTTGATGGACCTGTAACAGCCTCCCCTTCTCACTTTAACTGGTATCATGAATGACACAAAAAGTAGGCTAAGAAGCAGAACATTCTTTATTGAAATATGAATCAAATATTACAAAACACACAAGTAACACAAATCAATTCAAAAGGCACCATTTGCACTATACCCCTGGCTTAGACTGTCCAGCAAGTCCGAAACAAAGCTACCGTCCTCAACATTAACAAAAAGGAAGTATACGATGCACGCCACAATGAGGAAGACAAAAATCTGTATCTGGATGGGTACAAGACGGCGCTCCACCTCTCGTCTCTCCAGGGTCATGGGACTGATTGGAGTGTCTGGGTATGCATACTGGATAGGTCTCTGTGCTGCACCCCTGATAGGTCTCCGACAGGTGGCACTGAAATACGACAATATATCTGCTGCTAATCCAATAAAATGTGAAGTTTTGTTATACTGTGCAAGCTGTACTCTTGCACTTGTTTTCAATATCTCATTCAAACAGCTGTGATTGTACTTACTAGATCCCTGTGGGTGTGGTCTTCATGTCTGGAAGGAGGTCACTGAAACTATCTGTCACAGGTTCCTGAGGAAGCTAAAAAAAAAAAAAAAGGCAAAAAATTACTGACAAAGTAGACTAGAGAAAACTACATGTCCCAGACAGCAGAGTCCCACGGAGATAGAAAGCCCGGCAAGATAGGTGCGAATGAAAGAAAAGGGTGAGTGGTGGTGAAGAAATCACTGAGTCCTGATCCACAGTTTGCTTTGTGAGGTGATTATTAGGATTGTGGGATCAGATAGGAGACTGCCTCCAGACATCACGTTATATTACATTTGTCACATGTGGCTTAAAACCATATATTAAGATTAGAAACACTACAACAAAGAATGCATCGCCTTCATTGGTAGAATATAACTACGTATACTCACTCAAGAAGTGTATGAGATACAAATGTGAGGTCATTTTACTTTGAGTATTTTCTTTTAATGCCACCTTCAAATTAACTACATCTCAGAGGGAACTTCCGTACGTTTTACTTACATTTATCTGATGGCTTTAGTTACGAGTTATAAATAAATGTTTGGGCTCACAAAAATTGACTCATAAAATATGTTTTGCTATAAATTAAGCTATTTAAGTGTTCATGCATGTGTAGCTAAAAAAAAAATTACAAATTAAAAATGGCATTTCTTACTATTTTCTGAATTTTCACAAATCAAACAGTTGATTAATGTAGAAAATAAGAAGAAATTGATCCATAATGACAATAATCATAAGTTGCAGTTGGATACAAACCCTTCCTGCTTTTAAATTACACTATAAATAATAACAATATATTTATATAATATATACCTGTAACTGCCACAAGGGATATTTTTGTACATTTTATACTTAAGCTACATTTTCGTTATATTTATATAATATATACCTGTAACTGCCACAAGGGATATTTTTGTACATTTTATACTTAAGCTACATTTTCGTGACAATACATTCTTTTACTTAAGTATAAATAATTGCAGGACTAATTTGAAACAGAGTACTTTTACACTGTTGTAGTAGTTCTTTAACTTAAGAGTGTGAACACTGCCTGTGCTGCTGATCTTCTTAAATCAATGGTATATACGATTCTTTAAAAATGTTTACTTCCTTACTGATAATGTAATGATCAGAGATCTGAGGCATACTGACAAACTGCTAAGGTGTTGTGTTTAATTTTTCTATCTTTGATTATGCATAATACCACTGACACCAAATGTAGTGCTCTCTTGTAAACAGTGCACATGCGCCCATCAGGTGTTATAAAAATAAAGAAAAATAACAGCCAGCATAAATGAATGAATGAAAAAATGAAATGAAAAATACTTTATTTATCCCAGAAGGGAAATTCATTAAATAAAGGTGTATATGCCTTCATTTTCCGCTTATGAAAGGACGCTTCAGGAGTATAATACAGGGACTGGTTCTTTATATTGTCCTTGTCCACAACCGACATGTCCAGCTAAGAAAAGCAGATACAACAGGTTATGATTCACTGGTTTCTTGTAGCACAGACTTACTCCCACCTCTAGTGAACCTCTCCAACACTTGAACCAGCACCAAAGTTTGAGCTTAAAGTGTGACTGAACAGCATGAATACTACTGACCCTGCTGGACCGTGACCAATGTTCCTGCACATTGCTCCCATTCAACTCTCGCTCCGCATCTGTGTTAGTAGAGCGTGAGCTCCGACTCTCCATCTGTTGTTTACAGTGAGAGTGTACATTGAATAACCACTGACAGAGATTACTCAATGAAAAACAAACTGAAATTACAGTTTGTTTTGAAATTTTGTGGCATGTGGATTTGAAAAACACCTAAAGCCAACTTTCCTCCTTAACCATTTGAGTGATGCTGAAGGCCTGAAATGATGGGCAGCTGTTGGACATTACAGACTGTGATCCAGGAGGGACCTGCAAGGATTAGTATTTACAAGTTAACACCAATAAAAACATGTCTCACCCGAACTGTACCCCAGTAAGATACTAATGCCCATCACTGTAAAATAAAATCGATAACACTTTATGAAGGATGCAAAATCAAGTTATGCAGTCTAAGCAAGGAGTGCAGACAATTTAAAATTCACAGGAGAAGTGAAATTAGACCAGCATACCCCTGATCCTACTCCTGAGCGTTGATCTACGGAGGATGCGCTGCTAATTAATACAGGATTCTGTGTGCGGTGAGACCAACTTCGCTCTGATGCTTCTGACGCATTGCTTGAATTCCACTTGGAACTAGGTGTCCTGTTACTAGGACAAGCACGCTACAAAAAAGGCCAACCCAGTAAAACACGGGGAAAAAAAATAAAAACACTGCAGTGTCACCGGAGAATGTAGTTTCACAGAATGCTGTGTGAATGAAAATGAAGATCTGTGGTATTTACCAGCTGTGATGAGGGTAAAAAGCACTGTGGGTAAGCATACCTGCAATTCTGAAAATGCAAGTGTGTCTGTGAAGTTAAAAAAACAAAACAAAAGACAACACACAAACACTAACACTCAAAATGCATTTGCTAATTAAAAAGACTAAATCCTGCATTATAGTTTCAAACTGTAAACATTAGGTGGCACTGTAGGGAAGCTTTATTTCAGTGAGGCGAGAGATAAAGGTAGGACACATTAACCAGAGGAAGTTTATAGGTAGCATAAACTCACCAGTTGCATACAACTCAAAAAAATGATATTGACAAGATATAACAGCAAACTTCCAATCTGTAACCAAAGATATCAATAATATTTCCTACCTGGCTGCTCTCTTGTAGGGCCTGGTCCGACTGGTCAACGGGTTCTAGTTTTTCTGAGCATGTGCAAGTAACAGAAAATAACACAAAGCTAGAATTATACGATGCCAACGATGAATACAAAACAAATTCTGACCAGATAAAAATTGTCAACTTTCAGATTGTACCCGATTCTTCCTCTTCGGCTTCTTCTTCACTGTCAGAGTACAGCACAGCTTTCTCTGCTCCATTCAATCTGTCGTGTCCATCAGACTGAAGCAGTTTCTTGAGCTTCCTCTCATACAAGGCCCTGGTGGAGCCTGGCATAGACAAATAAAACTATGGCAATATGTTCTTCATGTGCAAATGGACCTAAAACAGACTGGCCTTAATGGCTTGACTTCATCAAGAAAACACAAAAACTGCATTAATGATAACAGAAATCCGATTTCGACTATAAAAATACAATAAAAGACAGTATTAAAAGCAACTTTACCAACTATGGGCCCAGCCTTAACTCCGTATTTGAGTAGCATAGCCTTGAGGTCATCATCAGTCAAGTCACTCGGGTCAGGCATCTCTGTGTCCTCCGGATCCTCCTCCTGCTCCTGACAAAACAAGATTCGGGGAATTTACTGAATTTTGCCCAAGATCTCACAAAGCTGTAGCTTGAATGCCAGGAGTTACCAGATGTGAGATATAGAGCATGTAAAAACACAGCTGGAGGCTGCAGCTGACACATTTGTGTAATCTAATGGTACAAATCCTCTGCCCTAAAATTTAGCTGCTGTGATGACAAATTAACAACAGGACAAAAGACAAGTTTGTGGCTGAGTCCAAATCAACACATACGGGTTATCAAGTATTTACATTGGCATTTACCTGTGATAAATGCTATGCATGTTCAAATCCAATAGGCTTGACGGTAATTAGAGCCCTCCTGATATACTGGCCAGCTGCCATATGCATTGTCCAATATGTGCCAATATGACATATTTTTGAAAGAAACAGAACGTGTGGCAGAATAAGTCACTTTGTATTATTCAGAAATTCTGTCATAATATATACAGTTTTTTTTTCCAGTTGACTGGCTCAGGCTCCATTGTTCACAGCACTGTCTGCAGGACACGTAGCAGAGCGTTTATCACAGCTGAGCAGACGGCTGTGTGAAGTCAAGAGGTGTCCTTACGGTGAGGTGAAAGCTAGTTAGGAAAACAAAATGCTACTAAGTTACTAAACAACCACCCCATCACTGTTCCTTTTCAACATAACTCTTAACATACCACAGAATGAGCCAGTATATTAGTATCAAAATTGATTTAATCCCTAAAAAAAATAAAATAAAATAAAAATCTGTATCAGCCACATTCAATATTATTTCTTCAAAAGTGTCATAGAAAATAGTTTTTTGTTTCACTGAACCACCAAATTAGTTTTTAGTATCACATCAGTCCACGGCCTCACTGACAGCCAAACAGACTTTAAATCAGAATACAGAAAAACATGTCACGATTGCATTTTTTAGGCTGTTTCTTGTTCTCTACAACACACCAACAGGCAGAGTTGCATATTTCAGTCACACCACTCATTATTGGTGCAGGCAGTGAGAGTACTAACCTTAAATATAGATCATTGCTACTGATCCCCTCCCATAAAAACATAAAAATATGAGCAGGGTTGCAACTGGCACCTTGCAAATAATTATTTTCATTACTGTGGTAAAATGGACAAGGAACTGAAAATGCATGAGGCAGTTACCCGATTAATTCACTAATCAATCACAGCTCAAATATGCAAAGGGCAACAAAACAGTGAACCAAACTCTGCTCAAAATATCAATACTGGGTCACATATTGCACCAAATTCTAAATGTGAAACTCTACTGTGACTTTACAGTACTATTGATTTTACAGTAGAGGCTAAATAGAAAACACAGTCTGCCCAAACAGACATTCTCTCCATGACAGAAACAACTTCCAGTCTTCAAGTGTTTGTGAAGCTCCTCTTTCCTGGCACTAATAACTGAGTGTGACAGGTGTGCACACGACTCTGATGACAGCTGCCAGCTACAGCAAGGACTCATGTAAATCTATACCAACTATACAGCTGGTGGCTCAGTGTGCTGCAACAGGACTGTTTGGTAGCAGTGACCCAGATCTCCCCCTCCTCCCCTCCACAGCTGCTGCAGGTCAGCAGCGGTTTAAACTAGTTCCAAGACATTATTATTATTATGCACAACAGTCTAATGATCAGTATCGATCCTTTGCATTTCACCAAAAAACACGTGCATCTGTCAAAACTCATTCCTGGGAGTCTTTTTTTTCCCCTCAGACTATTGGATCACTGTCACCCATATGACAAAAGGTCACTATTAAAGTATTCAGGTGGGGAAACAAAACAAAGAGATTGAGCAACTCACTGCCACATCTTGCACCGGATCCTCCTCATCACTGGAAAAATCCGCTGCGTTTTTCTGATCAATGTTTTTCAAGTGCAGCTCCACGTAAATCTCCTTTTTGCTCTCCGCAGGTGGCAGCGCGACATTGTGCGCAACTAAATCCGCCTTCAGTCGAGATTTAGAGAGATGAGCAGGATCCTCCACAAATGGCATGTCGCATGGAGTATTAAAAACTTTTTTTGGATTGTTTGGTTTTTTTTAATGTGTGAAGTTAAATATACCGGAGTGCTCAGAGAAAACCTTCTGCCTGCTCTCAGAGTCACAGACTGCATTGGGAACAGCTGCAGCCCAACACTTGATTGACAGCAAGTAAGCTAGCTTTACTTACCACTCAGTAAACACCGCAAGCTAACAGCGTCAGTTTTCAATTTAGTCATATTTAAATTTAACCCATTTTGTTAAAGTCTGACACACTTGTAAGTAAAAAACTAAAAAAAAGGTTAGTGTGGCTTTGGTTTGCTCTTTAGCTAATTTAACAACTTTTTAGGTGGTAACGGTAATGTGAGGTTTGCTAACGTTAACTAGCAAGCTAACTTTTCCAGTTAGCTAGCTAGCTAGCAAGTTTGACGTGATAATTGTAGTTACAATTAAAACACAAGTCCAAAAGACATAATTTATCTGCTAAAAAATAGTTTAATTTCACAAGTGTCTTTACTATAGATATTTGAGTTGCCATAGCTGGAAAAGCAGGTGTTACCAATAAAATTAACAATGTCTCCCTATTGTTTAATTATCCCAGTGTGACGGAATTCAGCTACTGTTTGTGTCATTTACACCCGGGCCTTTCCTATTGTGTCATGTTGAAATGAGAAAACCTCTTGAAAGTCCCGCTTTGACACACAGGCCGAGCCATTGCCAGTGAAATATCTCCCTACCTTGGACCTCCGGGTGTCACCCAGGCTTTGGTAGCTGCAGGTATTGTGCTGTTCCCTGTGGATGCTGCTGCTGCAGCATTTGTACTGAAGTGCTGCATCCGCCCAGCGCCTGTATTTTTTTTAAACACCTGCGAACAGATGAAGATCAAAACACCTGTTCAAGTAATTGTCTGTAAAGCAGAGGGTGTCAAATGTGCCACTGAGGACTTTTTTTTTTTTAACACCAACAGCAGGCATCTGTACAAACACACATATTTATCATTTCCATTTAAAAAAGAAAAAAAAAACAACTTGCTGTGAAAAGTAACAGTCAGTAGTTAAGATTCAACCTGCTTTCTGAAATATGCTGGTGGTGCTTTCAGAAATGTTGACAGTGTGAAATGAGTAAAATCACCTGGTAGGCTTTAGTTAGAATAAAAATCGGAGAGGTGGTTGTTGAGCCAAAGTGGATGTCTATAAAGTCAGTTTAATATCCTGTGCACAAGAAAAAGCAGTCAATGCTACATAATAATAATAAGAAGAACTACAATGGGAGCTTTTTCATAGCAAATGGTCCCTTCCTGTTTTGCTTTAGGTGAAAACAGAATAAACATACAAAAAATAGGGCATCTTAAGGGGCCTGTGGCTCTGTTATTAGCCTACTTTAAGTTTTAGGCCAGGTTTAAACCCATCTTTTCTGGGTCAAAATCACCTGAACACCATTTCTGTATCCTCTAAATGTGTAGTTTCGCCTAAATACTTTGACCCTGTCATGTAAAACCACTCACACTCCTGTAGAGGTCACTGTTGATGAGATTTAACTTTAACCTGCTTTACACTGTGGATAATATGTTAAAGGCAACACTATGTGAAGTTGTGTAATTGTTTAATGACTATCAAAGATATCACCTTTTCCTGAATGCATTAACAGGGTTACTAGTTATAACCGGGTTTAGTTCAATTGATTCTAAACTGCTGCTCAGCTATTCAGATGCTGAGATTGAGGTCCAACCGTGCTCTCAGACAGCAGTCACCTTCTGTGTTCACAGTGCACTGTTCCGCTATAAAGCCCATGTCATTTACTACTGCTAAACATTAGCACTTATTGTTCCAGATTTTCATTTGTTTCTACTCCAGTCAAATTATAGAACTGTCACTCTGTAGGAACTTTCTAAAGTTGTGCATTCCTTTTTTTTCCATCATCCAAGTTTTAAATGAGGGTTTACTGCATTTATTGTGTATATTTATTCTTTTAAGCACTCAGGAATTGGATCGTCTTGTGTTGTTGTCGTCACTTTTTCGTACACATGTAGCTGTTTGGCTGCCACCAAATTGTCCGTACAGGAACTGAGCTAATTGACAAAGCAACAGGATGTTCCCCCACAGGATTCTATCACTTGAATGCCACTTTATGCCAGTCAAAACATCCACAGATGAAGCAAAATTGATTCCCCAAACAACAGATGGGTTGTTTTATGTGTCTTAGCAAATCAGACAAAACAGCACAAACATATTTAATTAGATAACAGCCTCACCATCATGCTGTTCCGTGAATGCAAATATGAAATTACAAGACAGCGGGTGTTTACATCGTATTGCGATATTTGAGTTTCACTTGAGCAGACTTGATCACCTGCTGAGTTGTCTACTGGTATGAACTTGCACCATTTTTAAATTGGCTCAACACACTGTGATGTGAGAAAAGTAACATTTCAGTGGGGTTAAAATTACCTCACTAGAATTGATCTGCTGTGAACAAGTAGACTGTTTTATTGCTGTTGAAGAATAAGATTGGATTTCATATTGATTCACAGTGTTGCGTGTCCAGCAGCTTTTGCAACTGATTCAGAGCAGGCATGTCAGGAAACTGTTGCTTGGTATGTTAAACTCACCCAGCCAGGACATCACTGCTAGAATAAATGCAGTGTTATGACAGTGCTGCCATCTGTTTGTTTTCAGAAATGGCTTCCTGTTGTAGATTTACACATATCAAAGCAAAAAATATACAAAAAGCATCATACTTGCTTTTCACTGAGAATTCAAGAAGTCTGATATGGATATGCCCAACTTCAAAGTCAAGAGATATTCAACAGGGGAGTTATCGCGGTCAGAAGGCTAAATGCTCTTTGAATCCTTTTGAAAAATATACTCAACGGGGATGAAGCGCAAACCATGTGAACCCACATTTGAAGCACCTAATATAAGTACTGCGATGTGTGAGACGTGCAAACTATTTACCTCAGACTGCACAGTTTTGAATTTGATCGGTATCAGCTTCTCAATCAATGATGAGCAAAAAGTAATCATTTTAAAACAATCAGCAACGCTAAAACAGTAGTAAGTGTACATTTTTGCATTCAAACATCACTAATTGTGGCTGATGTTATGAAGTTCTCACAGTAATATTTACTTGAATTTTAATCCCAAGTCTCTTTTATTCAGTTAAAGCCATTATTGATTCTGGACAGCCTATAATTATTTATTTTCTGGGCACTTGAAATTAGACAACTGAACAAAACATACTAAACGGTGAAAAAAAAAATGCTTCTTTGCCTCCAGAAAAGTTAATATTTCCACAAAGGTTTTCACATTTAGGTATTTGTTTTCCCACTGATTCTAACAATTGTGACAAAACGTGCTTTTCGTGTTCCTTCATTGCTGTGTGGCAACAAGAAAAATGAAGTTTTGCAGGTGGTCCATGACATAAGTGATGAGTCAACTCTTGTATCAGTAGCAGTGACATACATGTCTTTCGAGACAATACCAGTACAAAAGTGCTGTTTTTAGATTCAAGATTTAATAATGATTCGTTACAGCAAAAACGTTTAACTAACGCTTGGAGAATGAGACAGGTGTCATTTCCTGAGGTAGAGAGAACATTCTAATGTTGTCACAATGGACTGAAGAGTGATCAACAAAAAACTCAAAAAGTCCTGAACCTCCATTTTTCAAAAATGGCAGGTGGTGTAGAATATCCCACAGTCATTAAACTAAACACATTCCTGAATGCAAAGAGTCGTGACTCCCAAGGTAAACTTCCCAGTGGAAATGAGCTCCAAGCTCTTTGTAGAAGCTGCAGACTGGCTGACAGCAGCAGGAAAAGAACCGTTTCATTTCTTTAACCATCTGCTAAGTCACAGCTCTTGTGAAAATCAGGCAGTCATTTCCAAAAAAAAAAACATCTCCAGGTAAATTCCCAATGTAAAAAATGTCTATATTTGTCCCACAACTTCACACAGTTTGATCCAAACAAAGCTTCAAGAAACAGATGCTCTAGGCTGCAGCTTTTGTTGACGTCACTACACAAGATTTCAGATGTTACAAATGGCAGGTCTAAATAAATGGTGGTTGTACCTTTATGTTTGGTATCTGCCATTAATTAACTAGTTTGGGCTGGCTTAAATAATACACTGCTCGAAAAAAAATAAAGGGAACACTAAAATAACACATCCTAGATCTCAATGAATGAAATATTCCAGTTGAAAATCTTTATTCATTACATAGTGGAATGCATTTAGAACAAAACATAAAAATGATCAATGTAAATCAAAATTATCCCATGGAGGTCTGGATTTGGAATCATACTCAAAATAAAGGTGGAAAATCACATGACAGGCTGATCCAACTTCAGTGGAAATTCCTCAAAACAAGTCAACATGAGGCTCAGTAGTGTGTGTGGTGTCCATGTGCCTGTATGACCTCCCTACAACGCCTGGGCATGCTCCTGATGAGGTGGCAGATGTTCTCCTGAGGGATCTCCTCCCAGACCTGAATTAAAGCATCATCAGCTCCTGGACAGTCTGTGGTGCAACATGGCATTGGTGGATAGAACGAGACACGATGTCCCAGATGTGCTCAGTTGGATTCGGGTCTGGTGAATGGGCAGGCCAGTCCATAACATCAATGCCTTCATCATGCAGGAACTGTTGACACACTTCAGCCACACGAGGCCGAGCATTGTCATGCATCAGAAGGAACCCAGGGCCCACTGCACCAGCATATGGTCTCATAGTGGGTCTCAGGATCTCATCCTGGTACCTAATGGCAGTCAGGGTACCTCTGGCTAGCACATGGAGGGCTGTGCGGCCCTCCAAAGAAATGCCTCCCCACACCATTACTGACCCACCGCCAAACCAGTCATACTGGAGGATGCTGCAGGCAGCAGAACGTTCTCCACGGCGTCTCCAGACTCTGTCACATGTGCTCAGTGTGAACCTGCTTTCAGCCGTGAAGAGCACAGGGCACCAATGGCCAATCTGCCAATCTTGGTGTTCTCTGGCAAATGCCAATCTCCCTGCATGGTGTTGGGCTGTAAGCACAAGCCCCACTGGTGGACGCTGGGCCCTCATACCACCTCATGGAGTCTGTTTCTGACAGTTTGAGCAGAAACATGCATATTAGTGGCCTGCTGGAGGTCATTCTGCAGGGCTCTGGCAGAGCTCCTCCTGGTCCTCCTGCACAAAGGAGGAGGTCGTGGTCCTGCTGCTGAGTTGTTGCCCTCCTACGCCCCCCTTCATGTCTCCTGGTGTACTGGCCTGTCTCCTGGTATCTCCTCCAGGCTCTGGACACTGTGCTGAGAGACACAGCAAACCTTCTTGCCACAGCTCACATTGATGTGCCATCCTGGATGAGCTGCACTACGTGAGCAACTTCTGTGGGTTGTAGACATGCCTCATGCTACCTCTAGGGGTGAGAGCACTGACAAAATGCAAAAGTGACCAAAACATCAGCCAGAAAGGACGAGAACAGGGACATGGTCTGTGGTCACCACCTGCAGAACCACTCCTTTATAGGGGTTGTCTTGCTAACTGCCTCTCATTTCCACCTGATGTCTGCTCCATTTGCACAACAGCAGGTGAAACTGATTCACAATAAGTGTTGCTTCCTAACTGGACAGGTTGATTTCACAGAAGTGTGATTGACTTGGAGTCACATTGTGTTATTTAGGTGTTCCCTTTATTTTTTTTGAGCAGTGTAGAAAATCACATTAAAGACACCTTACAAATACAATAATGTCAAAAGAGAGTTCCTCGGTTGATAGTCCACTGTGTATCCAATGGCTTTAAACCCTACATGACATGTTAGAAAGAACTCACATAGGAATAGAAAGCCATAAGACGCATGTGTGGTTTGATTTAGAAGGAAACAAAATAAAATCAGTGACTCAGATGCAGTTAGAGAAATCATGCATTTAGGGTTGAAAGCTTGAAAACATAAAAAGGGAAAACAGGGGCAGGTTGCAGAGAGCATTCAGGATTTAAAACTCACATCCGCATGAATAATTAACCAAAGAAACTGAAAGTATTCATCTGAGGCCCAGGGGAGTAAAATGAAACTGTCTAGTGAGTCTTTAGACAGTAGAAATTGTATTTTTCACAGCACAGACTCAAATAAATTGACCCGATGTTTGAATCTTACAGCAATATCCTGCAAGCTATTCAATTCCTGAAGCGGGTTTATGGAATAATCTTTTGATTAAAAATGCAGTTTTAAATTGATGTCTACAGGGAAAAGGTGCAGCGTTAATCAAAAGGATTTTGTTTGTGAATTCAAAACACATTACGTAAACTCTTTCTATATTCTGTAGCAACACTCTGCTTGACTTCCTCAAACACAAAGGAGATCATTACTCCAGCATTTCAATTCAAACGCTGTTCAGCAAAAGCTAAGCAGTTGTTTTTCTTTTTTTCTTTTTTCGTGACAAAAATATTTTCACAGACACAAAATGCATGCATTCGCCTCAAAGAAAAGCCACCATGCTGATGAGTTAAGCGTCATTACTGCACAGAAACACCACAGATGCATTTGTTAGAGTTCAGTATTTGCTCAATCGTACTCCCACGACTCTTTAACCTTAAAGAAGTCCAAAAAATGTGTAACTTTTAATTTACTCTGAATCTTTTTGTGTGCTGAACTGAAAGACCCGATTGTGTTGCACAATTTTAAGCACTGCTAACTGTTGGGGGTGCTTTGGGCCATTTTCAGGCCCTCAGTGTGGGGAGACTCAGCACTTGAGCTATGCAGACCAAATCTGCTCACCCAGATGTCTGCTCAGAAAACAGTAGCCTTTATAAAAACATGAAAAAATCTTGTGGACAGAGAGGAAACGGGCTACCACGGAGGACAGAGGAGGCATTTGTTGACATTGTATCAAGTGCAATGCTGAGGTATTTGAGGCACAGAGAGGCCAGGTATTTGTCAGTTAGTGTTTTTTTTTTTTTTTTTTTCTGTGCTTTTGCTGTCTCCAACTCAAACAACAAAAGCCCCATTGAGACAGCCTCCTCTTTTTTTCTTTTTTTTTTTTTTCTCCGAACAAGCACACAAAGCTTCCTGTACTGGGCTGCAACTGTCCAGTATTTAGAGAGCCACTTCTAGTCGTCTTTTTATGCACCTGTTTCAAGTTGTACAAGGGACACAGGGGTAGAAAATACTTTGTTAGAGAGTTTGACATATTGTCTTCTAACTTTTCTACATTTAGCAGAGTTTTTTTATTGAGCCACATAGTTCCAAGATGCTCGAGTTCTTTTTTTTTGTACTTTATTCTAAAGAGATCACGGTGAGATTTTTGAATTTGCCAACCTGTTCCAAACACCAGACTGTCTGCACATTTAGATCACCATCTCATCGATCGTACATACACTGGACATTCACATGGCATGTGGCAGAGAGCATTAACTACCTATGGAGGGAAAGTGTTTACTCAATCAGCCTTTTCCAGATTTAAAAAAAAAAAAAAAAGACCAGTGCCACTGAGCTTCAGGGAGCCTTTGCTCATGCATGTCTCAGCATAAATTAGTAAAGCCCCTGTGTCAGACTCTGTCCAGACAAGAAGGTGAATCTCAGCCACAGGGAGGATTAGCTTTAATCCCTAAACATTGTACATGGTCCCTCTCAGCTGGGAGCCAATAAAGGCAATCATCAGTGGCCAGATGTTTTAAAGGCTTTAGATTATGGCCGTGTTTTCATTCATATTTGAATAAATCCCTGTGTTCTTTTTGGCAGTGTGGACATTTTTCGGTAAAGAAAATACAGACACAACGGTACAACAACATGACTAATATCCAACAAATTGACATTCAGACACCAATATTGACTAAAAGATAAACACCTGATTTCTTATCCTGCACAGTTTCCATCTATTAAAAAACACAACTAAGCACCATCCAGCTGTTAACTAGACAGCCAAAACAGAATCAGACACTACATACAACACATGAAAGCCTCAGAGCATCACTGACTTCCTATCCCCTCTGTCACTCCTGACGGAAAACAAACAGCTATTTATGACCGAGCGCAGTTTACACTTCTGAGAGTGACGTGCATTTATAGTGCCGGGGACGCATTCCTGTGCTATAAATCTGACTCTTACCTCTGTCTCCCTCTCCTGCGTCCCTCGCTGGACCGAGTATGGCATCCCCTCAGCCTAATACTGTATGGAGAGACAATGGGTAGTGGTGATGGTGGGGGGGGAGGGAGAGAGGGAGGGAGGAGGAGTTACTATGTGAGCAGAGTGAGGAGACAGAGGGAGTAAAAGCAGAATGAAAACTGGGAGAGAGAGAGCGTGAGAGGGAGAAAGGGGACTCAGGAGAGAGATCGCTCGCTCACAATACTCTCAAAACACCAATCTGACGAAACGTTACATGAATGGCAATTCTAGCCCCCCCCCTCCATCCTCTTTCTCCCCTTCCTCAGATGCGGTGTCAGAGAAAACGGCAACCAGAAATCCCTCTTCACGTGGGAAATGTAAGGAAAAACAAGAGACTGTTAGAGAATGGGTCCTGGTTTTAAACAAGTCCCTTTCTTTGGCTTTCTTTGAATGAGTTCTTAAGATTCCAAGTTGGCAGAGTGCCCATGGGTCCTGGATGGAAAAGGATAAAAGAGGGGCTGAGGTAGGGGGGCTGTCTATTGTGTTTGTTCCCTTCCTTTCAGTCTTGGCACTCTAGTTGATCTTTGCAGCCAGTTGCTGAATATTCCAGTCATTTATCCCCTCGGCTGTACACAGAAGCTCACATTTTTATGTTGCTTTCTCCCGCACAAACTTTTTTTTTTTTTTTTTTTGTCGTCATGCACATACAGTATTGACAGTTTTGTTGATGAGATTTTTCTTTTGTGATCTGGAGATCCTGGAGTTTCTTGGTCTTTGTTTGGGCCTCTTTTTTCCCCCTCGCCTCTTTGTCCTCCTTAGAGTCCATCACTCGGAGAGGGAGACTGCTGTTTTGCCTGGTGAATCTGAGCTGAAGACAGCAGGTGTTGTTGCCCCCTCTCTGAGCCACATTCAGCTTTCTCCCCCCCCCCCTCCATCCATTTCCTCTTCTAATACACCCTCCTCCTCCTCCTCCTCCTGTCTCTGTGAGGAGGTGGTGGGGAGATGGGGAGAATGAGCTACTGTATAATGAAGCACACCAAGAGAAGAGATACAGCTTTGGCCGAAGGTTTTAATGAGTGACGTCACAGTGGTCCGGTCAGAACAGCCGGGGCGACTCGGAGCAACTGTGTGAAGGGTGTAAAGGATTAATGCAACTGTATCTCTGGTCGGTCACCACTGTGCTTCTCACTGCTGCTTGTGCTGCATCAGTGCCGCAAGAGAAGCCCTGTTTTCACTCGCAGTCTACCCTCCCTCCTCCTTCCCCACAAACCCTTCCCTACACTCTCTCCGTCTTCCTCTTGCTTTCCCTCAAATAGACACACAGGCTTGGTTCATTACTATTCACCAGGTTTCACTAAGACACGCATCATTGCTCTGCTCTCTACAACTGTGTCGGGTGAGGCGGGGGAGAGAGAGAGAGAGGGGGGGGAGGACAGGGAGAAGGAGAAGAAGGGAATAGCAAGAGACATCTTATGATAGAAAAGAATAAATCACCATTGTGTTTTCTGTGTCCGGATGTGTGTACAAACATATATTACCAGACAGCTGCATGCATGAGTTGTTTCTCTCCTCTGGCTCTGACAGAAAAAAAAAAATCTTCAAGGGAACAAAGCTGGTTCAGTCTTCAGTACAGAAATCTGTTATCCTTTTGTGGTGTTTTGAATTCATCACTTGCCTTTCATTAAATCCACTGAGGTCGTACACTATCACAGCATTCAAATTATTATCTGTGCTGATATACTGACAAAGCGTTTCATCCGTGAAAATGGGCACAATGCTTGATTTCTTTCCCCGTGTTTGGCTCAGTCTAAGCTTTCTATAGTCTAGAACACTCCGTCACATCCAGTTTAGGAGGGAAAAAAAACACTTCACTATGTAACTAATCCTTTGTTATGTTGCTTTTAATTTTGCTCTTTAGTCAGCTGTTCTTGGTAGGTTACAGTTATTTTTAGAATTACAGCAAAAACCATGAGGAAGGAGAAACCATACCACTGTTCTAACTAAGTAGATTTACAATAAACTGAAGCTGTAACAAATAGCAAATCCACAAAAATTAATTATTAATGATACTGCAAGATACATTCTTTCTAGCTTATCAAATGTAAATATATGAATATAATATTATATTAAACTATCCATCCATCCATCCATTCATTATCTATATACTGCTTAATCCTCACTAGGGTCACGGGGGGGCTGGAGTCTATCCCAGCTGACTTAGGGTAAAGGCAGGGGACACTCTAGACAGGTCACCAGTCTATCACGGGGCTACACTTAGAGACCCACAACCAAGCACACTCACATTCACACCTACGGACAATTTAGGATCACCAATTAACCTCAACATGTTTTTGGACTGTGGGAGGAAGCCGGAGAACCCAGAGAGAACCCACACTGCACGGGGAGAACGTGTAAATTCCTCACAGAAAGATCCCGGGTGTCCTCACCAGGATGCAAACTGGCAACCCTCTTGCCTGCAAGCAACGGTGCTAGCCACCATGCCACCTTGCAGCCCATAATCCATCCATCCATCCATTATCTATACACCGCTTAATCCTCATTTGGGTCGCGGGGGGCTGGAGCCTATCCCAGCCGACTTAGGGTGAAGGCAGGGGACACCCTGGACAGGTCACCCGTCCATATCACACTTAGAGACAGACAACCAAGCACACTCACATTCACACCTACGGACAATTTAGAATCACCAATTAACCTCAACATGTTTTTGGACTGTGTGGGAGGAAGCCGGAGAACCCGGAGAGAACCCACGCTGCACGGGGAGAACATGCAAACTCCACGCAGAAAGATTCCGGTGTCCCCACCGGGACACGAACCGGCAACCTTCTTGCTGCGAGGTAACAGTGCTACCAACTGCGCCACCTTGCAGCCGCAGCCCATAATATTAAACCAAATATCTTTATTTAACTGTTGATCAGATAAAGAAGTATGGCAACTTGGGCATTAACAAAATTGTGATTTAGTATTTTCTTCTCTATTTTCTAGGGTCTTTCCTGCTTCAGAACCTTTAGAACATGAGTATGCACAACAGTAAGCATCATTAATCTGTGTACAGTAAAGGCAACGTGTTACATTTTTATCAATGCATTTTCTTGTCATTTCAGACCATTTAAGACACAAACATGTCTATTATGCTTGAGCAAATGAACCCTCAATTAAAAAAACAAGTTAAAAAAAAGTTGAATCGCTTTTGTTGTTCTAATTTTTTATCATGTTAGAAAAGGTGATTTTTCTTTGGTGCTTACTAAAACTTTCTTCTATGCAGAAAAAAAAAAACCCTATTCACTTTTTTCCCCCCAAACAAATGATTATTTACTGTTGCAGTCTTACCATAATCTCTGCGAGTGGCATCTGATGAGTAATATATTCCAGGATTTGTTTTTAAAGCAGAGCCCACCCGAGACACTAAAATCACACTGAGAGGACTTAATGTCAGCTTTAAAGCATAACAAGAACAAATTAGAAACCATTTTCAACCCAAAAGCCTGCAGATGAATGCAATCGGGTGTTAAATACCGAGCCTTTAGAAAAACTGCTACAAGTGTTTTTGTATGTTTTGTTGAAGACAAGGCAGGATAAAGTGTTGCTACAGCCATGAAAAGGTTTATTGGACACTAGTAAACAATTCATTGTAAGGCCAATAATAAGTGTTGCTAACAGCATTAAGCATCAAAGAATAGCCAGACAGTAAAACAGGCATCAACAGATACTGGACTGGCTAATAGAAGCTGTTATCTTCAGAGGGCTTTAGATGCGACTGGAGCTGACTGAAGTTAAGTTGGATAATTTTAAAGTGTCCCATTAGAAAACAAGAAAAGCCTTCTTTACATATTCAAACTCAGGAATCATCCTAAAGCCCCCACCCCGGGCATCGAATAAACCCCTAAAAACTCATCTCTGTGTATCAGAGTTACACGTTTGGAATTTTTTAAATGAAAATAATCCCTTCCTGCCTTAAAATTACTTAAAAGTAATCACATCATTGCTTCCTTTAGAACGTGCACATCTATTAGGTGTGTGTGCTGCAGCTTGAGCATGCCTGCTCATTTCCTCAAACACTGTAAAACTGCTCTACGCTACGCAGTGGTGAATATCAGGGTCATTCAGCCAAACATACTGAAACCAATTCTGAGGAAGAATATTGGTGTGTTATGTATGTTGCCCCACCCTGCAGGTTGACAGAATTCATTCATCAGGAATCCAAGAAGTCTGAACTGATGTTTTTGAGACTGTCATCGGGACGCTGCAGTTTTAAAGTGGAGGTGACGGCTTATTTCACTCTTGATGTGTCTGCTACTATGTAAAACACCATATGGAAGGTAAAAAAACAACAACTTGATTTTCACAGGAGATCTTTAAATGGAATCTCATGCAAGGCCAAGCCTTTTTCTTTTGCTTTCTTCTTTTTGTTAACATTTTGATGCTATTAGGATTCGGTGGGAAATAGGTTTTCTTTTAAATGTTTTTTTTATCAGCATAATTAGAAAACATTGTTACTGAGTGGGGCTGCAAGGTGGCTTGGTGGTTAGCTCCTTCCTTGCCTCGCAGCTAAAAGATCCCCAGTTCACGTCCCAGTTAGGATGCCTGGGATCTTTTTGCATGTTCTCTTCATGCAGCGTGGGTTCTCTCTGGGTTCTCCAGCTTCCTCCCACAGTCCAAAAACATGTTGAGGTTAATGGTGATTCTAAATTGTCCGTAGTCCGTCTATTTAAAGAAACTAAAAGATGATTGAACCTTTTGTTTTTTTGCAAGATAACTGAAAACACAAAGTAGTCGTGACACAATGTGAATGTTGAAAGACGTTTTGCTTATGTAATCATTCATCCTGTTCATACTGCCCGTCACAATCCCTTCCCAAAGAGCGTCCAGTTTAAGATATTGGAGACAGAATCCATGGGCGTGTTTTTGTGCAAAAATAGATTCCAAAGTTTTAGCTGAAGCTAACACAAGATGCCAGAAGACAGATTGAGTGGCTATCCTTCAAAGTTTGTCTTAGTACAAAATTGACTCAAAGATTGGATTTTGGTCCCACTCGCACCATTACGCTGGATGCAAGTCAGTGAGGGATTTCTTTGTTGCTGGCATGAACACAAAGAATGACTACAACAAGAAAAACGCAGTCAAATTGGGAAAATGACTGTTGCTGTAAGACAGATTTAAAAATGTATCCTGTCCTGTCAGGTTTGGGGAAGTTCATGATGTTGGTTAATTACTTAACAAGTGGCTTCTTTTACTGTGCTACAAGATGGTCCCAGGCGGCTCTAGTTGCATTTATACACTTTTCACGATCTGTGATTGAAACAATGTTGTTTTCACAATCTCAAAACAAGATGTGTGCCTGATGTAAAAAAATTATGTCATGATCTTGCTCTACCACCACTTAAACAAGGTCTATCATTCTGCAGGAACACTAAAGGAGACCAGGGCCTCAGTCAGAGGTGAACTCTCCACTAGATTTAAGAAAACTGCTTTTGGGCAAAAAATGAAACTTAGTTCCCACCAATATGAGAGAAAACACAAGCATCAGTATTTCTAAACACTTCAAACAACAAGACAAACCTGTCGCTGATCTAAAGCCCGGTATAGAACCAGCTGTTTTCCTTCACTCTGTAATGCATATTTTGTTTATATTGTTTTGTATGTGATGCACTTTTTGAGACTTTTGGTAACTTCTTACTTTTTACTGGGAACACGAATGGAAATCGTGTTGTTAAGCATGATCTCTGTTAAATAAAGGAATACATTTGGTCTCTTTTTTGTTTTGTTTTGTTTTTGTTTTTTAAATGTAGCTGGAAAGGTTCACTGTTTTTGACAAACAAATATACTTTTCTCCTAACCTGAATGGTACTCAAACCCCAAGTGAGACTCAGGACGTGAATCCAGTAAGTGGCCACAGTGCTCAGGGACTTCTGCTCTGGAAGAAATGTTCCCAGTGAACAGCATCAAAGCAGGAATTGCGCTCCCACTAAAATGTAACATGCAAACCAGATTAACAGAAGCATAAACAGAAATTTTAGGAGACGTGGTCCTCCTATCCTATGGAACAATTTAGTTTTAGTCTGGCAACACTGGTTAGGTTGTCAGTGCTATATTTTAGGTTACTTCCACTCTTGTTTGTAGCATCTGCACTGGTTTACTTCTAAAATTGGTCCAAAGAAAGCTGCCTGTAATCAGTTCTATAGAAAGGATTTGTCATGAACGTGACATATCATCTAAATAATTCTATATATAACATTTATACATGATTTTTTGATATATTCATGCACTAACTTCCACAGGTGCCTCACATCTTAACTGCTTCACCAGCAGCTAGTTTGAAAGCACAGAGCCTCGTAGAATTGTACTGTTTTGCCCTGCAGACATGTCTGTTTGCATACCACATATTCCCGGCTCTATTTTGGGCCTGAGGAGATGTGAAGGGGGTGCACTGCAGGGCTTTTCCATCCCCGGCTACAGGGACTGACTGAAGAAATGCAGATAGGTGACTGATACATTTCTTATTACTCCACAAGGAGCCTGTGTCATGTCTGCTTCAGCTAATCGCTTCGCTCGTGTTAACGCATGCACTGAATCGTGTACCCCTGCCTGAGTTGACAGTAATGATACATAAACTTATTGTGACTTCCTCTTCCTCGTGGACATTCACGTGTTTATCTTGCTCACTCACATATTATGAAATATACACAGAGACGTATGGAGATATATTTGGAGGTAGCGGCGTATAATTCAAGGCATTTTCTTTTATTATACGTGTCATCATGTGCTTTGCTTTGCTTGCTCACTGATCCATAAAGAAACAGTATATAATATAGAAAGGCAAATGCTAGAGGTGGTGGGGGGGACGAGAGCAGGGAGAAAAAAAAAATAGAGCAATCATCTTAGGATTCCTGTCACATTGTCCTGGCACTGTCTCAGGCCTCTCTGATTGAGGGTTGGATAAATGTCAGCCTATGGAGATGAGACAGAGAGGGGCGAAGCAACACTGTTCTGCACCTTCACGCGACTGCCATCAGCACAACCACATGTCAGACTGAAAAAAGAGATGCTCCGAGTGTGTTTGCTTGTGAAATATTCAACAGCAGTGATGATTTTGCATTATAATTAATAGTCTGTAAATTTACTGTTTCCTTCACTGATATATTTCCTCCTGCTGAGTCGCTACGTGTTCTTATTTCCAAAAGAGGCAGCCCCAACTGGGTTGAATGTGGATAAAGGCAATGCTGTTACACCATCTAGTGTTGAAACGTAGAAGGAAAAAAACCCCAGAATTATCTCAATTAGTCCCTCGCTGTACAAAAGTGTGTTGTTGTGTTATTTGTTGTTTTGTTTGGTTTTTTGTCCACTCGGCTGTATCACCTCTTCCAAGCAGGATAATGCAGAGTTTATCATATTCATTCATTGAAATAATAACATTTCTTTGTGCTCAACTCCAATCACTGTTTAAACCTACAAACTAGCCTGGAAGCCAGTCATGGTTCAAGATGTACCTTATGTGCATCAGTGGTGGTGTAACAAAAGTACTACAAATCTGCATTTATGTACAATTAAAGTTCGTTTTTAACTTTTGTCTTCTACGTCACAACATTTAGGACAATATTACCTTTTTTACTCCATTACAGTTAAAAAATAAATTGAAATTTAATGTATTATCACTGATTAAGCTAACAAAAACTATGTAAAGTAGTTCCAAGTAGCACCACTTTTCGCAGCTTACACTTAAATTTGCTTCCTACTCCTTTGCATGTTCCAAAGCTTGGATCTTTTTTCTTTTGTCCTAATCAAGAGAACATTTCTAAACTCATCCAGAATGCTGTAGCAACACAGCCTACCAAAAAGAACAACAATCAGTTTGAAACATCACCAACATGCTCACCCTGTATCAATCTGAGGTCCGTTAGTAATTCCTCTGTCAAGGCTAAAAACCAGAGTAGGCTGGACCTCCTGAGTCCAGACCGTCTCTGGATGGTTATTTAAGTTAATAATATAATTATGTAGTACTTTTCATTGTTTACCTTTTTGTAAAGAAAAGTGTAAGTTGTATTATTATCTTGCATCAATAATTACAATCATATTATTCTGACACAGGCTATTCTGCACTTTTACTTTTGGTGCTCGTACCAAGGGATAAATGTATTTCACTGCTCATAATTCTGAACTTTAATGTAGCCAATGTTTTGAATGCAGGATCAGTATTTTTGTTGTTGTGACATTCTGGTATTGCTACTTTCACTTAAGCAAAAGCTCTGCTTCTTTTTCGACGCGCAAAAGAAAACACACAAAAGACAGTGACAATGGACCTTTCTGTGTAGCTGGATAAGCAGCTACTGATAACAACTGATTGTCAGTGAGCAGAAAGTCATGCTAGGAACTGTTAACAAGTTAATCTGGCTTTTACAAAGCAAAAAGCAATTTTAAAGTATGGATTTCTAAGTCACTAGTTTGTTCCGTACACGTACTGGAGCTCTTCCTAATTGAACTTTTGTAAGTAAGATTATTACCAAACACATGTCCTACTTCCATAACTAGAACTTGCTGTTTATTTTTAACAACTTCTTGCACACCTCTAGGCTTATGTTGGTTGACAATTACCTGAAGCGTTCCTCTCGTGTTGCCATATCTCCAGAACAGGAAGTTGATGTTAATGAATGCCTTGCTGTACAAACACGGATATTTCTCAGGGTTCAGTACCTGACCAGCATCTCCACCTAGCAGGAGATGTTGGCAAATCAGTTACGCAGCTTAAGGCTTTTGGCTGTCGGAAATATGGCAACTGTGTAGACGGATACGGGAAAATGTGACGTGTTTTGTAACAGTTGCAAATACAATGCATGTGGGAATCAGAGCGGACAGAGAAGCATGGGAAAGACACATCTGACATATGTAGATAGGCATCATATTTTTGAACTGGGGGCAAATGAATTCACTGCAGAAGCGAGATAAGAACCGAGCAAGTAACATGCAAGTAGATTTACTGATTACAAACAGCATAAAATCACATGCAGAAAAATAACTCCTGGTGGCTTTTACTGTGCCTGTGTCGATAATAAAAAGTTTTAAAAGGACTAAATTCTTAACGTCTTGTGATTTTTTTTTTTTTTTATTCAGTCCCATCCGTTACAACCTTGCCGGAAGCCCATATTTAACCACAACCAGTAGAGCTTTGCTGCTTTTATGCAATCATTAAAGGGATTAGGCATTAAGTCCTTTCTTTTATTCTTACCACTGAGGGTCAAGCAATTCAACCTATTACTCATCACTGTTCGTTGTAGAACTCACATTTTTAAATCCACAGAATTGTTAAGTGTCATAAATATCTAAATCATGCAGCGGCCTTGAAATGTGCAGCATCTGTTCAGTTCTTGGCAGGTTGATGTTCATTCTGAAATGGGGTCAAGTTAAAGATTGCATTGTTAAATCACACGTACTCCCCATCCTCAGCGGCCAACCTGAACTTCAGGCTGGTACGCCCACTCATACTGTCAATGAGGAAAAAATCCAGGAAATTCTGAGAAATTCTGAAAAAATAATGTATATTTGATAACAGTGACAAATACTGTAAAAATAAATGAATAAATAAAAAGCTTTATTGTGCCCATACAGAAATTGCATCATCACCATAGATCACTAAATCTCATGAATAAAAACTCCTGAATAAGACAAATTAAACAAACAACCAGCTCTGCAGGGCTTTAGACACAGTGGTGCATTAAGCTAGATGCTAGCATACACATGCTAACATGCTAATATATAGCAGGTACAATATGATTACCATATTCATCCTAGAGTGTCAGCATCATAAATTTGATAATTAACTGCTAATATTTTAATTTAAAGGAAAAGATAAATTTACATTTTACCTCTGTGTAGATGTCAGGCATCACAAACTGTATTGCAATTCATCCTCTGGGAACCATGAACATCTATATTCTTTCCAAACCTGTGGTAAATGTTGAGATATTTTCCAGGATAAGTGAAAACTGATGGTGTTTGATGAAAAAAAAGAAGTACACACGTGTGAAAATACTGCACATACTGCCTACTCCCTATTCAAAGAATGACAAGAAATTTTTTTTGCAGACAAAAAACCAAGCTCATTTGTTCGAGATTTAAATTAATGCACACAGAATTGTATATGACTGAACAAGAAGAAATATGAAGTGACAATAGGTTACAAATTATACAACCATGAACTTCATAACAATAAAAAAAAGTACTTCTATGTAAAGTACTAAATCATGATTCTACGGTTGCAGTCACAGCTGAAAACACTGTCATTCCCACATAGTACATAGACAATAAATCTGTTTTTGCACATCATTTCTTAACATTTTATGTCACTTATGCTATTTTTAGCATTCAAGCTCCTTTCACAATGAGTGCTTGATAGGTATGAAAGATTAGACAACCTGTCCATGAGACACTTGTGCGTCACTGCTTCCCGACAGATACATTTTCCACTGAAATGGCTCAGTGTGTCATGTCATACAAATGCGCCTCGCTGGCTTGTAGCATTTCAACACACAGGGTCTTTCTCATTGCTAATCATTGACACAATTCAAATGGGGATATTATTGTTGGAAGAATCTTCGCTTCACCCATTAACTAAAAAGGACATCCTTTTCAGTTAAGCAATACAAAGAGGAGAGAGCTAAAAAAGCTTTAAAAGAGATCAAGAAACTCATTAAGCTCCAACAAGCATCCACAGAACCTCTCTGAGCTGCTTTCACGTTGGTGGGATCATAATACTTAGTAGTGGAGAAAAAACACTTGGCAGTCTGTTTCACTGAGGTGCATCTATTTTCATTGTGGCCAAGATGTTTGTGGATGAGCGGATTGTGACCCTGTTCAAAAGGAATGCCCATCATACGCTGACCTACTGGAGCGTTTTCTTCAGCTTTGGACTCTGCATTGCTTTTCTTGGACCCACAATTTTGGACTTGCAGTGTCAAACAAACTCGACACTTAGTCAGATCACCTGGGTGTTCTTCGCCCAGCAGTTCTGCTTGTTGATTGGCAGCTCCATTGGTGGCATTTTCAAGAGGACGTAAGTATCACAACACTCCCTGCTGCGCGGTTGTTTGAGGTGCATAAATAATGTGGAAATGTTTGTCCTTCATTATGACAGTGTTTATCTCTTTACTTTCTTGAAGGTTGTTCAGCGCTTTAGCTGCCTTGTTTGTTTCTGCTCTTATCATCTCTGTGATATTTGCCATCATCCCTGCGTGCAACAATGTTCTCGTGCTGGCCATTGCTATGGCTGTGTCTGGTTTCGCAATGGGCATCATTGACACCATCGCCAACATCCAACTGGTGACCATCTATCAGAAGGACTCTGCTGTTTTCTTACAGGTAAATAAATCCCAACAGTACCTTTATCTTATCTGTAAAAATCATACTGGCATGATACACATTCACATATATAAGTTTTGTATTTCCACAAATATAGAAAGACAAATTGACCAGTATTTTTCTTTACAAAAGCTGTAGATCAGTAGGAGTACATTGTCAAGTTAAGGGGTAATAATATACTGTAGTTCTTGAAACGCTGCAGTAAGTTATGTCCCTGACCTTTTTACATTTCTGCAGGCTCTTCACTTCTTCATTGGGTTTGGTGCCCTGGTGAGCCCACTGATTGCAGATCCTTTCCTCTCAGAGACAGGCTGTGGGAATCACACAGGGAACGGGACTGAGATCATACATCATTTCAGGAACATGCTGAGAAACAGTCCGATTGCAGAGCACAATATAACTCACAGCCACCTGTCCCATGAGGGAGGGGAAGAGGAGTCCAGTGTGCACTACGCCTTCTGGATCATGGCACTTATTAATGTGAGACACTGAACGTTAGGACGAGGACAAAAGTTATTTCTTCTTATAGTCTTTTTTTTTTCAGTTAACATGATGAAAGTTTTGCTTTTTCAAAAAAAAGCTGAATATGTGTGCTCTTTCAGCTGCCTGTGCCCATTGCAGTCCTATTTCTAATGTATCGGGAGCAGCTGATCCCATGCTGCCCCAGTGGTACGCCACGTCTTTTGGACAAGGATGAGCTGGCGATGGAGAACCAGCAGGGGGCTGAGGGTCCAGACGTGGAGCAGAGGGAACATGAAGCAGGAGGTAAAGATATGAGAGACTTATATTTTAAAATGAATAATGCATAAACACATTTTCAGGGAGATTGGATGAAAAACAAAACAACAATCCAATCTGTCACTGGTGACTTTTCGCTCTGTTGCAGGTCATGGGAGTATCTTTAGCTGCTGTCAGAATGATAACCTGCGCGGGCTGCCGGTATCCTTCTTTATGATTCATATCCTCGGTGGCCTGGTGCTCTTTATGACCGATGGTATTGTGGTGAGTGAGGGGCGCAGATAAAACACATGACGCTCGTTTCACTTACTATTTTCAACATCAAATTTTATTAGTGCATGCAAAATATGCTTTATAATAAGCACAGAGAGCTGCACCTGTGAAAGATACCTGGCTTTTGTCTTCTCAGGGGGCCTATGCCGGCTTTGTGTACACCTACGCTGTGGCGTCGCCCATCTCGTTGCCTCATAAGACAGCAGGTTACCTGGCCAGTATCTTTTGGGCGGCAATCACTGCTGGACGTCTCTTATCCATACCTCTTTCATATCGTTTCCAGCCTGTGAGGCTGCTCATGGTCAACCTGGTGAGGCCTGCAAAACATTTAGAGGGCCACCATTACACTAAAGACACACAATGAGCAGTTGGTGATATGAACTGTACAACTGAGCATACTCTCTTTTCTTTGTTTTTACAGGCAGGAGCTATTGTCACAGTGCTGATGCTGCTTATTTTCTACACCAGCAGCGTCTTTCTGTTTGTCGGGACCTGTTTATGTGGGCTGTTCCTCAGCAGCATATTCCCCTGCATGCTTGCCTATACTGAAGACATTCTTGATTACCAGGGTATGATGAAGGGTTTATTGCACAATTATAATGACACAGTAGCGGAATAAATGTGAGAGCAGAGGAAATAAAGCATACATGGCTTTTTTTTTTGTCGCAGGATGCGCAACCTCAGTCCTGGTGACTAGTGCAGGGATGGGAGAGATGGTAATGCAGGTTCTGGTTGGCTCAGTAAGTCTGATGAGTATCTTCATTATTACACAAGCAGAGAGTGTGCAGAAGTGGAGCAATAGGCTTATAATAGCAAAAAACAAGCCCGATGGACGTTTAGGTTCATGTTTAGTGCTTTAATGTGTGTGTCTCCTCCACAGATTATTCAGTCTAAAGGCAGCTACAGCTTCCTGCTGTGCGGAATGATAGTCGGCTGCCTCGGCTTTATCCTCTTCATTGGCCTCCTGCTGTTCCATCGAATGCACAGAAATTACCTCACAGGTACAGCAGCAGCCAGGATCCTCATACACTGCTGAGGCATCAGTCACTGTAGGTGTGCTGAAGGTTTTAATCTCTCACTAACCCCCTCTCCAATTCCCCCCCTGCATCCAAACAGGGACATCGAAAAAGTCAGCCATGGTGGAAGAACCGGCGGCGGAGCAGAATGGGTCGGCCGTGCCAGAACAGAAAGAGGACAAAGAGATCAGCTGAGGGGGGGAGCAGCAGCGATGTTGTGTTCTTTACCAAATTCTCCAGGAGATGAAGTATTAAGACAGTTATCAAAGACTACCAAAACCTCACGAATGAGCATTGTGCCACTGTGATTTTATTGTTGTGGTATTTGTGAGGCAGATAGCGCGCTAATGTTTGAGATGATAGTTCAGCCTCTAAGATTGTTTTTCTGTAAATCACGGGCAGTATTTATCAAATGGTGCATTAATGTTCTGTTTTATATCAGGGTTTGATATTTAATATACAAGAATTATGATTACACCTGTAGAATACTGACACTTTTTTTCTGTTTTAATTATTATCATTTGTTTTTTGTTTTTTTCTCTTCTTGTGGCATTTGTATGTTTAACACGTGTAAGACAGGAGGACACAGTGTAGAGGAATTTCAGGCAATTCTGAATTTTATAATGTAGAGCAAAGAAAGAAATGTAGATACAGACAACACACCTTCAACAATTCAAATTTCTTCTATTTGTTTTGTTTTCAACATAAACTAGACAAAAGCCTCGGGTTTTACGTTGTTTAACAACCATCCAACATGTGGAATTTAGAACTTTGTACTCACAGAAGTTAACCTGTGAGAACTAAGAACAAATGTAAAACAGTTAACCTGTCAATCTATAACTTGAGCTTTAAGGCCAGCTGTGGCAAAAACAGGAGCTGTCAAAATCCAGATCAGCAGTCCAGCGCTTATAGTAGCTCTTTTCACCGCTGCAGCTGTAGATTTGGTTCTTGTTTGTTCGACAGCCATTAGCCTTTCCAGGATTGAACCTGCAGTCCATGCTGTTGGTGTCCCCACTTGAGGAGCTGCCACCACTGGATGTGGCAGGAAGGGGATTGTATTTGGCTATTTTTTTAAAGCTATTTTAAACAAGTATTCCACTGTGGTCCTTAATGATATATGTGGTTTGGAGTCTCAGATGCTTGTTTCAGATTAAGGCCTTTTTGGAGAACATTAATCAGTGAGTTTTTCTTTTTTTCCTGGACAGAAAATGGCCTAATTAGTCGTCCATATCAATAATTCGAACCACGTTTTCTCCAAATTTACTCTTCATCAGCCAGTCAACCTCAAGATCACCAGCAGGGAGCGATGTAGACGAGCGTTTGAAATCTCAGTTGCAAACTTGGCTTTTTCACAAGACCTTGACAGAGTGTTTAATGCATTAGTTCCTGTCACATTATCTGCCGTCGCGCAGAGGGAAAACTTTTACCACTTAATATATACAGAATACATCTTTTACAGGTTATGGAGATTGAAAACATTTATTTATTTTTATTTTTTTAGCTCAGGGGGAAATTCAACACAGCCAAACAGACTGTCCTGACAAATGGTAAAACAAGTATTCTGTGTATGTCTGCTACCTTGATCTGAAAGCTCTTGATGTTGTCACATCCCACCCACTGGTTTCCCTTGTAGGCATATGGCACATCCTGGGCCTGTTTCCAAAGCCTGAGTTGCTCCATCTTTCAAAAAGCCACAGATCTGTATATTTCACAAAGCAGTGCATTAATGAAAGCCTCCAGTTGCATTAATTACTTAATCTGAAGTCTGTATTACTACGATAAACCCCCCCACTGCTCTGTTATTGTGCGTAAAGGGGGGAAGTATTAACATTAACGCTAATCCACCATCAACATTCAGACTTCTTTTACTCTATTGTGGTAACAAGAAAGCACACCTTAGGATAAGCGAGCTCCCCAGCCGCTTGTGCACTTTTCTGGAGCCCCAGAACCAGCAGAAGGTGCTCCTCCACCTGGGTCAGCAGGGTTCTGAAGTGTGAATGTTACCATATGTGGGGAACCCGACAATCAGCTTCTCAGCTCGGGCTTCCTGGCTCTCCCAGTAGTTCATTGCAAAGTTGGGAAAAAAGGAATTGGAAATATATTGTCGCTTTTGTGGATGTTTTGCTATTTTACCTGAAACTTGCAGAGAAACTGTTTCTGTAACTTTAACACAAAGATTTTTGCAAATGAATACAAACTGGTTTATTAATTTTCCCTGTTCTGTTAAAGTACAGATAGCTTGTAAAATTATAGGAAAATGTTTTAATTTACAAGTTAACCAAAAATCTGTATTTTTACAAGTGGTAATACATCTTTTGCAATGTTTGACTATGAAATGAGAGAATTTTTACTGCATTCGAATCAACCAAAAACATTATTAGACAGCTATTTCCTGTTTTTGAAGAAGTATAATGTGTATACTGGTGGGGAAAAATTGTTTTAAATTTATTTTACAGTTTTAAACTCCAGACTCTATATTTTTACAAAATGTAATTCATTTTTAATGTCTTTTTGGCTGTGAAATTACACTGTTTTTATGATATAAATCCACATAAAAAATATCAAATAGCTGCTTTTTTTTATTATTATTTTACAGTATCACACTATTTTTTATTTTTTTTTTAACATATTTTTTCTTTCACCCTTGCTGCCAGCTTTTCACTGATTCCTTTTCTACAGAGCATTAATCATGAAGACATTTAAGATCACCACACTGAAATAGATGAAGATGGTTTCAGGACCTCTGAACAGGGGGTACTGCACTCACCGGTCCCCATAAGATATGGAAGTCATGTGTCATGACATTGATCATATCCGGCGTCCTGGGTGTGGTAAACAAGGACAGGTCACTATGGTAACCTTAACAAGCTTACATTAATGATTTTAGGATGTAGGAGTGAAGTTCAGAGTCGTTTAGCTGTTTATAAGTTTGGACACACACCACAAATGTTGTTTCAAACGCTCTCTGACCAAGCTCGGGAATCTGATAAGCAGAATCAATGGTGTCCTTTCCAGCCGACACAGCAGCAGACATCAGAAAACGAGCCTTGTTGCTCCGCTTGGCCTCATTCTCAAAGGCAGCTCTCATCTCCTGTTTAATGTCAGCAGATATAAAATATTTAATACTGCACTTCTGTTTTGTAATATGGCCAGCTTGTCAGTTGGACAGGTATTTGTTGTGGCGTTGTGTCATATTTGCTATCAGGTACGGAATTAAATAAACTTTGCTGAGGAAAAAAGTCAAAGTGGAACAGATAACCAGACTTTACAAGCAAACCTCGAGGAAAAACAGAGAATTACCGCTTATCCCCGCGAGGGCTTCCTCTGTTGGCTGAGTATTCCCAGCCACTGTCGAGCCCATCACACTCATGCTTTCCTCGGGAATGAAATGACTGAGCTGATGAAGGTCTGGCGGTTGGCAGGGTTAGACACCATTTGTGAGAAGCTAATGTGGGAGCAGAAATGGATTAGAGCAGATGATCCCCAATTTTAAGAGTGCCAAGTCTGCAGATATCTGTAGATGATCTCACCCTGCAGAGCCAAAGTTCCATCCACTAACAGAGAGAAGAGTTCAGGTTTGCCATTTCTGCCCAGGAGTACAACATTTTACACTGTAGTGACAACTGAAGCACTCACAACTTCCTAATTGTGTTTAGTATTGGTCTTTATAGGGAGTATTTCTTTTAAAAACAGACTAAAAACTTATTGTCAGAGGGATTTTTTTTTTTTTTAAAGGTATTTTTTTTGGCCTTTTTGCCTTTATTAGATAGGACAGTTGAAGAGAGACGGGAAAGTGGGGGAGAAGAATGGGGGAAGGGGCTGCAGCAAAGGGCCGTGAGCGGGATTCAAACCTATGGCCGCTGCATTGGAGACTATAGCCCCTGTACATGGGTCGCCAGCTCAACCAGGTGAGCTTAAGCGGCGGCCCAATCGTACGGATTTTTTCGGGCGTTGAGTGGACAGTTGTTTGTTCTTAGTGGTAACCAGATGCCTAATATATCGGTGACCACATCGGTGTCACTGATATTAGTGTTTTTTCCAATATATTGGTATCGGTCCAATGAACAAATTTAGCCAATGTGAAAAACTGATGATTGTCTAACATTAGCGCCTTCGTCTTGACATTTGATATTGCTGCTATTTCACAGATGGTTCTACTTAAATGGTCCTGGACTTGAACGTTAAATATGTTTAAATATGTTTTACTTTTGTTATGTAATAAAGACGACTATGTGGTCTAATGTGGCTTCTTTTGAATAGTTTTCACGTTCTCACAGTGCTTACAAAAATTAAATATCGACATTGGTAATATCGGTTATCGGCGATATCAGAAATCTTAATATCAGATATCGTTATCGGCCAGAAATTTTAATATTGTGCATCACTATGACTAAGACATACAGACGATGAATGCAGAGACACATGTGGATGCCAATGGGCATAAAAATGGGTGGAAATGGTCTGTATTGTGGCCACGATAGCACAATAGTATGAAAAATGAGAATTTGTAGATAAGAAACTCATTGTTTACAGACCAAAACCATGATGCAGTTTAATATCTGACCATCAAAAGAAATGATAACCTAACACATTACGTCTCGTATTTATGAATCACTTCCCAGCAGGGCCAGAGCAGGCAAGTTAAAAGGCACAAGGTTATCTTGGTGTTAAAAGAAATTTAAGTGATGCTGAAAACTGCATGGATGAGATGTAATGCATATCCAAATCTTGGAAATACTAGATACCGGGTGCAGTTATTGTATAAAAATGAGAGAAAAGACAAAACAGCACCGACTTACCTGCCAGAAACAGTACTTTGCCTGCGACTGCCTTGCACAGGGAACTTATCTATCAGTTGGACTCACTTTCACACATAATCCAGTTTAGCCAGACTTACAAAAAAAAATTGCCAAAATGTGTTTATTTGCAAAAAGGTTGTTTCAGAGAAGATTAAACTTGAGGAGAATATGTGATTACTTATCAGGCTTTCGAGCACATTCTCCACAGGCGCACTTTCTCCTTGTGTGAAGGACTCATTTATCCAAAGCAAATGCAATTCCAAGTTCTGCAGCAAACGGGCCAGGGACTTGTTTTTAAAAAATCACTACACAAACCTAAAAGGACCATTAAAAAATGTGTTGTTTTCAGAGGTGTAGACATAGTGCATTTTACCAATTACACCTTATCTACCAAAACTGAGTGAAATTGTTGTTTAAGAGCTCATACTCGATAAAACTGCATATATGAAGTGACGTGCCTATGCGTAGAGACACAGCAAAACAAGAGGAAGGAGATATTTACGATTTGACTAAAGTGCAGGAATCTTTTATATGGAATATGCCTTTTGTGTCGTGCAGTAAATTTGCTGTCACCGTTGAGCGGTGACATCAAACATTAGAAGTCGACTCACACAAACAACAGGCAAAATTGCCTTTGAAAACCAATTTAGACTGCAGATATGTGATGATAAATATGTTTGACAACTCTAATCATGCTGAAAGGAGGACCGTGATATGTCATGAAGAATGATTTGCATTCGAATCCAAAGCATTCACGGGGTAAATGAAGAACTTATCTAATCATTTAGCTTCCATTATACTGTTGCCTTCTTTATCTTGCACAGTTTATGTAATATTTAAAGAAAGATATGCTGCTGTCAGCAGAAAGCACCTTGGCTGAGCCGGAGCCTGGAAGCAGAAGTATTTGGTTTTCAAAACATACCCTTCTGCTTTTCTGAGTATGTCTCAATAATTAAAAAAAAGAAAAAAAAGAAGTCAAACAAATGTCAAGGTGGCTGGCTGTAGGATGTTTCATTAACCACTGATTCTCTTAGCTACGCATGACAAACAATCCAATTTAAATAGTCACCAAGGTCATTTACATTTTTTTCCAGGATCATTCATTGAAAAGCCCACATGAGAATTCTTTCCTTAAGGTACCAATCAAAGACTAATTCTATAATATAATATACATATACTTACATTATACATCCGTTTAAAAAGATTGCCAACACAGTGATCTCATCAAATAGCATCTTAAATATTTACAAACCCTAAATGAGTTTCATAATAACTGTGAGAAGCTATTCTGTAAGAAGCTATAGAGATTTGAGGTTGTGGGTGTTGCAACCATACTGTCCACATACTCATCAACATGTGTCATCAAGATAGTTCTGTTTTTTTGGTGGGAATTGACATTAACGCTAATCGGGTCATTTAAGTTTTCCATCCAAACTCCTACAAGTTGGTAAAAGTGGGGAAATATTCACAGATTTTAATTAAAAGTGAGATACCTCAGGAAGAATGTATTATAATGTATAACAATGTCACATCAGTGCTTTCTGACCTTGTGCTATTTGCTATCCACATGGTTTTCCTTACTGCATTTGCTATGTACAAATGTAGATGTATAGAGCCGCATGTCACTTTTTTACAGGCTTTAATTTAAAATCTGGCAAACAGACAAGAGCTGGAAAAGATCCGTGATATGGATGAATACGCCTTCGCCCAGAAAACATAAACACATACATATATGTATAGTACTGTCATAATGTTTAAGGCACTGAAGGTAAAGTGAGAATGCTTTCAAGAAGTATGTATGATTCTTATTTGCCAATTAACCTCATACAAACAGCAGTGAATGGAAAATGCTTCAATACTAAATATTTGGTGTGCTTTGCCTTAAAACTGCACAAATTCTCCTACACTGTTTTTTTTTTTTTCAGTCTGCAGAATCTTGGAGAACTTGCAACAGTTCATCTGTGGATTCAATCTGTCTCAGTGGCTTCTGTCTCATCATATAATCCCAGACCGACTCCATGAAGTCGAGATCGGGGCTCCGCGGAGGCCACGCCATCTGTTGCAGGGCTACATATTCTACTTGAGACTCAAGATAGAGTTTTTATGACTCTAAGCTGTATGTTTGGGATCCTCAAAATAAATTTGAAACCAATCTGATGCCTCCCTGATTGCATTGCATGATGGATAAGAACTGAAATCATTTCAAACTTCCTATCGACACTATGACAAAGCAATGTGTTGATGAAATACCCCAGTAAAGATCAAGTTGACAACAAAAACTAAACTCCAGCATGAAGTGTGACATAATTAAACCTACATAAAATCCATTAAAACCAGCAGGTCTAAAGTGCACCTCAGAAAACAGAAAAGTCAAACACCCGATCATGAAATATTGAAGCCCAAGAAGGGAAACTCTGAAAGCCTAATCTGTTATATTACTAGCATCAGTTACATCATTATTAAGCCATTAGAATGTACAGTGGCACAAAATGGCAAAGAATCAAATTAGGGGAATGAAAGCCTGAGGAAATAGTCAGACAAATGCAATAGATGCGAAGCAATGGGGCAAAAGATAATACGGTTTGTCTCACAGTAAATTATATCTGCATGGGGTTTTCAAACATTTTACAGTGTGATTAGTCTGTGCTACCGAAACCTGGGGAGAAAACAGCTGAATTAGACTTACAGGCTGTACATTATGCCGTCTGATACACTGATCTCTAGTGCCACCTAATGTTGAAGTAAATAAACTGGTTTTAAAGTTTCCTCGAGTTCTCACAGGAGGACAAAATGATTATGGTTACAGAGTGCAGGATGGAGGCTAACCTGTGTGCCAACTAACCCCCAGTAGGAGTTGGAATCCCACAGGCCTGGGTATAGTTTGTTAAAAAAAACACAAAAACTCTACCCCTATCAAAATGATGAGGAAAATGTGGAGAAAAAAGGAATAGCTCAATGGCCCAAAGCACACTGCCTGACCTCTCATCTGTTGTGTTAATTCTGTTTAGGCTTGGCCATGTATGGCAGCCAATAAAACTGGCACACTGGCTTTTATTTGAGATTTCACTGCTGACGGAAGCAGCTGAACCTGAACCTCGCCTCTTTAATTTATAGTTGTGTTTTCTTGCTTTTGTTACTGTCACCTTGCTGCTGTGACGCTGCAAATTTCTGCTTGTGGGACTAAAAAAAGATATTTTATTCGATTCTGTTCTGTTCTGACTGAATACAGAATTATACAGGAGCGTTCTGTGCGCTCGCATTCAGTCAAAAGCATCAGAATGATCATTCGGCAACATTTCAGCAGGACGAGAATCCAAAACAAACGGTCAAAGCTACTAAAGAGCTTCTCAGGGAATCCTTGACCTGATCTTTGAACACAACCACAGAGCCCCAAGAACCACAAATACACAACTCTCCAACTGCCTACAGTCTGGACTGCATGCTGTGTTACTGACATTTTTTTTCTTTTCTGATTTTCACCTTTAAACTTCTAAACTTGTGAACCAGCTTGGTTCATACTGTACATGGTGCAACATGGTGTGTTGTTACTGTTACATCCTGTTGCAATATTCTACTGAGCAGAGGTTGAATGAGAAGTGGTCACTGTGAGTACAGCAGCAAAGCTGAAGTAATGAAAAAGGATGTGAAATCACATGACTTGATATTTTTTACTTTCCAGAGTAAACAAATTACCCTCTGTACTTTTCTGTTATATATTTCTGTACAGAAAAGTACAGAAGGTAATTCACCACCAGGCCATGCCCCAAAAGGATAAATGCAAATTATAAATGATTCTTTTTTTTTCTTTCTTTTTTTTTTAACTTATGGTGTTGGCCCTCATGGGTAAATTCACAGAGCAACTCTCACTTCAGAGATGGTTAAATAGAGCAAATTGTATAGCTAAAAAAATAACCTTTAAAACATCCCACAGCTTGTAAATGTTTTGGCAAAGTCTGAATCAGTTGCATGAGGAAACAGCTTCAATAATCTGATCCGAGATAGATTCTGTCTCAGTCGCATCAAAACTGGTATCATTGTGGACTTTTCAGTTTATATGTGAAATTAGAGCAAAATCAATGAGACAAAATTGGACACACTAGTGAAGTCTGTGCATTTGCACCTCCATCAACAAACTATCTGAGCTGCTATTTTGCACTTTCTTTCATGTTTATGGATCAGCGTTGGTGCTGAACTGTGGAAAACAGCCCAATGCTCAGACCTGTGGGCAGAAAAAGCTTGTTTACTGAGATCCTGAGGCTTCCTCTTATTTGGCCTGAGATTTGTTTGGGCTCCGTGAGACAGAGCCTTGTCTCAAGACAAACACGTGACAGGTGGTAACCCTGCATTAAAATAGGACCTGAATACAATACAGATTGTACAAACACCAGCCTACGCAAATATTGCACAACTACTAGGGTGAAGAAAGAGGAACCCTTTAAATGTCGCTCATTTTGCTTCTGCTTTGCATTGTCCTTCTCATCCCCATCATGAGGACCTCAGGGATCTGTGCTGGGATCTTTAAAGGTAAATAAACCAGACTATATCCTATAGCAGACTGACTCGGGAAACAAAAGTGATCTCAGTAACCAATATCATGGGAAATATTCTTTGATTTTACAGCTCCAGTTCTGTGTTTCTTGTGGCTAACCAAGCACACAGTGGACTCAGCGCAGCTATCGGCTCCAGAGGTGGTAACAGGAACATACAATGGATCTGTCACCATCTCGTGTCAGTACAGCCTTCAGTTTAAAGAATACACAAAGTACTGGTGCAAAGGGCAGGTATACGAGCTGTGTACGATAATAGTGAAAACACCAAAGGTGCGACAGAATGACCGAAGCTCCATTGTGGATGATAAGGAAGCGGGAGTCTTCACTGTAACCATGACGTTACTTCAAAAAACAGATGAGGACATGTACTGGTGTGTCATCGCCAGACATGGAAGAAACATCTTCAGTCGCGTCAGGCTGCTCGTCTCCGACACAGGTAAAACCTAAACTGGATCAGCTCAAACACTTTCGTGGGCGTAACACAATAGTGCTTCTGCTTTTTTTTAAAGGCTTGATTTGATAAAACAGATTTATGACAAATGAAGACAAACTCAAAAAGCTGACTCTGAACTTGACTACAGGCAAAACTAGACAAGAATCATTTGAATCATTTGTTGATCACAATGTACCAACAGCTTTTGGTTGTTTCATCTGAGTTACCGTCACCTAAAAAAGTCTGTCAAAAGTTGATGCAACCCCCCCAAACTCATCTCAGTGTTATTTACATGGAAATATTCCTTTCCTATCTTAAATTGGCTGAGATGTCACCACACCATTGCCTTCTCTAGAATATCTAGATCTATGTAGTCCCTGCATCCTCCCCTTCACACTTAGAGCAACTCAAGCACACCAGCTCACCTACAATTTTGCTCAAATCATAATAATAATCATCATAAAACTACTGAACGTTACACATTGCCAGTTGTAATACTGGAGTATTTCAGGTTGGGCCGATTCTGAAGAAGGACAATGATATGGAAATCCCCACATTGCAAGTTCAGAGGAATAGTCTATAAAGTTTGTTGCATGTGAAACTGTGTTAGTCTGAATCTGTGTTTGAGACTTTTATCGGTACACTGCTTCAAGGAGGGACAATTCTGAGCCATTGTTGAGTTATTTTGCTTGTGATGTGGTTTCTAGCAAAAAAAAACAAACAAACCACCATATGGACATGTTAACAAGTAAAAGTAGACATTCACCTGAAAGCATCTTTAACAGTACATTAACATCTGAATGAAAATCTAGTGACATAAACAGATTAGTTTTTAATGAATTACTTCGTTTCTTTTCTACTAAACTGCAACTTTGATTAGTTTTTGATCTTGAGAAATCCTTAGCGTGTGAAACCAGTTGTTAGGTCAGTGTTTGTCATCACGTGTTGTCATTTTGTTGTGGTAACGCTGTGTGGTGAAACCCAAGAGAAATTCCTATGGTAAAAAAACAAAACAAAATCGAAAAAACAACCAAGCGCAAAGGATTATGAAATCAATTCCAGCAAGAGGGGTTTCAAGATTTTAAAAAATACTCAATTTTGAATGCTATATTTTTATATTAAAGATGTTGATGGCTGATGTTATACATCATATTCCACTTCAATTCCAAAAGTCTTCAAGCCTGAAAATACCTACTAATTCTCCTAGATTGTTTCTTGGGAATATGAGAAACTATCTGTAAAAGCATTTCAACTGTATGTAAATATTAAATATATTATAAAAATAACACAGAAAATTCTTATTAGGTGTGCTGTCCTTCATTGTAACTGCTTTATATTACTAGTATTTGAGGAAAGTAAGTAGTGTTATATCACGTGGATTTTTGTTAACGCAAAGTGTCGTTTTCCACAGTGACAACCCCACTCACCACCACACAAATCAACTCATTCCTAATACTGGAACAAGAACAAACAAGGTGAGCAGAGGCTATGGATTGATACCGTTCTATATTTTGCTTACAATGTTTTATATATTTAAATGACGAAGCATACAATTACTTGTCACATACCCCAAAAATGACGGTGCAACTTGATTTCTGTGTTTGTTTTATCCAGCTGGTGGGCGGCTCTACGTTGGATCCTCTTTATTTTAATGCTGTGCTGTTTGGCGTCAACGCATATCATTGTGTGGTGGACAAAGGCTGAAAAGAAAATACCGTTTTTCATCAAAACTCAAACATGAATTAAAGTTGGGCAACGCCACAATTTTAAAACATAGGTACATTCCTTCAGTGTGTGAACTGACCTGAAAATAAACCAAGTGAAAAAGAAGCATTTAGGCACTTTTTTTCCTTCGTTTTAAATGATTAAAGCCTCATTAGTGCCAGGGTCTGAGACAACTTTAGGCCCAACTTTTGAATATCCAATCACCTTAAAATTAGCACCCCTGGAGAACTGATGATGTTGGCTTTCATTTAACTTATTTGCAGACTTTAGAAGAACGGCCACAGTCGTTGGTATTTTATTTGCAACTGACCCCCAATTTCTAGGGTTTTTTCACAAAGTCTATCAATGTTGGACTCCTAAGATCTTAAAACAATGCAGAGTTAAAATCCATTGATGTGCAACTGAGAGGCTAACTATAAAGAGCTGCTTTTAAAAGACAAACATGGACAACAATAAGGTTGGATGGTGGTTATGTGCTGCTCTCTCTTCTCCTGTTACACTGAGGAAGGATCACAGAGTTATAATTTCTTCACATTAATATAATTTCACACTTGCTTAGGCCTCTGGTTCTTGCTCTGAGTGACACGGCATAATCTCACTGGATACCTGCAGCAGAGATGGAGTGTTTCTATCCAAGGTAAATTATGTAAACTGGTGACCCCCAGTCACAATCAGAGGTAAATTGCCCTCAAATTCCACAGAAAAAGTTAAATATTAGATTCTCTGAGGACGGCGATGATGATTACTGATCCTGGCCGAGTAGATTTTATTACTCTGGTGGTTGGAGCTGCAAGAAGTTGCACAATTGTGTCCGCTTTCAGAAATGTGAAAACACCACAGAACAGCATTAATCATTTGTTCATTATTACATTCCCGTGCATTGTAATGCAATAACCCTGTATTAAATCTTATTTTTCAGATGCATATAAAGTTTGCTTTATGTGTATCGCAAAGGTACATTTAGTTTACATTGTAAACGATTGCACTGTTTGTTGTTTTTGATATTGCATCCCTCCTTTTGAGAGTGGACAAAGAACCTTTGAGGCTTTTTCCACAGTGGACTTGTCATAGTAGCAAAAGCACATAACACAACAAGGATCGTGGTGAGCCATTAAACCGCAGCTGCTAAATGGAATTCAGTTCTTGTTATTGTTATTATTTGCACCTGTACAACTATGATGGCAAGTGACCTCTGCGAGGGACGGCAGTTTCAATGTAGGGTAAACCTGGGTTAGATGCTGCCATTAAGAACAATGCCTGTTTCCATCCATCCATTATCTACACACCACTTTATCCTCACGAGGGTCATGGGGGGCTGGAGCCTATCTCAGCTGGCTTAGGGTGAAGGCAGGGGACACCCTGGACAGGTCACCAGTCTATCACAGGGCTACATTTAGAGACAGACAACCAATCACACCTACAGACAATTTAGAATCACCAATTAACCTCAGTATGTTTTTGGACTGTGTGGGAGGAAGCCGGAGAACCCGAAGAGAACCCACGCTGCACGGGGAGAACATGCAAACTCCATGCAGAAGGATCCCGGTGCCCCCACCAGAACGCGAATCGGCAACAGTGGTAACCAACTGCGCCACCCTGCAGCCCCAATGCCTGCTTTCTTTGGAAATATTAATTAACAATATGTACATAACAAGTACGCTTAAGTGAAGAAATTTACTTAATAGACTGCAGCTTTGTTATAATAAAACTAAATGTGAAATCTTAAAAATGGGCATTTTTCCACCACGACCTGAGAAAGATGCACCTAATCAACAGAAACTCAGTATAACATAGTAACTTACACATAATATTAATTTCACCTACACGTTTAGTTGCTTAGACATACAGAAAGCAATTTGGATTTCCTTTTTTTTAACTATTTAATTGTTGTCAATTAATTAAGAGTTTATGGACCTAGAACAAGAGTTTACTTTATTATCATTAATAATTAAATTCCTGGCATACAAACAATGTCAAATCACCAATCAGCAGAGATGCTTAGCCTACACTTATGACGAATTCTAGCTAGCTAGCTAGTGCTACAGTAAGCTAAAGAAGCATAACAATATTAACTTAGAAAGTCAGCTAGCTAACTTTACAGACAGATAATGGTACTTTTTTTTTTTTTTTTTTTTTACTGCTGGTAATTTATTATGTTATTGTATAAGATGATGTGGTACATAATGTATCGATAATTTAGGTTTAAAAAAAATTGAAAATCATTTATCAATGGGGCCTTACCAGCACCTTGTTACAAAAGTAAGAGGGAGCAAAGAGGGTGCTCATAAAAACACAGAGGCTTATTTTGTACTGTCAAAATATTGCAAACCTCAAAACAACTTCTTCTGATTTCCTCACACTGGCAAAATTCTTCAAATACTATTTAAAGATGAGCAAGGCCACTATCATCCAAGAAAATACCACAAATGAAAAACTACCCATAGCCCCTCTGGTAGTGGTGGCTCAGTTAGGACATGGAAATATGAAACTATCCTCTCATTTATCACATTTATCTCTATCAAGTCTAAATCTATTGATCCTCCTATTTGCAAACAGAGTGCTGTTCTACCTGTAGACGTGCAGGGCTCAGATCCAGGAGAGGATGCAGGTGGAGGGAGGTGACATCACCACCTCTGCTGCAGGAACCTTTCGCATACATCTAGGTCAAGTTAGCCAGCATGCCTAGAGAAAGCTGGATTTCTAAATAAAAGCCCAAGAATAAAACATTTGAACAGTGTTTGTATTTAATAAAACTAAATTCCCTCAAATTAGCAACTGTAGATTTATTGTGGTCTTCTAATATATCCATTTTGGTTTTTCTCTTGTACGATATGCTTTTTGTTTTGTTTGTTTGTTTGTTTTGTACCAATCGTTAAATGTTTTACTTTGACAATATCCGGTATGATTTCGTGTCGCTTGACAGTCGTAGTGGAAGTCTGGACTCTGCTCCGCTCATCGACTGACTGAACCAAGTTGCTGCTCGCTGGTGCCAACGCCCGGCGAAACAGACAGCTAACGTTAGCTAGCAGAGATACGGAGGGATACTGGTACGTAGCCCAAACATTTTCTCTGACATCCTCGTGTGTTGTTATTTGACATACCTGAACTCTGATATTTGTTTTGGGCCTCGTTGCGGTACCTTAAACTCCAGCGCGCAAGGCTTTAGTTTAAAGCTACCGATAGCCGGCTGGTTGCTAGCTCAGCAAGCTAACTCGTTAGCATTGTGTGGTGATTGCTAGCATCGCCTTAGCACAGTTTGCTAAGCGAAACAGAAACTCATTTTCATTGCGCATCTGTTAAAGTCGGTGGAGACGCGCTGTGTGATGGATCCGTCACCTTATTTATAAATACGTAGAAGTAGGAAGGCAGTTAAGCGAGTAAATAATTGAGGAACGTTATCATTAGCGGACGTTAGCCTCCAGACAGTTTTGGTGATAATGGGGTGTGACACTGAACTAGTTAATGCTAGGAAACACAGCCTTTCCGCTCGGATCCCACTGCTTAATCAAGATGTCATTAGCTATTGATTAGGCAGGACACTTGCATAATCTAACATTGTTTTGGGGCTAGTGTTTATACGACTCTAACATATTAAGTGGCCTAACCTCAGTGAGTTATTACATCTCCTTCCTCCCTGCAGCTAACGTAATCGCCAGCAGCATCAGAAAGCACAGAGATGCAGACTATCAAGTGTGTTGTGGTGGGTGATGGAGCAGTGGGTAAAACCTGCCTTTTGATTTCATACACCACCAACAAATTCCCTTCTGAATATGTACCAACAGTAAGTAGTTTTTTCTCATCACTTTAAGATGCATGCTGACAGAAATTTCAATAATAATGTGAGAAATAGCCTTGAACTGATTTGACATGAAATTCATTCTTTGATCGCAGGTGTTTGACAACTATGCAGTAACTGTAATGATCGGGGGTGAACCGTACACCCTTGGCTTATTTGATACAGCAGGTCTGTCTGTGTTGTTACGCTTTGAATGTGAATCCACTCTTAATTAAACTGAGTTCAGGGTTAGTGTGTGTCGCTGTAAATGAATTTGTTTTTTCTTGTCTCCATAGGTCAGGAGGATTACGACAGGTTACGACCACTAAGCTACCCACAGACTGACGTCTTCTTAGTGTGTTTCTCAGTCGTTTCACCTTCTTCATTTGAGAATGTTAAAGAAAAGGTGAGTGCATACTGTTTATTTTAATAGTAGTAAAGCAACTCACCAGCAACCCCTATTAATCCCTCTTCTTCCTTCTCTAGATTGAGACCTTCCTAATCAAAAAATTAAAGTGACTTCATGGTATATTCCATAACATAGTACTCTGCTCAGTATTATTAGGTGAGCAAAGACCTGAGGTTCATCCACTGACTGATACTAAGTGGAATAGCGATGATAAAGCATAGGTTAACTGTTCAGATGAAACACAGTGGATGTTTCATGATTCATTTTTGAAATGCTAATAGAGATGGAAACAGTTTTTATGTGTTTACTCTAAATGCACCACAATCTGCTACTGTTCAGTATTTCTCCTCCTCTCTGCCTGTATCGTAAAGTGCTAGAAGCACTTATGCACATGATCTGATTATCACAGATCAGGGTCCAAATAAAAGTATGAAGGAGTATCTTTAATTTAAAAGCAGATAACCAAGAAAGCAAGTTTAACTATGCAATTGTGTTACAGGTTCAGATTTGTTGAATAGAACACAAATATTTTGTTGAGAGGTATATGATTCAGCTTTGCATTTTGATGTATATCATTTCAGAAGATACTCCCTGAAGCATTTCTATGAACATCTGGATAACTTGTGGATTTATTTAGTTCAAGACCTAAACATTGGGAGATTTATCTATTAAATAAATGTCTTTCTTTTGTGTGACCACTTTATATAGTCTAACAGACTATTAACTTTTAGAATACTTACATGAATGTTTAAGTGCATTTTTGTGCACAATAGCCTGCAGAATAATGCATCCTGACTTGTGGTGATGAGCGATTTGTCTCTTTTTTTTTTCTTCAGTGGGTCCCTGAAATAACTCACCACTGTCCCAAGACCCCGTTCCTGTTGGTAGGTACTCAGATCGACCTGCGCGATGACCCCTCCACAGTGGAGAAGCTCGCCAAGAACAAACAGAAGCCAATCACCCCTGAGACAGCAGAAAAGCTGGCTCGAGACCTTAAGGCAGTCAAATACGTCGAGTGCTCTGCCCTAACACAGGTAAGATCCCCGCCTTATACAACACTGACTGCTGGTGTAACAAGCATGCTTTTCAATGTCAGTTTCCTAACGAGGGTGGAATGCTTTGCCTTGCGTTTTGCTAACAGCATTTGGCTCAAGACTCCAACTAACTCTGTGTCGTGTGCCTGTCTTTCTCCCTTCTTTTTCTCTTTCTGTAGCGGGGACTGAAGAACGTATTTGATGAGGCTATCCTAGCCGCTTTAGAGCCCCCTGAAACTCAGAGAAAGAGAAAATGCTGTTTGTTCTGATGTCTTTTTGCATCTTGCTTTGCCTCTCGATTGTCTGCTGCTTATTCATTGTAAACAAATGTCTATCACTAAAATAACCGCCACGCTCTTTTAAACTTTTAAACTTTGTGCCCATTAAGATTTTTCCTTCTGTTCATGTGTGCTTTCTTTTCGACTTGGCCTAATCACAATTACCCATGCTGCCTAAGATGATAGCGTGCCAATCTTTAGTTCTCCATTCTGTTGTCAGCACCTTGAGTGCAAGTCTGTGTAAGTGGACATGACTGGGTTTGTTTTTTAACTGACATTCTGTTATTATCTGAGTATTGAGCTCAAGAGTTGTACCCTACAAATGCATTTATGCTACATTCTGTCTTAGACAGTAATACAAGTTTTTTTGTACTGCAGCATCAAAATTTTCCATGGGCTTTTGTCTTTATTAAGACAACTTGATCATGAGAAGAGTCTTGTATAATGTTATTTGAATAAAGGAAAATTTTGATTGCCCTGCTCCATTTCTACTCAGCTTTCTTTTGCTCTTAGTTCCAGAAGATGTTACTCTGTATTTTGGGGGGGAAAAAAAGCTGTGTGTTCAATATTCATCTTTTGTTTCCACAGAAAGGATTAAAGAATGTGTTTGATGAGGCAATACTGGCTGCCCTGGAGCCTCCTGAACCTAAGAAAAGACGTAAATGTGTTCTGCTCTAAGTTTCGTCACAGTCTTCTTCACACCAGTTTCCAAATGTAGGTTAACAGTACTGAGGAGGTTTTCACATTCCATCATGAGTTAGGATATTATTAAATATTAGCATTCTCACTGATTTAACTGAAAAGCATTTTTAATGTGTTGAACGTGATATTAAGAGTGAATAACATTTGATGCTGTTTGTGATAATTTGCTGCCATTGAAATGGTCCTGCCTGATGTGAGCACCGAATGCTAAACCTATCAGCAAACTGTAAAGGACACTTTGAAATATTGTTTCTGTTCAACCATGTTGTGTTTAGTTTCATATACAGAGGTGTTGTTACAAATGAACTGACTATGAAATGGTATTTTGTTAGAGCAGATGTTTCAGCTGTCCTGTACAAGCTGATGACGACGCTTTCGTGAAATGCTCAAATTCTGCTTTAAGTAACTCCCTCAAAGTTTATTTTATAAGATACATTCAGTCATGGCACACATTTCTGCATCTGGTTGACCAGTTGTGTATCTGCAGTAGCAATATAAATCCTGCTGCAGTCACTTTTTTTTTTTTTTTTTTTTAAGTATTTTGCTCAATTTCAACATACTTCAGGCAGATCTATGAAATATATGAAGGAATATGACATTTGTAGGCTATTCCCTAAGTTACGTCTAGTTTGCCAAATCAAAACCTGGTAAATTGACGCCTGACAAAGCAGAGAGCGAAGAAAAAAATGTAAAATGTATGTATGGTACACTGACAGCTGTGTGCCAAAAAGTCAATTTAAGTAACTACATGCGAGGAGTTTGAGCACAACGATTTCCCAGTCATTTACTTTTTATGACGGGCGAGTTAAGAAGCAGGTGACGTATGTCCTGAATGATGATCAAAAGTTGCAGTGGGTGAACTTTGTAGGAGCGTATCCATTTCTAATGCCAGAATGATGAGCTATTTTGTAAACTGAATACATCTTCTGTTACAATGCAGCGTCATTAACAGAGATCCTGTGAGAGTTGTAAAATGACTGAACTAGTGATATTTGCATTTGTCCTTTACTACACCCCATGCCGAGACTGCGGGCTCGAATTTGACTTGTACATAGAGTGAGAATAACTCATAACTTATTGACTGAATAAAATGTGTGCATTACTGATAAGATTTAGAGAAGCAGAGATGACACTGAAATCTAACCAGGAAAATGTTTCTTTGAGTCTTTTCATTTTTATTCAATTTGACATCAAAGTTGTACTGTATCTTGCTTGTAATAAAGCATCACAATAAACCAGTATTATGATTAAATCTTACGTCAAATACATGTGTTGTGATTTGATTGTTACATGGATACGGTTTGTCAGCATATACACTTACGATGGAAGTATGAGACAGAGTCAAACACAAACAGGTTCTGCAACACCCACAAAAAAACATTTTCAATACAAATTGTCAGCGTCATAAGTAGAGCGTTACAGGAGTGCAAAGAATACTTGCATTAGTGCTGGTATGCCGAACACCAGTGTTTCATTACAATGGCATTTGTAGTTAGATCCTTTGTTAGCTAAGAGAACAACTTCTGACTTTTTCCTTGTCCAAAGCTGCTTTATTGTAGATGTTTCCACAAATAATGAAGTCACAGCGCCCACTTAGGCCTTCATACAAATATACTCAATGAATATGCCTTCACCCTACTTTTCAGTAAATATATAGAACAAACAGAAACCAGATTCAATTAAGGGCCTGTTCTGCAGAGCTGCACTTTGGTCTCGGAGATTATAATGGCTCTTCGATATCCAAGCAACTAACTTCATCACAAAAAATATGTGTAGGAGGCTCTTTATGAGGAGATAATTATCCATGAACCTTGGGGTGATGTTTCAGATCTTCTGCTAAACATCTTTGGTGATGGAGTTTGTAATCACTGTGGCGCATCGGTTGGAATACACGAGAGGAGGCTTCAAAGATTTCTCGTACTTTACTAGAAGGCTGTGCAGACTTACACTTTGCGTGCATGTGGTTTCTAGAGCAAAATGTGTAAGAACAATAAAAGAGAAACACCACTGTAATAAACCATAACAGACGGCTATATAATTGCTTACACAGTCCCATAAACTTTGTTTACAGGGTGTCAGTCCAAGATCGGCAACATGGCTATAAATATTTTAAAGAATAAAGTGGACAGTCAAGCTAACAGAGAACTGAGGAAGTTTCTTCTCTGTAGCAAGCACTAACTCTTGAGCTTCCACAGTTATATCAGATTGTAACACACCAGTGAAGTTTAACTCTAAAACACTTACTCATCTCGTATAATATTAAAATACAAATGTAATATTTGCATATTAACTGGCAGGCACATCTCAGGCACAAATGATGTTCACAGTCAACGTGATGTATTTAAGCCTCATTCAGGTTATGTTTAGTCACATATATATTCACCATTGTCATTATTCTAATGTAATGGTAATTACTAACTTACATTAACAAGAGTCAACTACCCGTACAGCTGGTGAGTGAGCGAAACAAACAAGAGAACAACAACAAAAAAAACAAGTGGCTAACTCACTAGTTTGCCTACTTCTTCCTTCAGCTACACATGATTTGACGTCACTGACATATGATCAAAATGAAACAGTCCATTAGATTGCACAGTACTTTTCTGGGTTTGAACATTATTGGGAATTTTTGGGATAAACACAAGCTGACAAAATATATATCGGTCTGGTCATTTTTAGACTTTTTAATGTAGAAATATTCTGTTATATCTTTAAATAAATGATTTCTTAAGGTGATTTAACGCAAAGAAAGGTGCATAATTTAGAGAGGTTTCTTTGTTTTTTTTTCTTTAACAATTTCAGTTTTACATACAGTATATTACAACAAAAGTTACATCTTGTCAGTACTACTTCAACTTATAATCCTCATTGTACCAAAGCAGGTTATGCTAACATACATCTACATTTATATCTTTTGGAGGCACAACTGGAAATTCTTTTTACATTTTATTACTGGTGCAGCAAACAGTAATCAAAGCTTCTCTTTTTTTGTTTTTTTTACCTGAAGAACGATGCTTTAACACGTAAAATGACTGCAGGTTATATAAAGATAAATGAGATGTAATTACATAACGTGCAACTGCAGACAAAGGCAGGATGGAAGTATTGGTAATCCCAAAAAGGCTACGTGTCCACTGCTGAACATATCTCAACGCAGCTGCCTGTAACGCGAATTCCATACCATCCCGCCCAGAACTGTGTGTCCTTGCCGCCGTGCATAAACCGGATGTATCTCACTCCTGGTCCGTAGCTCTTGAATACATGGATCATCTGAAAAATACATGACAGCAATCCAGAGCTGTCCTTGGATTTTTTTTTACCTCGACTTAACCTCATTAGATTTCATCCTTTGTACATACCTGATTCCACTGCTGATCATTCCACTGCTGAAAGTAAACGGTATCAGGAGCAAATTTCTTAACAACTTCCTTCCTGTGATTCAGCAGCTGCACGGAGATCGTATATTCACTGCCACAGTCCCATCGTGGTGCGTACCTAATATCACACAACACAGATCATATTTTAAAAGTGCAACAGGGACAAATTCCTACATCTTTCACTTATTTCTTTAATACTCTTTGAATAACAGTTACAGCATCCTACCTGAATCCTAATTGGGTTAAAAGAAAAATGCTCATAAATACAAATACATGTTCTGTGTTGCACGATGAGAGTTGAAAGTGGTCTTATTTTGAGAGCATAATTACATTGTGTCTCTAAACAGTGCAAATAAAAAAATACTAAAGATGTAACTGACAGGTTTTCCACACATGAAAACCCTTCATTTATGGATGGAAACACTGCTGCTGACACAAATCTGTTTGATCAAATAGAGTAAATAGGCAGAATAAATGAGGCACATTATTTTGTTTTCTTGTCCTTTACGTTTATTTGACTTCATATTAGCACCACTCTCTGTTTAAATGGCATGCCTCCCCTCTGTTAGACGTTACGAGGTCATATGTATTGGGATTTGCAAGCCTTTTGGATTTAAAGTGTTATCTACAGTAACAGTGTAAAGGTTTTAATGAAATCTAAGTATTTCTGTTGGTTAAAAGTTTAGGAAACTCCCAACTCAGTGCTCAGTATGTCTTTTTTTTTTATAGATTAGAGACATTATTCTATTACTCCATTGCTCTTATGCGCACTCGGAACATTTCTGGATTGTGTTTGTTACCGATTTAATTTTTCCACTAACTAAGGAAACATTTAATGAGCTGTGAAAGTATTTCATGCATATTCTTCTCACCAGTCAGATACTCTGATGTGTGGCTGGAATTGATCCATAAAGAATGGGTTGTAACCTTCCTTCTCCAAATCAATCAGCTGTGCCTTTCTGCACATTCTGCAGACAACAGAAAAGGATGTTGAAAATGGTTTTAGGGTTATTACTATATAATTTAAATGACCCATATAAAGCAATTGCTATATATTTTCTGGACCGCTGCTGGTGAATACTCACCCATAAGAGGTCACAAAGTTTCTCTGGACCTTCTCATTTGGATGTGGCGCCATAAGTCCTTCTATTTTCCACTTATCACCACCATTCTCTATTATCTGCCAATTCTTCATTTTATCTGTAAAAACAAAAGTGACGAGTGGGCGAGGAATCAATTTGTGGAGTTAAATAGTTGTTTCGGCAAGAAAATAATGCTGCTAATGCCTCCAAATGTTGAGTGCACTCAGTTTAGTGGTTTCTTACTTTCTCCATTCGGATTCTTGAGAAGATTTCTTCTCTTCTTGCATATGAAGTAAAACAACCGGCAGTCGTCAGGTATTTTGGAATCATCACAGCGGTGATATCGCTCTCTTCTACATCTCTCCCTCCACAGAGATTCACTGTCTGCTACTTCTTTCCACTGACAGCACACTAACCGGCAAAGACAAACCACTTCATGGGGAGGAAGGTTCAGGAAGATCTCCTCCAGGATCTCCAGAGGAAGAGGAAAGAACTGAAAAGAGAAAAGAACACTGGTAAGCCGAAGCTTTGACTAATCAGATTGTAGACTAATGTGCCCTACTGCTTATAATCACAGCATCTGAGCAACATCAGTGGAGTGATACACAAAAACGAAAAAAGTCAAGTTGTTGCTCAGTTGTGCATTTTTTCTTTCTGAACATTTTTGAACAGAGTTAACTCATAGCTAAAAGCAGAGGCCCATTTAGTGTGAGGTCCTGTGTCCTCTCATATTATTCAGATTCAGGGCAATTTCAAGCGGTCGCATTGTTGCGAGTGCATGATGATCATCAAGCTGTATTAGTGTCGCTGTAACCAGGACCTACTGTGTTTACCACAGTGATGGAAAGCAGTACTTTTATAACTTTGGTGTAGTGCAGTATTTATGCTTAAAAATGCAGTCTTCTCATGAAAAACGGAATGCACCTGCCTTCGCTGTTTCCACTTATAGAAAGGGTGCATGTTTTAAAAAATAAATCAATAAAATCGCTCAGTTTCATCTTGGACAAATCTGACATTAGAACGTCCCAGTTTACTCTTTTTAAAGTCACTTTTGGTCGCACACCTGTCTGAACACACCACAGATACCAACAGCTGGTACAGCAGCCTGCAGTGTGAGGCGCTTAGTGAACGTCGGTAAATTGGAGAGTTTATCGATAACAAAATGTTCAGCAACTCATATGTTTGCCTGTGACAGGGTGAGAGGTGCGACCAAATGAGAAAGTTGGTCGCACCGGTGCTCCCAGTGAACAAGCTAGTCCACTCTGAGAGTGCATGGCAACAAATAGAGTTCTTGCATTCCAGTTTCACAGTTAAGTATTTTACTTCGCCTCAATAGGAAAAAGCAGAAACCAAAGGTGCTCTTATGTATGTTTATATTCATATCTTCCTCTTTAGACTATTTGGTTCCAGCTGGAGCACTACACAGTAACAATTGCTGTCTTTGAAACCTCCTACTACAGACTACTGACAAACGTAGTACACAGTATGAAACTGGTAAATCAACTTATTCTGCAGTATGCTGGGCCAGCGGGTTTGGTTTCTGGTCTTGGAATGGGGAAAAAAAACAATAGTACAACCAAGGACAAGCATCTAATTATGCTCACAAAAATTCCATAGAAGTTAAGAATGCCGATGTTGATAATTTTCTCAAAGATAAACAATTGGAAGGGACCAGATTCACTGGTGTTACTTCAATGCTTAAGTATTGGAAGTTACAGCTAGTTGTACTGGTATTACGGAAGCTTTCGGTGTCGCTTTTATTGCTAAGGAGGTTTTTACATATGATGAGTTTGATGTGGTGTTTCAGTGTGGACAGTACACGCTAACATGTAGATCATTTTTAAAGAAGGAAAAAAATATTTAACAAAGCCAATATTGTAAGTCAGTAGATAGTAAAGGATACAAGACACATAAACAACATGTATAACAAATCCAAGGAACTATAAAAGCAATGAAATGTAATAAAAATATTTACAGTGAGCAGGTATGTGCAAATTTTTCACCTGACAATGTGCACGGTTACATAGTCTATGCTGCAACAACTTGAGATGGATAAATAACAATTCTATTTACAAAGCTGAGTGTTAATATGACACATGTTGAAGGTATCCTTTTATTCAATCTGAATGGGTGTCTTTTTGGCAAACTTGCAGACTGATAATGTTTTTAATTTGTATTTAAATGCACACACTAGTTTGGTCATATTGTGAACTTTTCCCCCTAATTAATGACAATGTAATTGTTGATCTCCTGTGTTTACAACTTAGGCCAGCTGAGAACTCTTCTGGTGTTGAAGTTGGCCCTACAAGTCAGATTTGTGAATGTTCTAGTACGTTGTGAGACACTGTCAGCGACGTAGACTGGTCCCACTGTGGTGTACTTTTAATTTGACTCCCACACTCACTGAATTACTCTAACATTAAATTACTATAGCACATTCAAGAGCATAGTTGGTGACCTTCAGTCTACTTGTAGATTTACTGTTCTCTACACAAAGACTAGCCTGCAACAGAACGTGTTAGTCTCGAGGTCAAATCACAGAAAGCATCAACTTAAATATGATGCTTTCACCTGCCAACTGTGCATCATAGGTCTCCTCAAATCCGCATTGTGTGAGATTATCTCAGCAGGCTTTCATTTAGAATCAAACCCCATACAATCTTTGTTTTATGGTTCCTGCCAAGCGCATTAAACGCCCACAGGACATCCTTATCAAAGCTTCTTTTTAGATTTTACATACTGAGCAGCTATTTCATTAGCCACAAGATCTAACTGACCAATAATATGGCTTTTTAAATCAAATGTATACAATATCAGTTTTAAATAGTTTTCACTCTCCTAAATTACACCATCATTGTATTTTTGCTTCTATGAGTGTATATTTCAGCATACCTATTAAATAAATGTAGACATATAATGGTCTGCTTTGACATACAGTTGAGTATCATTTCCTACACAATGTAGATTGGAGATTTTTCCCAAATCAGTATGACATCCAGGTATTACATACTGCAGACTTTGCTCTTTTTTTCCCCCATACGGTATGTTACATTTTACACAAATCAGTGTAGCAGATGCTTAGGAACAAAACTGGGGATTTGATGAGGAGTCAGCAGTGGCTGGGAAAGTCCCATAAAACTGCTGCTCACTGTAGTGCTCGTGAAAGGGAAAGTCAATAGATAGTGAAAGTAAAAACCATTTCCATGTGTTGAAAACTGACTTACCTTAAATAATAGTTACCAATAAGCCTTTTTTTCTTTTTTTTTAAACTAGCATTTTATTTGGTATTGCTATTACATGCAACAGTGAGGGGCCTTTCAAAATAAAATAAATAATACTTTAACTTAGACAATGATTGAAATAAATTGCAACTTCTTATGGCAACTGTGACAGAAGACACCCCTGGCTACAAAGTTTGAAAACTAAACCTAGAAATTCACATTTAGCACTCAAAGTGTGTTAATGTGTAGAACACTTACGTCTCCATTCGGGGTGGACGCTGCTGTCACTGAAGGCACACCTCGACTGGAGGCTGTGACAGTGCTCTGAGTTGCACCCATAGTTTTAGCTTTCCTCTTCATGGCTGAGACAAACCCAGGGCAGAAATGTCTTTACAAGCAATATAACCTCTCAAACTGCGTAGCGTGGACACATGCGTTATTCAGGCTCGAATAGCTACAACATCACGTATCTCCAGTTATGTATGCTCGACAACAGACAACACGGAAGTACAGCCCGAGGTGAAGACGCTTGGAAAATGTAGTGGGGTTAAAGCAAATACATTACGTGTTACTTACAGCTCTAACTTTAACCAGCGTTGGCCAATTCTTCTAATTTCTAATGTAACGACGGTACCTCGGGGGATAGCCCCTAACTGGTCATACTTTTCCCGTAAGACAGTCCACTGCCTGTAAGTTGACCGGGGTTCCGCTCGTTGTCTCCGCCAAGATCCTTAGGACGAACTCCGTAGGTGGAGCTAGTCGCTAAATTAGCACTTTGGCCCCTAGGTCGCAAATTACGTACTCCGCAACAGCCCGGGGACATGCAGACAGACAATATTTACTCTTTGAATATTTTTAGCCCAATATGTTTAACAGAAAGCCGACAGTTTTATCATTACCTTGGCTACTTTCGGTGTACGCCGCGTAGAATTAGTAGCGAACCCTTATAACAGCGTCCTTAAATGAAACTTCCGGGCTGTGCATGTCACGTGACAACTGTGTTATCACCAGTTAAAGCTATGAATGCTGAACAGCAGCCACACGAGGAAATATTGTGGAGTTTCGGTTAAACGTCAAACTACAGATGAAAAAGTATTCTGTTATTGTGTTGTGGTTGTTGTGATTGTTGCAATTCATCGGTCTAAAGTCCCGTATTGTGCTCTTTTCAGCAAATTAACCTAAGTGTCACATGTCCCCAAAATGTATTTTAATTTGTCAGCACAAAATACTGCATAGGTGTTTAATTTTTTTTCATGAATCTATAATCCCTGACGACTGTGCTACAAAACAAGTTTGACAAAGGCAGGTTTTCTTTGTGTAAGCCGACTCCACAAAATCTACAACTCCAGTCAGAGCCAATGGGCATTATGCTGGTAGTTACCAGCTTTGTTTGTTGACCAGGTAAAATGGTAATGATGCTGGTTAAAAATAAAATAACATTTGAAAAAAACTTTTAACTGTGCAAGTTAATATATTTATTTTACCACTCTCAATGCGGCTGCTTATTTCTAACATGACAGCTGAGAGCTCTGAAACTGAGCTCTTAAACTGTGAACTTCATACATTTAAAGATTCTATTCAACAAGTGCATTTAGGTCTTTCGCGTCCTACAATAAAAGATATGTAGAAATACTTCTAGCTTTTGGTGATATTATTTTATTGTTTGACCATCCATTTAGTTTTTGGTTTTAGCCCTGTCCTAAATGGGCTGTTTCAGTGTCTGTAGCTGTAAGCACAGCTGATCAACCAGAGAGAAACAATGCAGTCAGCGGTTTTGCTCCATGCTGTCTATCACAGATGCATACAGATGCTGTGTCTGAAATCACCCACTATACCCTATATCATGCAGTATATAGGGTGTTTGCCATTTTGTAATGCTGTCAGAATGTTAACTTACAAATTTTACACCCTACATAGTGCACTCAAAATATCCCATAATGCACTGTGAAAAGTAGTGTACAGCCGATGGTCAATAACCAAGCAATATGCACCATCATGCATTCTTCCTGAAGGGAGCTCTATGCCCCCTTCAGGAAGAAGACTACACTAAGTCCGAAATCATCCACTCCCTACTCACTATCTAGGGACCACTATATAGTCAACTATGTAGTGACCTATGTAGGGAGCATCTTGGCTAGCCACGATGTGTGTCGTAGCAGCACAGTACAAACACATCAAATTCAGAGTTCATTGCGTAGCTACGAAACAGCTAAAATGAAATTTAACAAAATATAAACGGGAAATTACTTACATTTTAATGACAAGTTTTTGCGCTCTCGTTCATCTAGCTTGCATTTCCTTTCACACAATGCATGATGGTCCATATTGCTTGGTCAGTGACCATCAGCTGTACACTACTTTTCACAGTGCATTATGGGATATTTTGAGTGCACTATACAGGGTGTAACATTTGTAAGTTAACATTCTGACAGCATTACAAAATAGCAAACACCCTATATGCTGCACGATATAGGGTATAGTGGGTGATTTCAGACGCAGCATCTGTATGCATCTGTGATAGACAGCATGGAGCAAAACAGCTGACCGCATTGTTTCTCTCTGGTTGATCATTTGACACAGAGCACAGAGGGGAGGAGAGAAGCAAACAAATGTAGATGCTCCTAAGTTTGGGTTGTACTGAAGCACAACGAGCAACAAGAAAACACACCAACCCACCCAGTCCTTGTTTATTAGTTTTAAATTAGTCTTCTCTGAGCTTTACAATTTTAAAAGCGCTCTGACCTGTGGGCATACAATCAGTGGTAAAGTTAGGCAACTTGCTGCACAACATCCTCATGCGAAAACTTTTTCTACTGTTGTGGTGACATACCATCAATCATAGATGTAATCAACTTCTTCAGTTCCTCAGATGCTGGGAGTGCATGAAGATTCTTGTGTTCACTCTTGCAGCCAATAATCGAGCATTTGCTGTATTTTGCTCAAAGCTGACACATTAGACGCATTTAGAATTAGCAGAGGCAGGTCCAGAAAGTAAAAAAAGTTGGCAGACTATGAGGCAGCTGTTCATTCTGAATAGCTCATCTGGAGGCAGCAGGCAGTGAGGGACAGTATTACACAAAGTTTGACATTCATGGCTGCTTGTTCCTTCACTGAAACGTAGCGGCTCAGTAAAATTCTTACTGGCTTGTAAAGAAGAGTGAGAAATGGGAGAGGTAAATGCCTTAATAGCTTAACAGCTTTTACATTACACCAAGTTTATAACAATGAAACATAATAAAAATAGACTTTCACCATATGGGGCTTTTAAAAAAAGAAAAATATTAGATTAATAAAGAACATGGATTTGATCTATAACTGCAATTAAACAATTTGAACATTTAGCCTTCTACTGACATCTGTCAAACTTTCCAAAGGAGGCGTTGAAAATGACTAGACCTTATTTAGGAAGCAAGGATGTTGTACATCTAATTTTTGTTGATTTTGTGCTCATGGATGCAAGATAATATCAGCATCTTAATCATCAAAATCAGTCGATAAAAGCTTGAAATGAAATACCAGCAATCAGCCAAAATTCAATAACTTGCATCTCTATTTGTGACAGTTAAGAAATTCTAGGTGATCAATGTCAATCAGAAAAAGCAAACTTTGGTGCAAACCATAGACTGTATAAAAGATGGACGTAGCAACTGGCCCTGAAAAATGAAGGCAACCCGGAAGTGTCAAAAACCTGCAATATCACTACGTCCGCTAGCTGCTGGCTCCAAAAAGCCCTGGCTCCCATAGACTTGAATTGGAAAAGAAGTGATCACAGATCACGAAATACCGCATTCCTACAGCTCAGGATTTTTTTCTTATTAGTTTTCATAGTCAAATTCAGAGATCAGGTGGCCAATCTGAAAATAAA
>NW_007577735.1:1248754-1431023 GCF_000690725.1 Stegastes partitus | reverse complement strand
ATGAAGCGAGCAGAAGGCGGTAAATGTGGGCGGGCAGAGAGGGCCTGCCTCTCAATCCGTCTGACCAATCGCTGCTCCTATGGTTCCGCCCCCCTCCGACGATTTTTGCATCACTGACTCAAAAAATCCAAGATGTCAACCAGGAAGTAGCAAAACCCTGGTTTCATTTTCTCAGTGCAGAAACCAATGGGTGACGTCACGGTAGCTTCGTCCATCTTTTATACAGTCTATGGTGCAAACCAGCTTATAAATCCAGAGGATGCTATTTTTTTAAGTGAATGAAACTTGCTACTGCAGCATCAGCATCATTAAGTGAAGCATCAAAAACCTTTTCACTAACTGTTTCACCTCTGAATGCTGGAATTTGCACTGCCGGTATTTCTTGATTTTCTTATGCTCACATCTAGTCAGTGTTTGAATAGGATTTGTGAATATCGTAAAAGTAACATTTCTGACTAAAATAGTTGCATCAGCATTACTGACACTAAGAAAAAACTGAAGTGAAGAGGCTATCTTGGACTCTTTGACTTTAATTCAATTTGTTCATTCATTCATTAAATTTTGCTTTTGACAAAACAGTATAAAGCATAGAAAATGCTGTATTAATTTTCAAAGCAAACTGAAAGCAATACAAAAGATAAACGACTTTCCAGATTCTAAAACATAAACAGCTTTGCATCTCATTTTACAGAACAGTACAAAGTAGCAATGCAAAGAACATTTCAATTTACACTGACTTGGTAAACAATGGTGCTGGAACATTAAAGTTAAATTAATAATAACTCAGTTTAATTAATCTCTGATACTGTCAATGATCAGCAAAAGTCAACTTACTGTATTTGCTATTTACATAGCATTTTTCATTATTATTAGTCAAGTAGTCAAGTCTGCTCTGAATTCAAATTAACACAGACAGATAAGGAATTGGCAGCAAATGAAACAGCATTTGTAGTTCCAATCTACGAACAAATATCCTGGTTCTAAACACACTGATATTTCTTTGATATTGGCTAAGATCCACAGGCCAGTTATCCAGATGAGAGAGGTATTTTATTCCTAGTGAAGTCAGGGTTTCATTACTGCATTGCATTTTTCTATAAAATGATCACAGTGCTGATATGCTATCGTTCCAGTTTTCATTGAATGCAAAGAACATTGGCTGGTGTGGGCCAATGTTTGTAGTGTACACAGTCTTTCTGATTGTAAATGAAATGTGAAGTGTCGCACCGGTTTGTTTTTGGTTTAAAGTGTTGATGCTCTATTGTGACATCCAGTAGTTCTGAATGTTGTCTACAGCACCTTGAACATGTTGACATTGTTTGTTGAAAATTACATTTAATCAAGAAAAGGATGCATATGTTTTTGAGGTTATAGCTGCAGAAACATGCAAAAACTGCAGATTATATGTGACAAATAAGACCAGAAAAAAACAGGAACCTTAGATAAAGGCAGAAGGCAGCCATCACAGAACATTATGTGTCCTTTGCTGGACAGATCTCAACACAGCTTTCAGTAAGACGAATTCCATACCATCCTTTCCAGAACCGTGTATCCTTGCCCCCATGGGTGAAACGAATGTATCTCACTCCTGGTCCATAGTTTTGAAATATATGAGTCATCTGAAAAATAAATAATCATTGCGTCGAACATTGTCCGTGGGAGTTGTACCTTCTCTTAACTTTGTATTCCAATTTACTGTGTTTTGTTTTCATACCTGTTTCCATTCATCAACTTCAGGGTAAACAGTGTCAGGAGCAAACTTCTGGATAAGCTGCTTCCTTTCATTCAGCAACTCTACACTGATGTTATACATGCAGCTACAGTCCGGACATCGGGTATACCTAACATGAGCACAGACAAAAACACACATTCACGTCAGCAGCAATGTTTGGTTAGTTTTTCATTGATTTCATTTTGGCGCAGCAAGGGTTGTTTTAGATGCAGCTTGCTGCCAGGAGGATGATCTGAAAACAATATACAAACACTACACTAAATACAAGGCACTGTGTTGATGGTGTTGTGTTGTTTCTAATACAACCCAAGAAGTCCAGTTTGAGTAATACATCCATGGGTCTGAGGGGTTATTGTGTGTGAAAACGCAATATTGTGGTCTGTAATTGATTTCTTGTTGTGGAAAGTTGATGCAATAATCATTTTAGGTATCACAGCAGTCACCAACTGTGTACTATTATTAACCTGATTGTTGGAGAAGAACAAACACAGTTTTAACTAAACTGCACCTAAAAGCAGATATGTGAAGATACAATAGAGAGTCCACCATGCACAGCTGATTCAGAGTTCATTATTTATTTTATCAAATAAAAATTTATTTTTTCCCCCATTCAGCTGACCACATCACTCCCAATATAACTTATCGTCAAGTGGCATTTACTGATTATCACAAACATTTTTGCTCATTAACAAAAAAAAATATAGATACAACTGTGACTGAAAGAACTTAGCTTGACTCAACAGCAGGATATAATTGCAAATGTGAGCAAAGATTTTAGGGCATTTACAAAAATGTACTTTTGTTTATGCTTGATGACAGGGAAAAAGCTTTTGATAAGAGTTGTATGGCCATTTATTTTTACAGCAGTATAAACCTTAACCCCATAACCCTGTTTCTCATTTTAATATGCTTTAGACAAGTGGATCCTTTTGTCTGTGCTGATCTTTGCTATATATATGGAACCACTTACCGAAGCAATCAGACAAGGCAGATAAAAGAATGGTTTGACTTTATGTTAGGAATATCATAAGTTAACATTATATGCAGATGATGAAATTTTATACCTTACCTCTCCTGAGCTTTCATTTAGAGAGTTAATGAAAACTATAAAGGAATACAATCGGCACTCTGGTTATAAAAGAAATAAAACTGTGATGAAGATGTTCATATTTACTGCCTATTTGGTTTCTATGCATACTTGCCTTTGACATGCTATATATCAATTATACGTTAATGTGTGTGTGCTTCATGTTGTTAGTGCGCAGGTCAGAACTTGACTATTGTGTGCAGAGACCATTGATCAAAGATGCTCTCTTTTTCTGCAAAGGGTTTATCTCTTTTGCTCTCAAACTTATAAATTTGAAACCTACGACTCTGCATGGAAGGAGAAAAAAAGTAACTTCTTAAGAAGAGCTGCTGTTATAATGAGGGTTTCCGTTCTATGCCTGTTTTTGTCTTTTACCACTGCTAGGAGAGGGTAAAGACACAGGGTCGTCTATAAGGTTTGAGTGTTACAACTGTTTTTTTTTTTGTGTCATTTGTCATATGTAATGTTTAGTGCAAAAAATGCCTTAACTCTTTGTGAATTCAATTTGGTAGAATTTCCATAACAGAAAATAAATGTAATTCTATATATATTTAAATACACCTGATTTTATTTTTAGTAGAGAAGTAGTACCTTTGACCTTTAGAAACTAAATGTCATCACCTGATCATTTTATCCTACAAGACATTTGTGCAAAGTTTTGTCACAGATTCTGTATGGATTCTTGGATTTTAGCCAGTTTGAAGAGATTCTCTCAAGAGGTTCAAGACATCAATTTAATTAGAATTGGATGAATAGATGGACATATGGACCAACCAAAAACATGATGTCCAGAGATATTTAAAAAGCTGGTCTCGCCAATCCCGACTGAGGATTAAGCGGTCTATAGATAATGGATGGATGGATGGTCTTGCCAATTGTAAAGGAAATAATGATTTATATATATTATGGGGGAAAATGGTTAAAAACTACAAAATAAACAAGGAAGTATTGCATCTCAGAAAAATTGCCCATAATTTAAACTAAATTAAATAAATACCAGGTTTGGGCCTTCAAAAAATAGAAATATATTCACAGTTATTAAAGAAGCATGGGGTAACTTCCTTTAAAGGTACATCAGTTAAACTCTATTTAGCCTAATTTAACTGTTATTAATATCTGAGCCTTTTTTTTTTTTACCTGTGTTGGGAGTTGTGTGTATATATTCCACTTTTTTATCACTTTATATTACCAATAATAATAATAAACTGTAATTATCATGACACTCATCAAGTGTAAACTTATGACATGCACTATTGCAAAAAAGAATTAAAACCACCAGCATACATTTATACTTTTTGTCTGTATTTGCAATAGTACCATAATAATAACTAGCATACAGTACATATGATTAAATATTAAACATCTCTTCTTACACTGAAGTCTATGACCTTAAATTTCAGTTAAATGGATTACACTTAAATACAATGACCTTGCATTTGTTATTTCTGCAGGACATAGCAGTGGTCAGTAAATGCTTATATGATGAGGACGACTGGTGTGTCAGTGGTGCATTAACTTCCTTTTTATAGACTGATAGTGGCACTATTACAAGATGTTTGGCCTTGTTTATAATGATAAAGTTATAGGCCTATTATTTGCACTCTCTCTGAGTTATGCATTCACACAATGTTGTGCTGAAGGCTTCCAATAAGTAAAATGCAATGCTTATGTAGCCCCTTACCAAGTAGTGATCTGCATCCCTACCTTTCACTGCTCAGTTCCGCTATGTTTGGTCTGTATACCCTGTACTTTCAGCTGTGCACACGCCTCTGAAAGGTCTGTTGTCAGCCGACTGTGAGATGAATTCAGCACAGCTTTGAGGTGTGAAAACAGCTGTTCACAGCAGATCAGCGTACAGAGATTAATGCAAATAGCATCTTCTTCACAGATACGGACTTGTCTGGTAAATTCTACCAATAAGCCAGAATTGGTGCTCATTGCTTTGTATTTTTAATGTTTATCTCACACTTAGATGCTTTACAGCTTATATTCATGCACATATGACACAATTTCTTCTTGCAACAACCTAAAGTAGACTACCTAACCACTTGTATTTATGGAAACATGCAAATGTGATATAAGCTTATCAAAAGTTTCCAGAAAAAATGTTTCCAAAAAATTGTACCCAAATGTATCCCATTTAAATTTGTCCGTCATCCCCTTTGAAGAACTGATGCTCATGCCACGCTTGGAGAAGTTTGTCAAAGTCTTGTTCTATAAACATGTCATCTGCGATGCATGCTGCATCTGCCTTGCTGTGTCAAAATGATGGCCGTATGACTTGAATTTCATACTGCAGACAAGGAAGAAGTCGTAGGAAGTCAAGTCATGGGAGTAGGGTAAGTGGAGTGCAACAATTGTGTTGATGCAAAAAGTTTACACATAGCAGCGCACCGTGATGCATGTAGTCACGATGGAGCATCCGGATGCAAATTCACAGTTCACGTCACTCTGTCTCCTCCCAGGTTAGGGAGGAAACAAAACAAGAAGTAGACAGGATGGTTTCTAGTTCTTTGGAGGTGTTTTCCACAGAGAACTGCCTGGGAAGAGCATTGTGCTTTATGTTACAGAAACCAGGACGGTACATCAGAGCGAAGTTGAAGCTGCCCACTGGGCTTGGCAGGAATTGAGGTTTTGGTGGTTTGAATGTAGGACAGGTTTCTATGATCAGTCCATACGATGAATGGTTGGTCTGCCCACTCCAACCAGTGTCTCCACTCCTTCAAAGCGAGCTTGACTGCTGATAATTCCCAGTTTTAAATAGGGGTGAAGTTTGTTGTCACTTTGAGATTGCTGAGACAGAACTGCTCCCAATCCAGTGTTGGAGGTATCTTCGTCAACTATGAACCGGAGGGCAGGATGGAACAAGGATGGGGGGAAAAAACAGAGTTTGAGCTCTTGGAGGGCTTTGTGGGTTTTGGGGGTTCAGTGGAAAGGTTTGGAGGTGGAGGTCAGGGCAATCAGAAGTGCGGCGATTTACTGTAGTCTCTGATGAAGTAATGGTAATAGCTGGCAAATCCAGCTTGCAGTTCTCCAATAGGGGCCAGTCCTTAACAGCAGTAAATTTTGTTGGGTCCATCCTCACCTCACCTTTGAGAAAGAGCCCAGAAAGAAGACTGTCGAAGCATGAACTCACATTTTGGGGTCTTGACAAACAGCTTGTTTTTGAGGATTGTGTGTCTTGAGCCAAGTGCCTATGGCTGACTTGGGTGATGTGGAGTCCATTCGGTGCTCTGGCCTCGAGGTGTGATGACAGTGGGTAAGTTGGAATTTGGGGTTGGGTGGCTAAACTGCTGTTCAACTGCTGAAAGACTGCATTATTTTCTTCTAGACACGATAGCTTTAAACCATGAACCATGACTAAGTTAAAAACAACAGCTCTGATAAATCTGACTAAAATGTGGGTTAGTTTAAAACCTGTACAGTTTAGTGAATGCTTCTGGAGTTGGATCTGGATTGTGTTCATGACCTTAAAATAATTACTCTGATTCATCAATGAACTGTGAACCTGTGTTGTGTATATTCTCACCACTCATATATTCTGATGTCCGGCTGAAAGTCATCCATAAATGATGAGCTGTAACCTTCGTTCTCCAGATCAATCAGCTGCATCTTTGTGCACATTCTGTAAAAAACACAAAGGGTTTTAGCAACTACATAGCACGAATGTGCCAAATAAAAGCAGTGACGCGCGTCTTGTGCACAACTGTTGTTGACTACTCACCCAAAAGAAGTCACAAAGTTTGACTGGATACTGTCATCTGGAAGTGATTTCCTAATTCCATGAACTGCCCACCGGTCACCGCCATTCTTCAGAATTCTCCAGCCATTTAGCCCTTCTACGACAACAACAATAGCAAAAAGGAGGTTTGTGGAATAAATTACTTTGCTGTGTTAGTATGCAGCAGAATAAAACTATAGCTTCATGAAGTTAGTTTTGTGGTTTCTCACGTTCTCCTCTTGGATTCCTGAGAAGATTTCTTCTCTCGATGCACAAGAAGTAAAACTTCCTCCAGTCACTGGGTATTTTAGAAGCACAGGAGGGGTGATATCCTTCTCTTCTACACCTTTGTCTCCAAAAAGACTCACTGTCAGCCACTTCTTTCCATTGATGGCACACTACCCTGCAAAGAACAACCACCTGTTGGGGAGGAAGCTTCAGGAAGATCTCCTCCAGGATCTTGGAATAAAGACAAGATTGAAAAGGATGAGGGTTGAGGGTTAAATTCATATTAATACCTAAAAACAGCATTTGTTCTCCTGCAGGACAGTTTGTTGTTTTTAAATGGGTATTTATACATTTATCCAGATCGCCAGTGTTGCAGCAGTGCAAAACATAAAATTATTCTGTTACAGTAAATGTTCACATCAAGCAGCAGAATGTGATCTCATTCATCTTTATGCTTGTTGGTGCCAAACCTGCTCATTAGAGTAATTTCAAAAATGATACCTCTTGGTATTTTTACATAACAGTCTCAATAGCTTCCTCAGAAAAGTACAAAAAACAAACAGCTGCAGCTTAGTTGGTAAAAGTTATCAGAGGAGAATTGGCCAGACTGTTTTGAGCTGACAGAGAGGCTACACTAACTCAGACATCTGCTCTTTGCAACTCCTGTCAGCCAAGAACAGAAATCTGACGCTGCAGTGGGGACCAGCTCACCAGAACAGGACAACTGAAAAAAATGTAGTCTGGTCTGATGAATCTTCATTTCTGCTGAGACTGCAGATGATGGGGTCAGAATTTAGGGTCAACAACATGACTCCATGGACCCAATGAGGACTGGCTGGTGGTGGTGGTGTAATGGTGTAGGAAATGTTTTCAAGCTTAGGAACCCTTGGTATCAATATATTGTCATTTGAATGCCATGATTTATTTGAGAATTGTTTCTGATCATGTGTGATTCATCCGAGAGGAAACAACTTCAGCGGGTCATCAAGATGGCTCAGTGGATCATTGGCTCCCCACTACCACACCTAGAGGAGATCTACTTGAGTGGTCTCCTCCGACCGGCCATAAAGACCTGGAATGACCCCGCCCACCCAGGACACTCTCTATTTACCACCCTCCCCTCTGGTAGACTCATGAGAGCCCATCCATCCATACACCCCTTAATTACCTGATCCTCTGAGCCTATCCCAGCTGACTCAGGGTGAAGGCAGGGGACACCCTAGACAGGTCGCCAGTCTATTACAGGGCTCGACTTCGACAACCGAGCACACTCACATTCACACCTACGGACAATTCGGAATCATCAATTAACCTCAGCATGTTTTTGGACTGTGGGAGGAAGCCGGAGAATCCGGTGAGAGACCACACCGCACAGGGAGAACATGCAAACTCCACACAGAAAGACTCGCAGGCCGGGAAGCGAACTGGGGATCTTAGACAATGTTAACCACTGCCCCACCCAGTGTGAATGTAAAGCTGACAAATCTTGTGTGCATTGACGTCTCCAGCAGTTTGTTCAGGGGCTGAGTTGCTTCCCAAAGCAAAGAAGTTCCTCAGAATCCTGATCACGAGTAACGGGAAAAATGCGTAGTAAGACGTCTGGAACAGCCTGTATAGCCTGCTGTCCCCGAACCCGACCCCAGGTTAGTGGAAGAAAAACAAAAATCGAGTTGTTTTACCATGTCCATACGGTGTTTTTTTAAAAATATATATATGTTGTAGAAGGGGCTGCAAAGTGGCTTGCTGGTTAGCACCTTCACCTTGCAGCAAGAAGGTCGCCGGTTCGCGTCCCGGTGAGGACATCCGGGATCTTTCTGCGTGGAGTTTGCATGTTCTCCCCGTGCAGCGTGGGTTCTCTCTGGTTGGTTCTCCAGCTTCCTCCCGCACAGTCCAAAAGCATGTTGAGGTTAATTGGTGATTCTAAATTGTCCGTAGGTGTGCTTGGTTGTCTGTCTCCATGTGTAGCCCTGTCATAGACTGGCGGCCTGTCCAGGGTGTCCCCTGCCTTTGCCCTAAGTTAGCTGGGATAGACTCCTGCCCCCCGCAACCCTAGTGAGGATTAAGCGGTGTATAGATAATGAATGGATGGATATTTTAGAAGACACATCATGAGAAAAATCGGCACCATGGCTGAGCAGTTCCACCTTGAACTGCAGTGGACCGATGACAATCTCAGAAACACAGATTTAGACAGTGCTTGGCAAGTGTGCATAGTAGTGGCATAATGTCCTTATCACTTTGTTGTTATTAGTATTGCTATTATTATTTTTACTTTTTAGCTTCATCGCCTCAGAGGAAGACTCACTCTTTAGACCTTCCACATTAAATACCTTTGAGCGGTTTGTGTTCGCTTCAAACATTTCAACATCTTTAATCAAAGCATAAAACTGGAATAGTGAGGTTTTGTGATGTTCCAGTGAAAATGAAAACAGCTAGGTAAACATGAGAGAACAGTCAGAAAATGCATGAGACTAACATTTAAAATTCTACATTTTACTATTTATCTTTTTGCTGTCTGGTGCTGATGACTTCCTGGAACCTTTCATTGGAACTTTCAGGACTTCTGCAACCACACTATAAAATAAAATAAAATAATCTATTTGTTTTTAACAATTGCTGTCCTGAACTTTTTGAACAATTTAGGAGACTTTCTCTGTTTTGTTAAATTACAGGTAATAACTAGTAGACTGCACACACAAAAATTGCATTAATTTACCTGTAAGCTGTAAAAACAAACAAGCAAAAAAACAAACAAAAAAACAAAATAGGCTTATTTTTTTGAAAGAAAAATTTTGCAGATTAATTATTTTTACTCAACCTATAATTAAACCCGGGTTACATTGAGGTATGAAGGCTTCATTAACAGTGTACGTGGATAAAAGATGTCAGCACACACATAAAACTGGACAACAATAAAATATTAAACGCCAAAATTAGTACAAAAAATAGTGCATGTAAGTGCATTTAGGTAAAGTTATTGTACATTAAGGATTGAAAAAAATGTGATTTATTTTATTTTTTTACTGCTTTCTATGTTACAGATACTTCCTGTTTTGTTAAATAATAAATAGTATCCGGTAAAGTCAAAAGAAGAGTCAAAAGTATTAATTTACATGTTGACTGTACTTAATGGTAATTTCTTCTTTTAACCGAATCAGCAAAAAAAAAAAAAAAAAAACTTTTATTAATTTTTATGTTTTTTTTTTGTTTGTTTGTTTCGTTTTTTTTTTTACAGTTTAACACTTTTTTTTCTGGCACACTTGCTGTCAATTTTTATTTTATTTTTTTTACAGTACAACCTGGGCTGGTTGATGTCCTACTTAGGTCACCAGAGCAAACGTAAATTCATGATAAATAAATAAATAAATAAATAAATAAATAAAACTTGATGAAGTCTGCAGATGTTGTATGATGGCGTCTGTATGTGGGGGCCTTGTTCACTTTACCTGAGGTGATACGTTCACTAGTAAAACGTTACGACTAATAGATTCCTTTTTTTGTTGTTGTTGTTTTTCTAAGTCCAGACACTCACGTATGCGCTGAACAGCGGTTCCTGAGCGGTTCTGCGGGTCGGACGCTCTCGGTCGTGGTCGGAGCTGTGACTTTTATCCATGGCTTTCCTCTTCATGTCTGAGTTGCGCAGTTCAGAAACATAACCTCTGCTGCTTCCTCTGACGGTCTGCGAGACTTCCACAGAAAACAACACGTCCGCAGCAGATATACGTCAAGAAAAAACGACTTCCCTCCAGTTCAGCGTCACTTTCAGGAAACGCGTTGCTGTAGTGTGTGTCAGCAGGTCCGAGCAGCGCCTGTTCTCAAAGCTGCTGCTGCTGCTGTGGACACGAATGAAAAGTCACAACTAGTCTCCCTACCAGCACCACAGTCCTCCTCAGTCATAACATTGGAGTCATGCTATGAGGAGATGAAAAGATGTAAATAAACACCTGTGTTTCATTAAAATACACAGATAAGGATACACAGATAAAAACTTTTTCCACTGTTAAGGCCTTGGGCTTTAACCCTATTCAGGAGTTTCATGTTGCCATATGTGTAAGATGGTTAGCATCGTTGCCTCGCAGCAAGTGAGGACACCCAGGATCTTTCTGCGTGGAGTTTGCATGTTCTCCCTGTGCAGCGTGGGTTCTCGCCAGGTTCGCAGGCTTTCTCCCACAAGGCCTAAAAACAAGTTGAGGTTAATTGGTGATTCTAAATTGTCTGTAGGTGTGAATGTGAGTGTGCTTGGTTGTCTGTCTCTAAGTGTAGCCCTGTGATAGACTGGTGACCTGTCCAGGGTGTCCCCTGCCTTCACCCTAAGTCAGCTGGGATAGACTCCAGCCCCCCACGACCCCAGTGAGGATTAAGTGTATAGATCATGGATGGATGGATTGTGCCATATGTAGGTCTTTCGGGTCCGTTGGACTCCAAGAAAGAATATGTGCAAAATATTTGTTGGTATTCATTACAGACTTTTATACTACGTTTTTATTTTATATTTTATAATACATTTTCTGATAAGTTGGCGTATTTTTGGTCCCAAATGTCCTTCTTTTTATATTTAAAACCAAATTTTTAAAAAAGAAAACCAAGCAAAAAACAAACAACACCTGTTACCTAAACCAAATAGCCTGGGATCCAAAAGACCCAGAAGTCCTGAATAGGGCTAAACGCGTTACAATAACTATTCTCTGCACCTTACAGCTCATTCACACTGTGTCACTTTACTCTGCACATTATTATACACCAGTTCTTAAGAGGTTAAACTCAAATTTCTACATTCATTGATTTTAAACTGAATTCAACTTGAGGTAACAGAATGATACTGGCTTGGTAACTCAAAGTCTTTTTAACTAAAGTTTAGGATTTCAAGTCTCCTCCCCTACATGTTTATTAGAGCAACTTTAAATTTGTCAACTTATGGAATTATAATTAGGCATGAAACCCATAGACATGAAGCAAATGTTCCCCCCCTGTTTTCATTATTCAACTCATGAACTTGAGTTCATAATCATGGTAATAAGGTTTTTAACACTTCACAATCTTTAAATATTGTGAAACACTCGGTGGAACAACTCATCTTTTTGAGTGATAAACTTAAAAAGGCATGTTCATGCGACAGTCACTAAATGAGTGGTAATGAAGACCTTTGACTGTAGAGGAAAAGCCTCTTCCCATAAGTCAGTGTACTTTGAAAAGCGTTATGCAGAAGTTAATATTGATCAAAATGACCCCTGAGGTAAGCTTGGCTCGGGGTCGTGGGGGAAGATGGCCCTTTTTAGGAGTCTCCATTTGGTTTTATAATAACAAAGTTGTAGTCTGTTCAGACTTAGCTACTCCCTAAGTCTGCTCACTCAAGCATACTTCTTGTGCACATACACTATTGTTAATTAAACATATATACATCTAAAAACAAAGAAGACATTGTTGTTAAGTGAGGCTGATTTAAATGGACCGGATTGATAAAGAAACGATACATGTTGTGGATCTGCCCTCTTATAAAATTCACCACTGGTAAATCTTGCAGGCAGTTTCTGGTTATGTGCTTTCACTTAAACCACTCTCAGGAAAGGAAGAGGGAAGAAAAGGGTCACAGGGGAAAGACCTACAGATTTCACACCATTTGGTGGGCAGCGGAAGAGTAAGCGTTGAGTAGAATAAGCTTCAAGTGACAGATGATAAATACTCTTTCTAAACTCTATTCACTCACAACACTTTCCATTTGCACTTTCTTCCTGCTGAACTAAGCTTGCAGCTGTGATGATTCATCTGTGGTCACTGGTGGCTATTTCTTTCTTTTTATCGCTTCCTCTTTGTGTGTTAGCAGCTGTTGCTTGTATTGGCCACCACATTTCGTTTATCGCGAAAAGTCTCCGCAGCTCCCATTCCCAGAGGAAACGGACATTAGAAACTAATATCTTTAACATTAATGCACATTCAAAGTGATCAGCTTTGGTTTAACCAAGAAAATCAAGAATATTTCATATCACAAGCATTACAAACATGGTTTTGTTTAAAAAGTGTCAAAATGGTTAAGCAACATGAGAGAGACAGTTTTTAATAATATGGCAAACAAACAGAGGCGCAATCTTGTCTTCAATCACATAGGCACTGCAGTTTTTGTTCAATACAGTACATAGAACTCTGTCATCATTTACAAGCCATACCAAAAATATATGGATACCAAGGAGGCTAGAAGACCTGGGAAGTAACATGGCAGCCACTGGTTTTGGTGTCACATTATTTCAATTTCAAGCAGGCCACAACCCTGTCCATGGATACTGGCGTCGATCAGTCCAGTCTGTGATGATCTTACTCCACTCTGCGTATTTAAATTAATATAAAGACAAGAGAGTAAATGCACAATTTCTGAGTAACAAGGACTTTGGATCCATGTCGTATCTAAAACAGAGGTTTATCCATCTTCTGTCAAACAGCCGAGAGATGAGTCTTTTTTTTTTTTTGGTCAGCGAAGGCGCTCCTATGTGTCTGCGTCAATCCTGTGAGCTGCACAGTGGAAACGAGAACAAAAAGGTCAGAACAGGCACATGCAGGTGGTTGGTGATGTAGCTCGGTGTATTTCAGAAGACACCCTTAAAGCATGGATAAAATATTCTCAGATGTGCTGCACAAGCTCATGTACGAAAGGCTCAGAGTTAGAGGAAACCCGTTGTTGGAAACATCTGAAACAGGGGCAGCTTTAACACTTCGATGGAGTACACAATCTACCAAATCATTAACCTACAATAAAACACTACAGATAACTGGGTATCACGTTGACTCAGGTCTCATGTGTCACTGTGCTGTCCCAGAACTTACATTGCTTTGGTATCCTGAGTGGTTCCGTGTCTCCTGACAGGACTTGATGCATGACGCCGCGGAACTGATACAGCACCTTGAGGCTCTTCTCCTCCCCTACGCATGGGTCGTAGAAGCCAGGAAGTCCTGACTGGAAGAATAACACAAAGCCAAGTGTTGGTTGAAGACATACGTTTGTGACACTGCAATACATTTTTACAAAAGACAATACTTTATTATTGTATCAATGGACAGAATAACTGCAATGTTGTAAAATCTACCTCATAGTATTGGTTTTTCGATTAATTCTATGGTTCTTGCACTTCCAGACTATCTTTTTCACTGGTAGCACCGGTGTGTCCAACTTTCTTATGTGGTCTCACCTCCCACCCTCTCACAGGCAAAACCCATCACTTGTTGAACATCTGCTTATCGATAGACGGTACAATTTACAGATGGTCCCTGAATGCCCCGCATTGCAGGCTGTGCTAGTTGCTACTCGGTGGCTGTGGTGTACTCAGACAGGTGTGTGACCAAAAAATACTTCGACAAGTTAAATTAGGGTGTTCTAATGACAGATTTGTCTGAGATGTAACCGAGTGATTTTGTTTTGTAAACTGTTCTGCTCATAGAAACAGCGAATGCAGGTGCACTCCACATTTCATGAGAAGACCGCATTTTTCAGTGTAAATACCGCAGTCCACCGAAGTTATAAAAGTGCTGCTTTCCACCACTGTGCCAGTTACAGTGACACCAAAACATCTCAATGATCATCACGCACTTGCACCAATGCGACCAGTTGAAAAAAATGGTTGCAGTCTGGAGCCCTGATGAACTCACCTTTGTGGCCTCAGTGAGGATGAGTTTTGAGTCTTTCACCAGACACTGCAGGGGCACGGTCACATCAATGACCTTTGCCCTCTCATGTCTTCTGCTGTTGTCGGTGACAAACTTGCCATACCAGGCGTTGAGGATGATGAGACCTGATTTAGGAAGAAGCATTAGCATTAAGATATGTGTTTGTAATGTTTTTTTAAAATAAGAATTAGTCAACACAATGGCAGAGTGTAGTTTGAATTACAGAAAGAATTACAGTTACAACAGACACAGATTTTTGGATTAATAGATATTAAAACTACAACACAAATCACATTTTCACTGTTTTAATCTTGGGTGCCAACAGCTGTGGCCATAGAGTCTGTAACAACACCATTAGAATTTTTTTAGACTTGTCTCCTAAAATAATTTTACAAAAGCACAACAAAAACACAACATAATTTATTTTAACCATGAACTGCATAAACAGCTGTTTTTTTTTTTGTTTTTTTTTAAAACATCTGTTTGCTTCTCTCCTGCTCTCTGTGCTCACATATGTTGTACTATAATACAGGGGATTTCCCGATACAGCTGCCCTCATTGACATACTTTTCTGTTCTGTTGTCAGACTACACAACAGATGAATACTGACTGAAATACAGTGAATTAAGACTACGTGTTAACCAGCAGTCACTTCGTACTCATTTTCTAAGCTGCGGCTCTGCACCACAAAGATTCTGATCTTTAACCATATTGACAAACTCACCAAACACGAGTTAAAAACATCGACCGAAAAACGTGCACTACATTTGGCCGTATTTCCATGTAAAATGATCGTTCAGAGAAACCATTCGAAGCGATAGAAAGCCCTGGTTTCAAACACTCATTCACGTCAGCTTCCATGAAGTCAACTGTTCAGCTGTCAATCACTGATACATAAAGCGTGTTTTTCCTGAAGGGGGCGTAGAAAGCAGCAGCTCAGCTTCATTTAAGCGACAGACACTGAAACAGCCTGTTGAGAACAAGACTAAAACCGGGAGTTATATGGTCATGGCAACATGAACCATATTTGCAGGATTTTGGACTGAAAAATTGAAAGACACATCCTGGGAACATGTGAGACTTTTGGTAATTTCCTCAAAAAGTGCACAGGATGGGACCTTTAAAAAGTCCACTGACAGTGCTGCATTGTAACATAAATCCTGCATTGATCTTTATGGGCGCAATAAATTAACAAGGTAATATATTTTTTTTCATCTACATTGTGATCTTTACAGCAAAATATGACTAGAAGTTAACTTCATTTAGTAGATTTGCATGATTTGAGTCAAGTCATGCACATGTTTTGTAATTTTCAAGTGATTTTTGCAATGTTTTTTTTTTTGTTTTAAAATAAAAACTTTTATTACAAATCACTAGATATGCTAGATAAGACACATGGTTAACAACATGTTTCCCTTTAATATAACCTTGTTTATGTTCCTTGAATGTGAGTGCATTTAAGTTTCTAGTAAAACAACAAATCAAACAGATAAACCTTACAGTGAAGATGTCAATTGATAAAAAAAGTTCTGATTTTTCTTAAATACAAAAGTTCCAATCAATCAGAAATAGTTGTGGTTTTAAATACTAATCACTCTTTATAGACTATGTTGGCTAAAAGACACATTAATCCTACCCAGCTCTCCTTTACAATTATTTCCTACATGTCTATAATTGGGTAGGCAAGATCACTAAATTATGCAATAATACAGATTGGCATATATAACTGAACAGTGGCGTCAGGATGCACCAGAGACCTTTAAATTTGGGCTTTTACTGCCAAAATCTTTCTGGCTGGCTACTTTCCCTGACTTGTCTGGCGACTCCACATTCTTGTGGAAAGCCCTGAGAGTTTAGTCCATTAAAGAGAGAGAGCAGCTGTGTGTCTGTGATTATACACAAACACAGTTATTAAATGTTACTTTATAAGCGCAAAGTCTAGGGGACTTCTGATGATACTAAAATCAAAGCAAGCTCTACAGTGACAGGTGTCACAAGCCAATTATCACTTGCCAAACTCCCCCCGGTGAAAATTATACTGTCTGCTGAGAGCTTTTTGTTACTCTGCTTATCAAAGGCAAACTAAAAAGGCCCCATTATCACCAGTAGAGACGAAGGCCGGAGGGTCATTAAAAATCCACAGAACTATATTCCTCTAATAACTATTTCAACCCTCTTTAAAAAGCGACTCATTTCTCAACGAAATCACTCCAGATACTACCGGTGGCCACAAAGTAAGTCTCCTGATACAGCAACGGAAAGGCACATACACCACTTTACCTTTTTCCTGGTGTACAATCCCCTTAAACTTCACGGAACTGCTCAAGAACATCACCACAATCTTTGCTATGATTTTTTTTTTTTTTAATGTTTGCTGGGAATTCACAAGTGGTGAATGGCAATGACATGTTTTGCCAAAGAGGGCTTGGTCTGTTTATTGCAGCAAAAAAAAGGGGACTCTATCTGTGAAATTACACTTTGAAGTGAGCAACATTCAACCAGACATCAGCATCAAAATGCATGAAAAACAGTTCAGAATCTAAGAGAATCAAATACTCTAGTTTTACAACCTGCTTAAAAAACATTATTCTCGGGATAAGCTCATCCCTTAAATATTACTGATCTTACCCATTCTAGACTCCTCGGCTTCAATAATCCTGCGCACAGACTCCTGCATGAGCAAAACCTTTCGAGATGAAAAAGGCACAAAGAGGAAGAGACAGACACAAACAATGAGATCTTGCATCATATGGATTATACTAATGAATTTTGCTAATACTTTGCATCTTATCTAATCCCATCTTGGCCCCTTCATCTAGCTGTCGGTGGGGCTAATATTTCTTGACAGTCAGACGCAATACCTGCTCCTTTTATCTAATGCTGAACCGCATTGTCAGATTGGCACCACGGTTACGTGCGAGCCTGTAAAATACTCACAGAAGCCTCTGCCTCCTGTTTCTTTCGGGCTATATTGGAGGCCGAGCTCTCCCTCTGCTTCTCCAAGTCTCTGTGGAGTTAAAAGATAAATGGAGAAATAAAATGAGCTCATAAAATCTGGCCATAATAATACATGTGGTGCTACTTCCAATAACACTGCTTGCATGAAACAACCAAACGTAAAGCGAGGGGTTTCTTACTCTTCCTTCTGGGCCCGCACGTAGGGCCGAATTACAAGTTGCTGGATGGCGAGGTAGAAAACCAGTGGTCCGACTGTGGCGTAAAATACAGCACTAGGCAGGAGTTGGTCAGTCAGGTGGATGGGGAAGAAGTACGTCTGGCTGGCTCTGTTTAGTCTGCAGATAGAGAGTTGGTTTTATTAGCAAAGTGAAACTTCTACCACACTCTAAGGTGAGACAGGACAGTGAGATGTGTCCTGATTGTTCCTATGATGTTACAGAATTTGTGTCACATTTTCTGTTTGTGTGTCTAAAAATAAGAACCGTATATGCTACGCACACGCTTTTAAAATCATATCCCAGGACCACCGAGCATCCCATCCGCCCTGCTCCTGTGTGCATATGCTCAAAGATGCAACCCCAGTGCAGACACAATTTGTAGAAAATTAATTTGACTGGCTGACATGATGTTACTTCTTAAATCCTATGGGCGCCATGGCAACAGCACTGTGAGTAAAAACCCTCTGGAAACAACAGCAAGGATTTGCACTTACTTGATCTTCAGGGAGACACCTTGGGGCACTCCCACGCTGACGGTGGCCCCCAGGACACTGTGCCGACTGATCTTCCTCTCGGCACCGTACTCCACCACAGTCCCAAAGAAACCTGATCTGTGACACAAAGACAAAGTCACTACCTTTGTAGCTGCAGCTGAGTTGCATTTAAACATACTTCAAATCTAAGTCAGTGTAGTGTTTCATGCTAAACAAATGTCATTATGGCCTAGGACAGGGGTTTTATAATTACAATTAGGGCTGGGTAATATAACTGAAAAATGCACCACGACAAAATGTTTAATTTCAGTCGATATTGATTATCAATTTAATTATACCTACCGTCATTTCTGGATTATAAGCCGCTACTTTTTTTTACACGCTTTGAACACTGTGGCTTAAACAATGATGCGGCTAATTTATGGATGTTTACGATATTTACGAATTTGCCCCGAGACGAAAGTGACACTGAGAGTGACAACGGAAGAGAGACTGAGGAAGTGTGTGACGAAGTAATTCTGAGGCTGTTCAATTCTGACACTGAAAAAGACGACTTCAGTGGTTTAAGTGCGCAGGAGGAAGATGAAGATAGCGATCAATGACTTTTCCTGGTAGGCTACTGTATTTTTTATGTTTCTAACCAGCCACGTTACAGGCACTGTTTAGAAAAAAGCATTTACGGTACGTATTTAATTAAAAGTTTTATAAAATCGCTCTGTGTAACATCTTTCTGTGTAAATATTGCATGTTACAACGTGGACACCAGCGGCTTATAGACAAGTGCAGCATGTATATGTACATTTTTTCTTTTTAAAGTTAGTGTGAGTGGCTTATATTCAGGTGCGCTCAATAGTCCGAAAATTACTGTATTTTTATTAAAGCTTTGGCTGATTTGTTGAGACACACTGCACAAAATTTAATGCTAACACAACAATGGGAAGCAGTGAACCAAAGGGAGCACGCTTGGAGTTTATTCATGCAACTAAACTTTGTGTTTTTGTCTTGTGCTTTCATGACTGCGTGGATCTGACGCATTTAAGTAAAACTATTAAACATCCGTCGAAAAATTTTCTCATCGGTACTGATGAAGTTTCGATCGTTGGTATATATTGTGACTGTTTTATCACCCAGACCTAAGAGCATTTTTTCAAGTAACACATATACATACTTTACTGAGCCCTTAATCTTTGTCTGGTCTTCATCCTGGAACTTGTACTGATAGCTCATCATCATAAAAGTGTGAGGAATACCCAGCTGCGGAGACATAAAGTACATGATCATTTCTGAGCAACTGTGAAACAACTTTTGATTCAACTGTGTCTTGGCTGCGATTAAAGTTAAATATAACTGCTGTCTGCTAACCTGCACTGCGAAGGTGAAGTGGCTGCTCTTAGTGTCTCTCACTATGCTGGTGTTCATAGAGGACTGGATCCCCCAACGCCACTGCAGATAGCCCATAGTGTTCTTGTCGAGGTGACGGGCCAGCACTGTGGTAACCCCGGGTCGCACGCCTCGGGATGAGAACTGAAGGCCACACTGGGCAGTCACAAAGCTGAGCAAAAAGTGAAAAAAACATCTGTGATCTGTTGATGTTGTGGTGAAAATACAGGACGTTGATTGTTTTTTGCTTAGTATTTCGACACATACCATCGAGGCGTCAAATTGCGAAATATCTTCATTCCAAAGAGAGGTCCGTGCGTGTCTCCAGCTCCTAACTCTATCTGTGTAAATACAGACAACAAATAAAGCTTGACATATGAGTGCATGTTGTAAAACACAGGACAGACCCCAGAGGCAGAGGTAGAAAATGTGCCATTTATAGTAACCTAACAAACTAAGCGTGTGCGGTGTCCGGAGAGAATGCAGCATACCTCACCCCACCCCTTGGCTGAGGTTACTCTTCTCAAGGCCAAGTTAATGCTGCCACCTCCATTTCCATTGTGGGTTGACAAGGAGCCAGACAAAATGGCTGTGTCTTTTGTAGTAAGAGGAGCCTGCAGTAGAGCACATAAAGTCCTTTGATGAGAACTAGATCACACATCTGTCCGAACAGCTGTCACAGACTTGCCATCTTTTATTCCAAAACACGACAAAGCAAACATTACTTAAAAATCTGGAGCACCCTGTTACCTCTATGGATTGTGATATGTGCATCTTGTTGATTTCCACATGTGGGACTCCACCTCCAACCATGTCCTCATAGTCCTCTTCATACCGATCAAAGAGGTCCGTGGCATCAATGCCCACACTGATAGTCCCCTGTGAAGGGATCAAGAATTCATACTGTGTTTATTATTTGAGAACAGAACATGCAAAAGATACCTACATCGCATTCAGATCAATGCGTGGCTTGTTATCCTGCCCTGAACATACCTTTGGGTTGGTCCTTTGCTGAAGCCTTCTCTCCTCTCGCTCTCTCTGAAGACGCTCATACTCTTCTCGAATCTCTGCAGGGGTTCTTTTCCTCTCCACCACCTGGGAAAAGAAGATATGATTTGCATGCACAGCGGCCAGTGGATTAACTGCTTTTTTTTTGCAGATAAAAAGTTACAGTGGCAGAAGTTTCACTCTCCTATAAGTTATTCCAGCGCAGATATTTATAGGCCTCATATTTTGTACTGTCAAGTATTAGTGCTTTTAGTAAATGTAGATGAAGCCAAACAAAAACTCTTTCACAGAAATTAAAGGGAAAAACGTCACATAGGACATAAAAGTCTTATGATGAGGCTGCAGGCTTCATGCCATTAGACTGCAATGCCAAAATATTATTCGTATGCACATTATGGTTGACACATTTTGATTAACTATGCAGTGTTCTTTGAATTGTTCCAAACTAAGGAACATGGGATTAGCAACTGGATGAGATCTGATGCTTCTATTATCTCTTCTAATGCATCTTTCTTGGTGTTCCAATTACTACTACTGATGTTTAAGTGTCAACTCTCCAGTTCAGTGGAATCAAAATTACACAATCACAAAGAGGAGGCACTAAGTGTGAAACTAATGACATTTGTTTCTAACTGGACATCACCAAGGTTCAGCGTCACAGGGTCAAACTATACGGTCAACTAACGACAAAACTTTTGGTTTCTTTCTAAAACATCCGACCGGGCATGTCTAATTAAAAATATACACTGATTTGGTAAAACTGTCAAAAAACTGCTAAATCTAGACATAACAAAACAAAACCTGGATTAAACGCATTGCAAAGAAAAGAATGTTAAGAAAGTACATATTGCAAATGCAAACATACTATCCTGCCCATTCTGATGAAAACCACTTGTTAAGTTTAATAAAATATGGACTTGATTCAATTGTGATTAACTTGAATTGCTGATGTTGGATTTTTCCCTGCTGTGTGTGTCTCAAAGTTAGAATTTGCTAACCTAAACTGAATTTTTCAAATAGATTTGTTTCTGTTACATGACATTCAGCCATGTTTGCATTTGGCTAGCAATACACATGATATTTACAACAAATTCAATATGCAGTATTTGTAAAAATGTATGAGGCAGCCCAGACAATTGTTGTTATAAGATTCAAAACTTCAACGAACTGTACCCATGAGGCTTCTCCTGCCTGCAGTGCAAGTCAGAGGTGCATCAATTTACATTTTAAAGTTGATAAATAAAACTGTCAATCAACACAATGTGATGCTTTTTTTAAAACTGCATTTGTTGGCCTGTTTGGGAATTACTAACCCCTATAGTCACTGAGAGACTTACCTCCCATCCATCAACATCAAGTCCCCGCTTGCCATAGATGTCATAGATTGCTCGTGCCTGTGGGTCACTAAGCACTAGAAAGATACGGGCACCAATCAGTGACAACAACCAACCCAGATTATAAGACATTCAAGTCAACATCGTTTTAGTGTGCAGCTGCAACAGGAGTCGACTGCATCACGTGATCACAGCTTTTCTTACCTTCATAAGCTTCGTGTACGAGATTAAAGAGCTGCTCTGCTTGTCGCTTTAGTTCAGGGTCTCTGTGTTTGTCTGGGTGATACAGCATGCATAATCGCCTGTAGGCTGCCTTCAGCTCCTCCTGTGTAGCCTGAAACATACCATTGAAATTTTGAAAATAATAACAAGAAAAACTTAATCGGCATCAGAAAAGACACACGGCATGACACTGTTACTACATAACTCACTTACTACTACTGCTGTTGCTGCTTAAAGTCAGATTATGATTACATTATCGTGAGGCACACTAAAGTGTAAAATGTATTTCCCCAGATTGTCATAGTTAGTACGAGGACATTTATGTAATAAATGTATTCGAACATGAACACATTATATTTTTAAGTTACTGAGAGAGAGACCGTATATAACGGGATGACATGAACATTTTGTAATCGATCCTTGAATGAAGTACATTTTTGTCATCCTGCAGCACAGCATGTCCATATGCTACCAAATTTTTTCGGTTTGTAAAACTGCAATGTTGAACACAATGTTCCCTGCTCCAACAAATGTGACAAAACTATTACGACTGAGAGTGCTCGATCCCCACTTATTACACTGAAGCACACATTTGTTGTCGAACTAAGTGAAGTGGAGGTGTTGCATGATGCAGCCCTGAAGTAACTTGTAGCATTAGCAAGTTAGCACTGTCCACATTCCATGGCATCAATGTGAAACTGAAAATAACTTTCAGAGGGTTAACATCGGCTCCCGCGTTGACACAGCGGCACACGACTTTCTACGTTACTCCTTCAACTTACAACTTAAGCTGAAAAAGCTTTAATCCCCGCAACCTGCTGCACATGTGGTAAAGTATTCAGGCGAGGAGTCACTGTACATAGCCAATGTCGAGGGTCACAAGCTAGCTACCTAGCCAGCCTCACGTCTAATTATACGAGCGACCGCTGAATATCAACCAAGGAAAGTTCACGGAATGACTGACAAATACGTCTGCGCAGACATTTATTTAGGAAACAACTACATATTGTACCTCTCTTCTGACATTAAGCAAGGAATAATAGTCATCACTGCCGATATCATCATCGTCCAAGGCAGACGCCATGTTTACACCCGGTCATCTCTTCTTCGTGGCATTTAGGTCGCTCACAGACCTGCGTGCGCACTCTGTCGCCTCCTTGTGTCGGGGACCAGCGACAACTCCGCTCATTTGTGTATGTTTTCTTATACATGCTTAAGTTTCGATTATCCACTAATTTTAGAGTTTCTAAGGAATGCTTTGAATATATACGATGTATTTTCAGGGTTAAAAGATTAGTCATCTCCACCCTGCAGCTAATGATAGTTTTATTTAAATGACTTCAGTGTTTGTTGGGCTACATGTAATTATTTTTGCACATGACAGCAAATCAAGCCTATTAAAATACATTTTTAAACACATTTGAATATGCCTTTTTAGTTTTTTTTTTTTTTTTTTAAAGCTTAGAAGATGCATATTGCTTACATTAAGTAAGGCACGTGATTGCCTTAATTCTAAAGGGATATTGTCTGCTTCATATTCAGAAGCAATTAAGGCTAGGAGTGAGAAAATCACTTCAATACATTAGGTCTTTCATTAGTTTATTATTACTGTCTTCGCAATAACAACAAGCCGTTGGCTGTAAGGCGCACGGGCGGCGGGCAGCAGGGGAGCTGTTCTTTCAGCACCACCACCTCAAACTATACGCTGCATCTCAGCGCTGACGGTCAGCAGCCTCCTAAAGGCACTCCTTAAGTGCCCTGGTTGACTCGAATAAGCACAGTGATCGGTAATTAGGTTGCCTATAGCCATATGCATGCTAATGTCAAGGCTGTAATGATAGAAGTTGAGAACCTCGATTGCAAAGCGAACTGATAACTTGTTTATTGCTGCGTGTGGCTGTAAAAGCCTTTGGATTCTTTGAAACTGTTTACATCAGCCCACCCCACAAGAGGTGGGATCTCCCAGAAACCCCTGCAGCCACAATCAGTTAGACAAGTTTATAAGAGAGAAATATTTATATATATATATTGTGCAGGTTCTCAAATGCAAACTGACATCTGGATACTTAACTGACAGACTGTCCAAACGGTTGTATCATATGTCTCAAATGTTACATTATTAGTTTTTATTAGGCTATGTGTCGAAAACCAACACTCAGTATATTAAATACAGAGGAAACTGAAACAAAACATTTAAAAAAAATTGAAGCTCAGCCAACTCAACCTTATTAGGGATTAAGTAAAACAACCTGTTTTTTTTTTTTCTGCAGATGGATCTCCAATCGTAAGATTAGATTAGATTCAACTTTATTATCATTGAACAGAGTACAAATATTATGATAAGGAATGACAATTAAGCATGTAACCAGAAGTGCAAAAGCAGCTGTAAAGATCATTATATGCATATGAGTGTTATGACCACACGAAGTATATTAATATAATAGTAGATAACAGTATAAAGATGGATGTACAGGTAGGGTTAAACAGTATATACAGTATGGATAGTATGAGATATATGCAGTGTACATAGCACAGAAAGTATGAACAGTATAAGACAAGTTGTTGTATGAAACAAAGATGGACGCTTATTTTAGATTAAAAAAAGAAGAAAAAAAAGACTATGAACAGTTAATTCAGCATAACATTGAACTAGTTTTGTGTGGACGACCGTGTCAAACAACTTCCCAAAATGTCACAATCTAATTCGTTTTAATGAAAGCTAAAATATGCAGCCAACCTGCTAAACATTAAGTTTTTTTTTTTCTCTCTCCCCCTCTTTAATATAATATAATGTAAGAAGGCGTCACCATCCTTTAACATAAGCGTCACGCAGGACCGGCAGCGCCTCTGAGCTGTTTTAAATTCACTGTAGGAGAAAAAAAAAAAAAAAAAAAAACGCGGCTGGTGGTGCCAAGGTGAGGGGAGATGTGTTGTTTTTCATCCCGGAGCCTCTCTGTCAGTCACCGCCTCACAGCCAATGGTAAGTTCGCCTCGGTCGGACCGACTCGCCGCTTGCTCCTCCGGTCCCTCCTCGTGCTGTCCTCGCCGTGCACGCGCGTGGTACCCACGGTCGTGAGGAGGAGGAGGATGTTGCGCGTGAAGGGGAAATGGCTGCCGAAAACAAGCCGGAAGGTAAGAGAAATATAATGGGATTAATTTACTAGTATGACCGCGGTGTGGTTTTTCGGAACAGCCGCAACTCCGTGCGCAGACGACACACGCGTGGAGAAATTTTCGCTAGAAAACGGCGCCGCTATTTTCCTCCGAATAGGCAGCTAAAACGTGGAGACATCACCTAGCCAGCTAATATTAGCTTGCATTCTAGCCAGCTACTATTCCCATCGTAGCCCACATTTTAAAGCACGCCACGGGGACAAATAGTCAGCGTGGTAAAAGTACCGCGTTTGGCGCTTATTGTGCTCAGGGTCCTTGTCAAACGACGAGCAATTCAAGTTGTTAACAACAAGGCTAAGTTAATGACAACATGTCATTGGCATCGACTAACTTCTTCCCTTATTACCCAGCTTTAAAAGCGGCTCGCTCGTGTTAGTTTATGTGTCACTACGGCTCGCTCCTTCAGCCGCTTATTTGCAGCTTGTTTTGACGGCATAATAATGATTAAGAGATGTCTGTTGTAAAATGTACAAGTCTAGTTTTTTTTTCTTNAGAAGGCGTCACCATCCTTTAACATAAGCGTCACGCAGGACCGGCAGCGCCTCTGAGCTGTTTTAAATTCACTGTAGGAGAAAAAAAAAAAAAAAAAAAAACGCGGCTGGTGGTGCCAAGGTGAGGGGAGATGTGTTGTTTTTCATCCCGGAGCCTCTCTGTCAGTCACCGCCTCACAGCCAATGGTAAGTTCGCCTCGGTCGGACCGACTCGCCGCTTGCTCCTCCGGTCCCTCCTCGTGCTGTCCTCGCCGTGCACGCGCGTGGTACCCACGGTCGTGAGGAGGAGGAGGATGTTGCGCGTGAAGGGGAAATGGCTGCCGAAAACAAGCCGGAAGGTAAGAGAAATATAATGGGATTAATTTACTAGTATGACCGCGGTGTGGTTTTTCGGAACAGCCGCAACTCCGTGCGCAGACGACACACGCGTGGAGAAATTTTCGCTAGAAAACGGCGCCGCTATTTTCCTCCGAATAGGCAGCTAAAACGTGGAGACATCACCTAGCCAGCTAATATTAGCTTGCATTCTAGCCAGCTACTATTCCCATCGTAGCCCACATTTTAAAGCACGCCACGGGGACAAATAGTCAGCGTGGTAAAAGTACCGCGTTTGGCGCTTATTGTGCTCAGGGTCCTTGTCAAACGACGAGCAATTCAAGTTGTTAACAACAAGGCTAAGTTAATGACAACATGTCATTGGCATCGACTAACTTCTTCCCTTATTACCCAGCTTTAAAAGCGGCTCGCTCGTGTTAGTTTATGTGTCACTACGGCTCGCTCCTTCAGCCGCTTATTTGCAGCTTGTTTTGACGGCATAATAATGATTAAGAGATGTCTGTTGTAAAATGTACAAGTCTAGTTTTTTTTTCTTGGCAGCTCTCCACTGTCAAAGATATTTGATGTAGACTGGAGTGAGTTACATATTTACAATCTCAGTTTGACAAAGATTAAATTTGCGTATGCTGAAATTGGGTTTTATTAAACACCCTGGAAAAAAACCCCCAAAACTTCAACCTGGAAATCTTATCTGCATGTTAAATTGCATTTTATTGTTTATGTTTATTCAAATATTTCTGCTATGGTCAATTTTTGCTATATTCGTAACTGATTAACTTTTTAAATATGATTATAAGTGAGTGTAGTGATAGGTCATAATTGCAGTATGTTCTCTGTACTTGTGGTATTTTACATTTATTGATTTATATTGACCCTTTGCATGCAGCAATAGAGTTATGCCAGACTTTAAAAAGTGGCTGCATAAATTGAACAAGAGGAGAGAGAGAGAGAGAGAGAGAGAGAGAGAGAAAAAAAAAAGATTTCTACATAAATCGTTTGGTCCAGCTGTTTCTAAGCTGCTCTTAATGTTTTGTTGCGGGCTTCAAAATGAAACAGACCTCTGTCAGACTTTGGTGTCTGTAAACTCAAATTCTTTTTGATGTAGAATTACTGTAATGTTTCAAATTGTCTCTTTCCATATGAGGGGAAATGATAAAACACTGGGATTTCAGTTGTTTGGATGTCAGTGTGCCAACCACTAAACCGAGTCCCACCAGGGGGTGTTATTGAGCTACAGAAGCACACTTCACACGGGCTCCGTCTGTGGCTATGACAAAAAAATGAAGACATCTGGTTTTGTGATAGTAATGACTTCACTGTGGTGTATAGTCCTAATGCATTCATCTACATGGCTGAAGTTAACAAATAGGCTGTAGTTGATAATCGCGATGCCTCTCCAAGCCCAGGGAGCTCTCGCTTGAAAACCCTGACTTGAAAGTCCCATTGCTGAGCCGGTCAAGTTATTTTCAGTGTTCCTGTGAGGCCGGTCAGTGGAAAAAAGGAGGAGGAGCAGGAAGGGGAGCGTAGAGAGAGAGAGGGAGAGTGCTTCATACCTTTATGTAAATGCGATGTCGTCTCATGCAAACCTGGTCCTTAACGCTTTTTACACAGAGCTGTCGTAAATCTTTACTCCTGCACCCAGTTTTTTTTTTGGGCTGTTCATTAATGTCGAACATGTTTTTTTTTTTTTTTTAAAGTGGATATGACAGTTACAGTTTTTCCCATGACATGTTCCTGATGTGCGCTTGCCACTGAGAGAATTTGAACAGTGTTTCCTTAACCTTTTTGTCCTTGTGGGATGCGGGCAGTGCTGATCGCTCTTAGTTGTTTGGCAGGTCTTATGATGGCCCATAACAACTGAGGGTTGCATCTTGTGTTAAACCCAGGGGCCATGACCCGGTCTCACTCTGTGGTGTAATGTTTACATCCTGGGGTATTTCTCTCCAGCCTAACTGATTGTCCAGGCCCTTGGGGGTATTTTTTTTTCCTTCACACTCATAAAAAGCTCTGTGTGTCCGTTACTTTAAGTACAAGGCCTGGAGGGCACTGAAAGGACAGGCTTGATATGTCTAATACTGACACTGCTCTGGATAAAAACTACAGCCAGTGGTGTTAGGAATCTACTAGAGCGGAGTGTCATACAAATATTTCTGTACAAGAGCCAAGTGTGAGAAATGAAACAAGATTTGTAAAGGAAACTCTGTGCTGAAGTTAAATATTGATGCGTTTATCCTCTGAAGTTGAATCTTGATACTGTCAGTTTTTTGTAGACCTCGGACAACTGTGTAGCGCATTTACACTAATTCAAAATCAGATGAATGCAAATCCGATGACGACGGCATAGTTTGCCAATAAAGCTCGCACAGGTGTGTAAAACTTCCCTAATGTACGGATAACGCAGTTGCAACTTTGGAGATGAAATAAACAATCAATAAATTTCGCTTTTAAAAATGTAGTGAATTAGGTCGGTCGTGTCTGCCATGCAAGAAGTAATTTTTCTCTTTTATTTTCGAGCGAGTGCAGTTTAAAAAGTTTTATGATGTTATCATTTCACTCAAAGTTCAGGGTGAAGCGGCAGCAAAACATCAAGTAAGCACGCAGTCAGCCATTAACTTACAAAAGTGCTTGTGCAGCATTGGTATAAATATTTCTCTGCTGTTTTGTAAAGAAGGATGAATTTAACCTCCTCATGATGTCGGACGATTTTGCTTCCCCCTAGTTTTGTGTTGAATCAGGCGCTACGTTTTTTAATTTTTTTTTCCCCCCAGCCTTTTAATTGAATCAGTGAAGTATGGATGGATGGGACGCAGGTCCAGTCTGTGGTTGCTGAGACGTATCACTCCTAATGCCTGCATGTAATAGATCTTTACTGACTGCTTTTGCACCGACTCCACTGATTGATTGTATTGGTTCATCCAGTTTACCATTGATATAATAAGAAGTGTTACTGACCCGTATCAAACCGAGCCAGAGCTACAGTGACCCCTATTACTGGCCATTTTTTCTTGAAGGGACAAAAATATTCAGTTTGTGGGGAACTTTTCTGTTTTAAATAGACAACAGACAAATTCAATGTGATTTATTAGCTTTATTATATTAAAATGTTAATATTATTCCCGTCGTATTTTGCCCAACAGCTCTTGTGTGTTTAAATGTGTCTCAACATTCTGTATAGTTTCTGTTGATGTTGCTTGCATGGGGAGATTTGTTTAGCTATCACAGGCTGGGAGAATGCTTCTTTTCCTCGATTTTTCTCTACTTTTCTCTTTGCCTCCTGAAGGACTGAAGAAAGTACGTAATCCGGATCGAATGTACAGATCAGCAGTGTGTTATGCTGGCCATGGTCCACCTAAGAGTATCAGTGATGACACAGAGACGAACAGTAAGAGTCAGTTATTAATACTGCATTGCTGCTCCAAGAGGCCACTAGCTGGCCACTCTATTATTCATTCATCAATTCATTTATTTACTTCTTGATTTCATCCGTCCCCATGCCCCCCCCCCCTCCTTCTTTTATTCTCCTCCAACACAACACCTCCTCCGGCTGCTCTGTTGATTGAAGTGTCTGCTTTACGGGATCACGCTGTCAATAGCTGAAGTGTTGTCGTTAACTAAGAGTGATTGTTTCAGGTTGAGGCCAGGGGATCAGGACCTGAGCAGACCCTCAGAGAGAAAGCTTACACTTTGAGCCATCAATTATGGCCCTGTACTCGCCTTTTCTCGGCTTTTCTTAAACCTGCATTTGATGGAGGGGGATCAATTCAAGTTAACAATTAGGAGTTTAAAATGTTGCAAAATTAAAGTGACCAAAAATATTTATGCTCAAAAATATTAACATCCTTTGATTTTTTTGATATTTCCCTCTGCCTCCTTTTCATTACATTTGTAGAACTGTAGACCAGGGGCAAAGAACAAAGACAAGCCAGCATCATAGCCGAGGTTTTTATGACTTGTAAAAACCAGCTTCTGTGGGAATTGCTTCAGTGCACTTACAAGTCTGAGCGCAAGCGCTATTTTCTGTCACAACCAAAACAAATCAGTCAGAAATATAGGCCAAAGTCTTGACTTTATTTGCCGTGATTTTCCCTTCTTTCCTCTTTAGAGAATGTGTCTGAATTTTAGCCTCTGTCTTTATCCATTGAAAAAACTGTCCCCAGTAATGCAGATTGTTTCTCAGCAGAAAGGAGCCCCCTTCATTGTTAATGAATACACCAGTCTCTTCACTGCTGGAAGACTCTGTTGATCCAGACTAGAGACTGGATAATTAAGTGTGCTCATGTATTGTCATTTCTAAATAGAGAGTCTGAAATCACCCCCATCCCCTCGTTAGACTTCTTCTCTTGATATTTGTCGCTGGTCTCTTTTTGGGATTTTTTTTTTAACAGAGAATGTTTTGAGTGATTTAAAGGCAGGGGTGTGCTCGTGCAGAGCTATGAAACAGGGACTGTAACAGGGACATTGTTGATAGACTTTTGCGTTACCCCTTCATGTGTGACAGCTGTGACTGACAATACGTTTTGCCAGTGTTGCTATTTTCCCTCATGTTATTGCATGGTATTACAGTATCCTGTACCCATGTCAGACACCCTGTTTAATGCTTTCAGCCTGGAGCCTTTTTCTGCCTACCAGGACACAGTGTAGCAGAATACAAAAGCTCAAACAGGCAGGTAAACCATTGATCTGAGTAATCGTCTGAGTAATTGTGGGAGTAGTTATGATACAGAAAGAAGGCCTTTGTTTGTGTGCATGTGTAAGCAAGAGAGAGAAAGTGAAAGAGAACAAGAGCAGGAGAGAGGGAGTGAGAGAGAGACCTCACCTCTGCTCTCCTTGAGATGGGATTTTTATGGATGGGTGAGTTTGGTGAGGGCTGAGAACACATAAAGAGTCATTTTCAGTTTGTTGCAGGCAGTTAACCGTGTGTGCATGTTTGTTGAACTTCCAGTAATAGGCCTAGGCTTTTTTTTTTTTTTTTTTGTTTAGCCGTTTGACTTTTTGACAGTCTTTCCTTATTACGCTATATTGCACTATACTATTATAACCACACAGAGCCGCAGCGTGTCCGGCACAATACCATTGAGAGAACGTAAACAGTGTAATTGTAAACAATGAAAGCTGCCATACTGCACATGTCGCATCCTATCTTCTTGTAGCGCAGTTGCATAAGAAATGGCGTCCAGTGAGATTCAGTGTAATTCAAATCTTTCACTGGCATGCGGACTCTTTCTGTCTTTCCCAGTGGGGGGAAAAAAACACCTTTTGCGTCTTTTACGACAGCTGTTGTGTGCACTGCGGGTCAAGCCCTCGTGCTGGATGCTATCGCTAGAAGACATGTAATGTTCTCTTTGTTTTAGTTTTCTGGTAACATAGCAGCACACTGGTGAAGTTCACGAGGACTTTTCTTTCTTTTGCTTGTGGGCGGCTGGTAATTTCACTGTATGTAAGATTGCTATCGAACAGGCTACGGGCCAAATGATAAAGATAATTGGTTTCCCAGTCCTACGCTAACACATGGCTATTTTAAGTCTGTGTCTGCATACCCCTCTCTTTGTCCCCATCAAGAGCCATCAGGCTGCAGGGAGACCAGCCCCTGGACGAAAGGCGTCGTTGTCATTACTGCCGGAGAAATTTGACACTGCTTAAATTGTCCTGTGTTGTTGTAAAGCTCAGCTCAAGAACTCCCACAGGTACCACACTATAGAGTTTGGTATAATCAAATGTTCTGTTCCAGTCTTCCGTGTAAAGTCAGTCAATATAAATATTGAAGATCTGTGCAAATTAAATAGTGATTTTTGTAACGTTTTGCAACATTTCAAGCCTCTTAAAATGAATGATTTTAAACTGTCACAGAGTAAAAAGGGGAAATTTGGTTGTTTTTTATTGTATGTTTAAAACTGCATCAAGTAAATTTTTAATTAGTGGTTAATAATTCCTTTTAGAATTAATTATACCTTGCCTTCGAGCGTGTTAAAGAAGCCTGGAAGCCGTGACATTTGGCCACAGATAGTTTGTGATGTTAGCAAGAATTTGGGAGATTAGCTGAAAAAGGAGGAAAGTGTCCTAATCTGAAGGCTACTGAAGGCAATATCCCATCACTGTAAATGCCATGGCCGTAGCCTCCTGCAGGTTAAACCCCCATCGTTACCTTTCCTCCTCATTCTTTCATGTCTCACAACCGGATTGATTGCTTTTAGTTGACAGCATGTCATCAGTTGAGCACTTCCCCGTGGCTGTCTTGGGTTCTTCCCTGCTTCACATTTGACCACGTGTTTTTGTCTAGATGCTTTTTTTTTTTCTCTTCTGCCTGCACCTTGTTACTGCTTTGTCCTTGTTTACGCATTGTCTGAACTTTAGGTCCACTCTGTCATTGGACTGGTTTGACACCTGGCCTCCTATAGATCTGGCTGTTATACGTACTGCATGACACATAATACACACTCCAGTTTTAGACTGCCACATGTCTCATCATGTCTATGCATTTTAATAAATTATATTTTTCACACATACCGTTGTGCATGCTCTACAAACTGCATGTAAGTAGACTGTGTAATGTTTTTCTTTGCATGGTATGAATTAAAAGGCATTTATGTCTTATATTCCTTCCTCCCTGTCTATTATAATAGGTTTATGCTTTTATGTTTTCGGTGTGCATGCATGTTTTTTGTACACACTGAAAGATGATGACTTTTCTTTTTTTTTTTTAATATTTCTTTCAAATCCTCTGCTATTGTTGCAAATACAATGATTCAGATAATAAGAGTTTTTGCAATTCTTACTCTCTCCGTATAAGCGAATGTGACTAGAATATCTGCTGCTGCCTCAAAAGTAAGCTACAGGAACAAATATTGGCAGTTGCGAGGGGGTATAACACATGAAAGCATCACTAGGTGAATGCTACTTATTTGACCTTAAACAGCACTTAGTGGTACACAGTTACTTTCAGTTTAAAATTAGTCATCATATTAGGAAATATGCAAGCCAATCTTGGGAGGACGTTTTAATGATTAGCTGTCATTAGTGTAGAATTTGATTTCAAAGAAAGAGCCCCTTTTCAAAGGTTGCAAGGTTATTTGTTTTCAACGTACCGTTTCTAGCTTTTTGCTTGGATAAAGTTTACTTTTTATCAGATTCATATTTTTGTCCCTGGTAACTTGACATTTTATCACACAGCTGATGAAATATGTCTGAGCTAAGTTCATTTGGCTAACTGAGCAAATTTTTTTAGCTAAACTCTTAAGGGCATTTTTGGTCCAGCCCAGTGGATGGCTGTCTTCCAACATAATGATAACAGACATTGCCATAGGCCTAATTCAGTTTCACAGCACATCATACTGGACAGAGATGAGAGCCAAATGTTTATCCACAGGACTGTTTGTTCCTCTGTGATTCTCCTCCCACGTGTTTTAGGTATATAGCTACAGAAAGAGCAGGTACTGTTACACGTCTCCTCACATCCATAAGCCATATTAGCCACTGAGCTGTTGTGGAAAATGTTTGCATTCAAACAGTTACTTTGGATATGCACCGCCAGCAGCGATTTGTTGAATGATCTATAGCCAAAACATTAGCTTGCAATTTCTCCACAATGTGGGCACAGATTAAAAAGAAAAACTGTCACTCCCAGAGCGCTCTGAGACAGAGACGGAAGAGAGAAGGTTTTGCGTTCAGGGCTCAGATATTGATTAAAGATTTGTTTTTGTCAGCCTTTCCAGTCTCATGACCCTCGCTCTCATCTCTAGGGTGGGGCTGGAGCAAGCTAGCATGACAGATACCCTTAAATTCGGCCCAAGTGTTTGCTTAGCAGCCAGGATCAGTGATAATCCAAACATCAGCACAGAGAAATATATATCTTTATAATCATTCGGCAGAGGGTGATGTGAATTATGAAGTGGCGTACACAGGCTGCCACCGCTCAGCGCACACATGGCCTGTGATGGCAACATGAAAGCTGCAGACCTCTAGTCTCCGTATTGAAAAGAGTTCCTCTCCCTGTTTAGCCTTTTGTATGTGAGCTCGCTCATCAAGACCTAGAATGTAATTGGCTCCAGTGTGCCAGCTCAGCTCAGCACATCCTCTCATGTAACAAGCTCTGGTATCAGCCTGTCTTGCACTTTAGTGTTTTACAACCAAATAGTAGTTTTCTGTGTATCCCTCTCTTGGCTAATGTACAAGTAGTCATTAAGCCTGCAGTTTAGACTCCAAAATAAATATTAAACCTTGCAGGAGGGTCCACGGGAAATGCAAAGAAGCAGAGTCCTTTTCAGACTTTGATCAGCTTCTGGTTAAAAACAAAAACCAAAAAAAAATCTACATTTACATTTTCAAAGCCACTTTTTGGTGGGTAATTTGTTGTTTATGCACTGATCAAATCAGACAATTTGATTAGGAAGAGCTTGTCGGTGTTCTATAAACTTATTCCAACTTTGGCATCCAAGCTATTCCCCTTGGGGCTGCATTTAGCTGATGCACAAACTACAGTATATGTGGATTTCCATTCCACAGTGGACAGATCTTTAATTAGTAGGCAACACTTTGCTGGAACGCTCACAGTTCCTCATTGACACTGGTGGAAATGCCCCCATGGACGGAACCGAAGACGTACAGTAGCTCAAATATTATTAGAGTGGATAAATAGCAGCCGAATGAACAAAACAGTTTAGAGTTATGAGAGTGCACCGCTGTAGAAAGGAAACCTCAGTTATGTTGAGTTCACTTTGTGCGCTTTGAGAGGCTTGTAAGAAACGTTCTAGTGTAAAAACAAGGCCCCCTTTCAAGTTAGACAAGGACTCAGATTAGAGAAGGCCACTGAACATCTGAAGAAGTGCCACATCTAAAGCACATGGTTTATTTAACAGCAAAAAGCACAGCACACTTTTTGAAACATGACAGTAGTTAGCCTGAAATACAGTCATCCATATCTGAGATAGATAAAACCTTGAACACAGTGGCTTTCTGTATAATCTGATGGTAAGTTACTGTAAGGCCTCTACTGTTTATAGACCTTGTGTTAATAACACTGAACACCTTGTTTCTCTGCACAGTTTCCTGATAATTTAGCAGCGAAAGTAAACACGACACCAGCCTGTCTCGACTAAATAATGATGATCTCACGTACATATCAAATAAATGCAACACCAGTACTTTGTCCATTACACTGGCGCTGCCGACTTCAGGACATCCGACTTAGTGTGGACGTTGTGAAATCTTACAGCAGAGGTGTACCGTTAAAATTCAGATATCATGATTTTTATATTTCATGACTTGGCTCGTGGTTTGCTGTTAGATATTTGTTTGCAAATCCCTTGCCATCAATGACTGTCTGAAATCCATGATCCATAGACATCAACAGATACTTGGCATGTTCCCTGGCCTCGGTCTGCCAGGCCTGTACCGCAGCCATGCTCATTTCTTGCTTGTTTTGGGGGCTTTTTGCCTTCAGTCTGGTCTTCAGCAAGTGAAACACATGCTCAGTTGGACTGAGGTCAGCTGACTGACTTGGCCAGTCAGGAACATTGCACAGACTATCAAATACTGAAAGTCAGCACTTTAAACCCACAGTTTTTGCTTGATATCAGATGCAGGGTGTGAGAGAGAATATTCTGAGTGCACTGTGTGTCTAGTCCATGGATTTAAAATAATAAACGACACAGAAAGTGAACCAATGTAGACATTTAGAAACTAAAAGTGCTCAATAGAATATTGTATACTATGCCACAACTGTAAAAACAGCACCTGAATGTACACTAATCTCTTATGGCAGTTGAGTCTTTTCACCTTCACTATGTTTATATGTGCATTAGTAATCTAATCATTCTCCGGTTTTGGTTGTAACCTGATTTAAGAAGCATCCATGTAAGGTTAAAGGATTAAGAGAAACCCAGTTAACACCTTGTTAGTCCTACAGGGTTTACATAGGTTGCTTTATTGCCTGAGGGTTGTTAGCTGACAAATACAAGACTGGCATTTCAAAGTAAAATGCAGTTATGTTGCAAGTTGTGTCACCTTTTATTGTGCACAGCGTACTGAACTGAGACGTATTTTGCATAATTCAGCGGACCGTGGCAGAGAGTTGTCGAGCCAAAAAGTACTTTGCACAAAAACATGTTGTGCAAAGACCGGTGTAAGTTTAAGGTTATGAAATGATTAAAACCGCGTAAGAGATTTCATTACATTCGTCAAGACCCTCTTTGTTGTGCTCATCCCAAATATTTTAGCCTGCTGGCAGATCGAGTAGACACATCCTCCTACGGTAGATTTCTATCTCAGCTCCCTCGGTGAGAAAATCCTCAACATACTTGAGACTGGTGTTGATGGTGTCATAGGAGGGTGTGCCAGAGGGTAGCATTAAATCCTGAATAATCTGTGCACAGACAGACTTGCCATATGTATTTGCTGTTACTGCTGTCTGTCAGTCGCAAAGAGCAAATTTTCAGATGTTGTAGGACAGGAGACGGCCAGGACTTTGTGCTGACCCGTGGCGCGTCTGAGCGTGGATCCGCTGTCACTTTTTATTTGTTTCTTGATTAAATTTTAAGTCGGTGATGCATAATAAATAGTCCGCACATGAAAAAAACAACTACCTTTTTTCTCTTTGGTACCTCTCTGATAATTCAGTCGCAGCGTTTTCCAGTTTTGTCGGTGAAACCGCTGTGGCGGTACCAAGGAGCAGATGCTGTATGTGATTCTTAATTGGGCGAAGCAAATAATTACAGATACCTGCGCAGCTCATATAAAACTACATGTAGCATTATAGGTGCAGACGGATGTAGCAGACACTACAGCTCTACTCTTACATTCCTGAGGGAGCAGTGACGTTCCACCTTACTCATTACACTCAGGGGCCTCGAGCCAGCTTCCTCTCTGTGGATAAGCTGTGTTGAATTTTCCATATCGAGGTTTTGGGAGGCTGTAGCACTGCACTCTTTGTGTGATGTACAGTAAGCAAGGTACAGAAACTCTTTGTATACCCTCATAATGAAGTGCACTACAGGATTATTTGTATTGGCTATTGGTATTTTGCTTTGGTTGAACTTTTTCTCTCTTCTTTTTTTTTCCACAGTCAACCACTGCTATCATCTACCCCAGGGAACCATAGTCAGCACTCATATTCAGGCTTTTTTCTGTCTCTCCCTTTACTTGCCCATTTTCCTCTAACCCACAGTTATATAAATGTAAAAAAAAAAGAAAAGAAAAAGAAGCACAGTCTATTTGTTTTGTTGCTGAATTATTTTCAAGCTATATTGCATTACAAATAAATGCAGTATTTTGCATTACCTTAGTGAATTTATTTACATTCAATTTACACACATTAAAGCTGAATAATAGATTCGTTTTTACATGCTGGAACATTACCTGGATTAACTAACTCAACATCCGAGATTTGCTGCGCTACGGTCTTTAAATTCATCAAAAGTGTGGTAGTGGAAGTATGAAAAAAAAAAAAAAGATTAGAGGCTTACAGTCTGTGAGAATAGGGAACAGGTATAGTACAAACTTTACTGGCAGCTACAGAGACAAGAAAAACCTCATATTGTTTGCTTGCTCTTTCTTGATGCAGAAATATGCCCTCAGTGACACAGTCTGACACCTATTTTTTTTTCCTTACAGAATTTTTTAGATTTTGCTCCACTTGATACTACTTTATTGTTTACTGGTGCTGCAGCATTGTCTCCAACTTTAGGCTCCCCTGCCATCTCACTGTGACTGACAATCACTGCTTTTTGTGTTTAAACTAACTGTGAATACCCTAGAATATCCACATCTTGTATGCAAGTTGCTAAAATTATTGACACATAAGCCTTTATCTTATGCTCTGATTAAGGAAGCACACTATTATAACAGAACTCTCCATGACATTGCAAATTCATCATGTTTTTATTCTCCCTAAACAAATATAATTTGTTCACACTTAAGCCATATTTAATGCATATTTGACTAAGAAGAAAGCAATGAACTGAAATGAACATTTGAATGCATCCATGTAAAAGCGGGTCTTTAAACATTACTGTTTTATAATTCTTGTGAACTGAATGTGAAATGTAAATTATAGATTGAAATACGTACGTTCTGATTTAAGCATTGGGGCCCTAGTAATTGTAATTATTTTTCTGAATAATGTACCACATTCCTTTGTGCAGCACACAGATTCCCATACTAAATCTCCATACACTATAAAATCACTCAAGGGTGTTTATTGTGTCTAAATAATGAATAGACACAGCCTTTACAAGTTGACAGTGAAAAATGTCTGGTGAACTCCCCTGATAGAATACATTTCACAGTAAAATAATTTAGCCCACCACAAAATAAAATGTATGCAATACCCTGTTCTTAAATTAATTTCCTAATTCAGCTGGGGATAGTTATTTTACCGTCAGCGTTTTGCTGCAGAGAGACTGATAGACTGATAAAGAGGGAGACGAGCAAGTCAATAAGGTATGAAAGCCTGTGCTAAATATTCTTTTTTGTCTCGCTCTTGTTGTAGATGAACATGGACATTTGAAAATATACCTGCCCAAGAAGCTGCTTGAATGTCTACCAAAATGCACCTCGCTGCCAAAGGAGAGACACCGATGGAACACTAATGAGGTAAGGACACCGCTCCTTATCATGCCTCTTTCTCCTAAATCCATCTTTTTTACACAGATACCCGTCCAAAAGACACGCTGTTCTCTCAGGCCCTTTTCAGACAGATTCATAAGTCATGTGCACTCTCTTCAAAACAACATAACAGCTGTCTGTGAGGTTCCCCCGTTCCACCAAAAATATCCTTGCAGAACAAAAAAAAAGCAAAAAAAAAAAAAAACCCCTGTCTCTCAACTGCTCACAGATACCACATGTTTCAATATGTCATACGATAACAGCAGGCCTGTGCTATATTTAAATAGGTTTAGTTTATGCTCTTGTGCTCCCTGTTCAGATTAGATCTATTGCACAATTCATCACGACTGTTTCAAATGTACGAAAGGTTTTACAGGATGTTTTTTTTTTTTTTTACATTTATATTTCTCATTAGGTTTTAGATATATTATTTATTACATTTAAAGTGCACCATCGGACATATCTCTGAGTATATCCACCTTTGCAATCATGTTAAGTGAAATGATTTTGAAATTGACTTGTCTCATATAAACCCAATGCTTCCTCCGATGCTTTCTTTTAGCTGTGTTGCAAAGTCTTAACTCGGATAATTCGTTGCGATCCATGCTCTGCGTGGATAGCCTGGCATTTAATTGTCATACACTATGTTCTGTGGTGGAATATAAGCACAAAACCACAAAGCATCTTCACGTTTAAACTGAGACAATTGTTAAATGTTTTTTTTTTTGTGTGTGTGTGTGTGTGTGTGTGTGTGGTTACTATACATTTGGCAGTTCCCATTCTGCAAGAAAGCTCTGTTTGGCATAAATCGAAGGCTAATGTCAATTGCACATTGAGTCTCATTCACTATGCTTCACTCCTGCTGAATTTAGCAAGCATTATGAGGGGCTCCCGGTGTAAACATAAATAGTGTTTAGCACTGGCATTGTGAAGGCTCAAGGTGTCTCGCATTTCATATTTGCATCACATTGGGGAAAGATAACGAACCGCTTTGCTTTTTTTTTTTTTTAACATCAAAATGTTATACTTCTCTAAGATGTCACAGATGGCTTTTGTTTTCCTTTTTCTTTAACAAAAGACCCAGGATTTACAATGATTTTTCTTTCTTTTTTTTTTCTTTTTCTTTTTTTTTTTTTTTTAGCTCTGAATCATTTTTTTAATGGAGTTACACATGTTCAAATTATGTTTTATACAGAAATTTCAAGTCTCTTGGAAAGTTTCTCATTAGCTTCCGCCGTCTAAATCTTCCTCGCCTCCCACATGCCTCTGCTAGATCAAGCTTTAGACACTGCAATGTGATTTGATTTCTGCTGCTATTTTCTTTAACTTTTTAAATTCAAACTAACTTTGACACATTTTGGAGTCTATCCCAAAATACCAAAGAAAATACATCACATTTTGGGAAAGAACTGACATAGTAATTGATTTGCTCCAGGATTATTTCACAGCATAGACCAAAGCATTTAAATCTTGAATATGCTACACTGTATTTCCCTAACAGGGACTTGTGTTGCTTCATTTGCCTCAGAACTCATTTGTCAGCCTGCTCTCTTTCTCAGGGGATAGGTTGATGAATTTATCATTTACACTATTGATAGATGAAAAACTGGTTCTTCTTTTCAGAGAATAACTGGTAGTAATTAGACCTAAATACACTCCATGACAAATCTTAAAACCAATATGCAAAAATCAACCATCCATGCTTTTGATTAACAAATTGTGACCATATAAATATAGTCATCTGCAGTGATGAAAGTTAATTGACTGAAAAACAACCAGATGATAAGGCACCAGACAGCCTCGTTTCTAAGAAACAGGATATTCAAAAAGACAATCTGTCAGTGACATACAGTTACATATTATTTTACGCAGTGATTTTGTAAAGTCAGTGTATTTTAGAAAATAATTGAGGGGATGAATGTATTCGTGGTAAAGGCTCGTAGAAGTCAGAATTACTCTGCTAATTAATACAATAAAACAAATGCAGTTACTGTAAATCACTTGCACTCTTCATTTGAGTCTCTATCTGTCATATCTTTGCTCACAAGCTGTGCTCTATATGAAAAAAATGTATAACGTGTGTGTGTTTCTAATTGGCTGATGTTGTAACTTGTTTGCCCTGTTTGACCTGCATTGTGCTGCAAGCAGTCTAAATTAATTAACATGGCTTTGAAATTGATCTCAAAATGTAAGTCTAAGCATTTGCTCGGGAATGCTGTCGGCCACAGTTGTTAGCATGTCTTATCATTTATTACCAAATTAAATCACAACAGACATATTTCAGGAAAAAAAAATGGACCATGTTGCGTTACGGAGCTGCACATTTCGCTGTGGATGTTTGGCAGGCTGATAGGAAATTGGAAAAAAAAAATTAGTAAAAAAGACGGTTGTCTTGGCGTTGTGGTATGCATGCCAATAGTGTTTTCCAGGGCTGAAGAGAGCGAGGCAACCTTTCCTAAAATCAAGGACGTTTCTTTTTTGTGCAGACCATGCAAATCAGAGTGTTTGTGCCTCATTGGTGGCAGACAGGCAGGAAGGGAGGGATCAGAGAGGCTCTTGTCGGTGCCATTGTGTGACTCTCAGTGAAAGTGACACCTCATCAATTCTGTGCATATTTCTGGCACTGGCTCGGCATGCTTAATGCACTAATTTCCCACTTTTTATGTTTAAGGAATCTGAATAGTCTGCTCGGTTGGCTGCTAATGTTCATTTGAGCAACTGTTACGTAACATATACGATAGTTATTTTTCTTCCGTGGCCCTATTCAAGCCACACAGCTTGTGTCGTGTCTGAAACTATTTACTGACGTGGTGGTAGCATAACACGCAGCCTTCAGCACGAGTATGAGAGGTCCATAGGTTCATTTAAATGTGGGAAATATTGAGAGGGCAGTGGTACATTGATTAATCAATTGTCAGAAATGAGTTGATGATTGATTATGTCATCATTAAGCAACAAATCCTCCTGGTTCTGGATTTTCAGATAGTCCTTGTTTTATGTTGCAATTAATTATAGATTTAGGTTGTGCACTGTTGTGGATGGACACACTGGGCTCTCCTCAGTTGCAGTGAACAATTTTTGCTCTCTTTTTTTAATGTCTTTAGACCAAACAATTAATCAAGAAAATATTCTGAAGATTATAGAAATCTGTACTTTTGTGCTGCATTGTGTAACACAATAATAATAATAATCCAATATAATATTTGTCTTTTTGTCTACAAACTGAACATTTAATTTATTATTCTTGTTTTTTTAAAAAAATATATTATTGACAGATCCTCTTCTCTGCTTTCCACATCACACTGCACCTGTACATTATTTGCTTCTGTTTCATTCATGAATCGCTGGCAACAACTTTCTGCTTGAAAACTTTAAAACTGGAAGTAGAGTGAGCGGGGGGCTGTGGCAGTGCTGGTGAGGTGAAGTAAAGCTAATGCAGAACTATTCATTTCTATCATTCTCATGATTCCCCTGTGTAGTTTCATGAGAAGAAGGTGTGCAGGAATACATTTCAAGCATTTACTGGAAAATTAGATAAACCAATCGAATCAAAATTCAAGGGAGAGGATGGGAGTTTAGAAGGTTGAATGGTACTCTCGTCAGTGAATCACGAGTAGCGTGCAAGGTACGGATATGCTACCAGCCTTCAAATTATCAATGGGGGGAAAAGTACCTGGCAGCACTTGAAAAAAAAACCAAAAAACAAGGTTTTGTTGAAAGAAATACAAAAGGAGGTCATGATTGAAATGAAAATTTTCTGTTGCAGTAATCAGTGACATTTCTGTGATTTCTCACCTGTCAAAATAAGACAAGATGATAGCACACTTTATAGTGAGCAAGTTGCAGAAGAAAATAGAAATACTTCCCAGGATTCTATATTTACCTTGTTTGTGTAACTGCTCTTTCAGCCATTGATGTCACCGTGCCTCTCATGTGAGACACACAGGAACAAATCTTCACAGAATTCCTCTCAGGTCTGCAGCCAACTGCTATTGTCTGCTCGGTGCTCTGGCACGATGACCTCTATTTTGCTAGACATTTCGGTTGAGATTAGAATCTTTTTAAAGAAGGACATCTCACACAGGAAGGGCTTTAGGCTTATATCCCTTTCAAGATCAAACAGAGTCGGCCTGATGTTTGGTTATGCTGGCATGAAGGTTGCAGGACTTGAGTTGTGCTGGAGAATTGCAATTTTACCAGGGCTATTTTCAAGCTGGACTTTGTGCTCTTTGGTTTACTTTAGAGTTCTGATTCAGCCTGTGTATTATTATAGGATTCAAAGCAAGTGTATCGTCTGTTGGAAAACCACCAGTCAAAGAAAGGAGCTGATTTTATTTAGGCTTGACTTTCCTGCTGTGTAGTCTGACTTTCCCCTTTAACTATGTACTTCTGGAGCAGCTCTTATAGGCGCAGAGTCTGAATGACAGCATTTATGACTTGCAATTTGAGTTCTGAGGACAAGAGTGAGTAATATTTTCTACGCCACAACATGCTGGATTAGACCTATCAGTGTTAGCCTCCTTGTAGACATAAACCTTGCTGACTTTTATCACGTGGTTCAAGTGTGTCATTATAAAGCATTGACAAACAGAGAAAATTTGCCAATTGAAGTGACTATATTCCTAGTCACTCTGTGTTAAAAAGCAGAAGCAGAGGAGTACAGCATGAAGCCTTGGTTGAGAGAGGACACTGGGCCTAAGCTGCTGTGACACCCTCAGCCTTTAATGAACGGCACAACGCTCTGAGTACTGTGAGCTCCCACTCAGCTTAGAGGGGACTGCTTCTGAACTGGTGCTGAACCAAAACAGACAAGAGAGCATCAGCTCAGGCCTCCACCGGCCTGCTACACATTTAATGCCCCTGTCGTCAGGAATAATCCTCTTCTGCCTCACGCCGTTGCCAGCAGCAGCACAGCATGGTGCCTACATGCAATATGCCACCGCTCAGGACAGAGCAGGAGAACCAGTGGAAACACTTAGTGGACTCACCGGGCAGCGGGTGTAACAGGCAGGGAAGCAGTGATCAAAAACCACAACAAATGAAATTAACGCTGATATCGGATGGACTGTCAGCAACACCATAAGATAGGTGCTATAATCACAAGCACAATTGGATGCAGTGCGGTGTAATCATTCACTCCTTATCTCTGACTAAAACATAATTTGTGTTAACCCCCTCCGTGCCACAGTGGTATCTTGGATCCTGCTGTTATGATTTTACACTTGCTTGAATACAATTAGAAGGGGGGAAATGAATATTTTTTTATTAATTCAGCTGGTCTTTGAGAACAGTAATGACTCCTTTTTCCTGTTTTTTTTTTTTCTACAATATTGTAATTTAAAATATGAAAGGATAACACAACAATGGTTCTGCATCTCACGTATGTATTATAGATATCTTTCCCAGTAAAAGGTTCATTCTTAGCTATTGAAAAACCTCCTTAATTTCAGTTCACCGTTGTATCTGTTGGAAAATAATTTCACAACCACCAAATGTTCTGCTTTTCTTGCTCCCCCGCATACCCTAAAACTAAATTAGTGTGTTTAGAGTGTGTGGGCAGCGGGTCAGTATCATGACCAAAACAAAACTTCAGTTTTGGCTTAATTTACTGCAGTATAGAACAAATTCCTCTGACATTAGTGGAGGTGCTTTTTTATTTCAGGCAAAGTGGGGTGTCTCCACTTCAAACACTGTGGGAGACCTTGAGCACCCACCTCCATTTGGTGCATATGGTTTTAAATCGACAGACCTCAGGTCATAAGGAGTGCATTTATTCATATCACTGTGTTCAACACCAGCTCAACCTTTGCAAACCAAACAGTTTGATTTTGTTTGGAACATACTACAGACCTAAGACTTTGGCTCGAAACTTCAAGTGCAAAAGCTGTAGCATCCCCTTTAGGATATCCTGACCTCATTAAAACACTGGGTGGATAAAAGCTTTCTCCTATGGATTAGAATGGCTTGTAGAGAGATCTGACTACCGTGGTCAAATTACCAGGTATTGTGGGTTCTGATACATTTCTGTCATTACGTTGGACTGTCAGTGTTGTTTTATGGACACTCACCTAATCGAACACAAGGTCATGCTTGATTAAATGTTTATCTTCATTTGAGCTCCTTGCCATGCAAGGCTTTCTCTGATGAGAGTAATTAAAATGGCTCCCACCAATTGCAAATGTTTACAGAAATGTTCATTAGCTTCTCTGGGGCAATCATAGGAAATTAAAGGTCATGTTTGTCCATCTATCTGTTTGTTTGTTTGTTGTTTCTTTTCCTTTTTTTGTGTTTTCTGGGTTAGATGTAATGTGTCTTCCGTAACAGGTAGTGATTACATATGAGAGTGGGTGCAGGTGAGAATCTGTGACAATCTTTTTAAACCGAGGTTCAGGTTTTATTTATATCAGGTCTTCATTGAACTACTCAGTTGAGGTTTAGATGGCAAAATGCCTGCACAATTTATTCCGGCTGCTCAGGGAGCACAGTTATTCAGCCACAGTGTTGCAGTATGTCAACTTTTCACTATTTCTTTTCAAAGTGTTTTTAATAGAAACACCCGGGCTAATTTATGTCTCTGTGTTGAGTTTGCGTGGAATGATCATATACTTTCATCTGCTGTAGTTTCCACTCAATTACCGTTTACTAAATAATATATTTCTCGGTGCTTTTTCATCACATTTGGCTGATGAAAGTAGAAGACAGGAATATAAGGAATTGGTAGAGTTTCTTTGGATGGCTGACTTCATAGTAACTTCCTGTGAGCTTGATAGCTTTACTGATTGCTAGTGTTGTTGCGTACTGTGAGGTGTCAATTGCGAGGCTACGGTGTAGTGAGGCAGTTGTAATAGGAACCCACCAGTCAGGTCATTCAGGGGGTCCTGCATGCTACAGGAACCCTTTGCTTTTTTCCTCTGGATGTGCACATCAAGGCAGGGGTCCTCAGTATCCTCTGAAGACAGGGGTATCCACTCAAAATTGCATGACCTCTATTGTAGCAGATACAGGTCACTCCACCTCCTGTGGGAAGCCTCTAAATTGAACCCAGCTTGTGTCTTCGATTTCTTTCTATCTCACTCTTCCTCTGGTTTCCCTCCTTTTCTCTTATCTTCTGTCTCTTTCCCTTTTCCCTCATGTGTTCACTGAGCTGCAAAGCTATTCAGGTATAGACAGAAAGATTTCTACCTTTCTCTCCGAATTGCTAGGTCAGGGTTTTTTGTGCAGAACCACTTTGTAATGGAGTTTAACTTTATTTACTAGATAAAGGAAAATGAGTTCTGCATTTGATGTGCACATCTACGCTTCAATAAACTGTTATATTGTCCCGTAGACAGTAGATGTTCACATGAGTGAATGCCTACCAGCCATGAGGATTGAATGGCACCAGTATTATCATATTCACTACCATGATCCTCTCTTTAATCCAAGAATCTAATTTTGGAACTTTTCAGTACATAGCCATGCACTGATGTGTTTATTTACACCTCTTTATATATAATATAGTACACATTTCCAGTGGCAAGTTATTCAACATGTCTAAGCTCATCACCGGATGGAGAGGATGGCCAAAACAGTATTTTTTCACTTTCACTAATTAAGGTGGTAATTGGACTGGAGATTCATTTGAATTAATGTACAAAAACTTTCTTTTGATCGAAAAGTAGCCTGTCTCCTATTTTAAGAATTAGAAGCTCTAATCATTGAGAGGAACTGTGTATATTCTTTGAAAAAAAAAGTCCTTACATTTCTCAAATAATATCGCATTCAGAAAAAAACCTCTATATTGTATGAAAACAATCTAATTTCCTCGATTTTTTTAAATTTTATATCTCTGGCAGCAATTAACTGATATGAAATTAACAACAAGCAGCCTCTAACCATTTAAATGGAGGGAAAATTACTGCAAATTGGCCAAAATGGAAACAAAAAGAAAACCAAACTGCAGCTCGAAGAAAAAAAAAAAATCCGCTGCTCACAGAGGATGTACATCAGAGACAACATATAATAAAAGGGACATTTAGTAACACATTGACAAGAGTAGACAAATAAGATGCATGGAGAGAGACTGCAAACAAAATTAATGCCAGCTTTATTCCTGCCATGTGTACCCTGTGGAACACAAAAAAGTGGTTTAACATCCTGTCAGAAGTGTATCAGGAGATTGCAGCGTACCAGAAGGCAGCTGCTGCAACTGGTAAGCTATAAAATTACTTTATTCTGAATTATGCATATTGCTTCAGATAAAGTATTGTTCATGACCACTGCTATATTGTTCAGTGAATGTACTTAATGTTTTGGGACCACCGCCTGAACAATGAAGTTTTACAGGCTGACATCATAGTCTTAGGAAACAATCATTTTTTTAAGAAGAAAAAAAGACACAGTTGGATTGTTTGTATTTAAGGTTAAGTAGTCTTTGTAGAGAAAAAAGTTTTCTACCTGACCCCCAGAGTATAAGGCGGCAACAATATGAACAATTGAACACGTGCTGTACCATATGCGGTGGTTGTGCATTTGCATAGAAGGTCTGGCTGGCTAAACGCTAAATCCACGTGAATTCATCCCCTCATAACACCTAATGAGAGACATATGCTTCCACATTCATTTTAAAATAATAGATGGCTTTGACTGCTCTCCAGTCTCTTTTCTAATGGTAATTTTTTTTCTGCACTTACCTCCTTATCAGTCAAACATCTCTTCACATTTAGTGCAGCCAGTGCAGGAAAAAAAAAAAGGGCCGCTTTGCTCCAAAAGAGGCTCTTACTGTGATTAAAGTGGCACCTATAATTCTAGCATGTGTTTGTAAACATCGACATTGCACATTTATGTCTGCAGAGATGTGTAAAACTACCCCTTACGCAGACACTTTGTGTTTCCCCATTTTCGTGACTACTGTAGATCTACTCTGATAGCGCTTCACGTACGGAAAGGGACAAGTAACGGCGTTCAATTGCAGACAAGCATTAATTATCAATCAAAAGTTTTGCTTCGCTAAACGTCGCCATGCATAAGACGCATTTTGTTTTGACATTACAAAACACACAAATATCTTTCGACATTCTAAAACTGTTGTGCGATGTTTTTGTGGTTCCATAGACTTCGGTTATTGTAATAATAAATCCAACTTAATTACTTTCCCTTCAAACATTTTTGAAAATTGTGACCTTATTAAACCCAAATTATGGACAAATATGAAAATGGTTATCATTCCTTTTGCTAGAAATTGGGCTTAAGCATTTGATGAAAGTGACATAATACAGACACGGGCATGAAGCAATGCTATTATGCCACATTTTATACGCACATATATTTAATTTTATGCAGGACAAATTCAACTTGTTTGCAGATTCACTGACAATGAATTGCATGTTATCAAAAAGCTTAGTGTGGGACTTTTACATAGAATAAAGCATCTGTTGCATTCAAGCCCGTACCACAAAGCCCTCGGACAATGCTGATTTAGCCTGTCAGTGCCAGGCAAATCTCTAAATGTTTTGCAGAATACTAAGGTTTTAAATCCGGTGTCTACGATGTATTTAGCATGAACCAGCTGTGATTGATATGACAGAGCCAAAGAGGGGAGCAAGCGTACGTGAAGCAGGCTATAGCAGCTGGAAGTAAAGTGGAAAAACCTAAAGAAAAGCACGCATCACCAGTGTAATTACTCTCACTGCCAAAAGGGGAAGACTAATGTTATGCAATGCAGGTTTAAAATTCTATCCTCTTTAAGCAGCAGTAATTCTGCAGTGGACTTCTGAGAATGTCACCAGTTCAAAAATCATGTCAAAAATATGTCTAAATATTGTTACAGAGGTTACGAAATATCAAGGATGGAAACATTTTCAAGTGGATTTTTTGAATAGGCCTCGAGTCCATAAATATCAAGGTTAATGTTTGTATTCATCTGCCTGATCCATTTGATCTCCTTCAGCAAACTAAAAGGAAACCATGCACTCACGGAATTCAATATTATTCAAAACTAAATAATATTCAATAAATTCAAGATTAACATTGGATATTCAACCACATTTTTAAAGTCGGTATTCACTATCAAAATCTCTCTTAAAAAAATTTAATCCACACATTTGCAACCAAGCTATTTTTATTATGTAAATGTGTTTCCAAGCTTAACTACGAACTTTATATAAATGCTGTATTTATTTCGAGGCTGGATGTTTTTGTCCCCAATATTTATATTTTATTGACTGAATTGGATATACATTTTAAGCCCACCGTACTGGATCGCTCTGATGGAGTACATCCATCTAGACAATCACTAACTCCTTGTGGATATCTCCAATGAAATTGGGCTGAGCTCATATTTAGGAGGCCTGCCCTTTCAGTTATATTTTTGTTGTCCATTTTTAGATGTTCTAAGTTGTTTCGTAACGCTTCATGTAGCTTAGTATTTGTTCGGCTCTACTGCTTGTCCCATTTTGTATTTCGCCAAGGTTAAACAAGAGCACTGGACGGCAGAAGCACACCGTGTATCTTTTTATTTTTGTTGAGAGAGTGAAAGCAGGGAGAGAGGCTACTTCAACTATTCCTCGGAGGAAAGAGGATCTTTTTTTGGAGTATCAAAGGAGCACATCATTTCCACACTACAAAATGTAACATGTTCAGATGGAGCTGAGGTCGGAAGATACTTCATCTGGTACCGGATGGAGGAGGCCGGCCTGCCTCAGAGTGGATGTTTCACAGACGTTCTCCAGGAAATCCCTTTGACTGTTCTTTGGACTCAGTAGGAGGCCTGGCGTTTGGGTAATCAGTGGAAGGCCACATGGGTTCTTCTGATTCATGGCATCCTTCCTGCTTACCCTACTCACTTTCTTTGGTCCATCTCTTGCTATCTCCGTCTCTCCCTCTCTTGCTGACTCTCTTGTTGTGTGTTGGTCTTTGATCTCTAAAGGTCCTTGAGAATGAGGAGCCAGCAACAACAGCAGGCTGGGATTCTCTGTGGGCCTGTTTGGATCCCAGCCCATCATGCCCTTTTCTATCTGATGGACAGCTCCAGGCATGGCTGTGCCTCTAAAGCCTTGCTACATTAGGCCTTCATCTGATTAAACCCTCTCTCATTGTCAAAGGCGGAGAAGTAGAACTAGGGCTATCATTGACCTTGTTTGTAAGCAGCAGGGACAAGTTTAAAATGCAAGCAACTCCTTGCATTTATCCATCATTTCATATCTTTTTTTTTTTTTTTCCCCCGCTCAACTAAAGAGCCTGTTAAGCTGATGTTTGCAGTTCTTCCCAGTTTTTTTGGGGAAACCTGTTTTACACACTGTCCACTTAAACTTTTTATTTTTAGCTCTCCCACTGCATGTGTTAGGCATTTATACAATTTGCAGACAAGGAACCATCGCTTTTGGCAGGCTGACATGACTTTGGATGCACAGCTGACTGGGCTGTCATTCGCTCTTGTCTAAAACCTGGCTATTCCATCTGAAAGCAGTAGTGACTAACTAACAAGGTGTTTGCATCAAATCAGATTTGAGTCCTGTCTAAAATATGAGAGTCAAGTCCTATTTCTAGAATTTTTAGTATAAATCATTATAAATGTATTATAAATCATATAAATCTTGAATTTTTTAAAAGTAGAACAAATGGAATCATTTCAAAGCATCACTCTCGTATTATAGATTGACATAACAAACCAGCAAACCTAAATAATTGACTGTGCATACATAGAGTGCACGTCTACAATCCTGCAAGTGTGAAATTCCTTTTTGAATCTTGGGAATATAAGGGTTTGCCCTATTGTCAGTTCCATAGTTGATATACATCTCACTTTGTAACATTACTCTGGCATAGGTCGCCCTGACCTTTTGGATTATATATTTGTATTTCAGTGACTCACAGTATCAAAGGTTATTCCCCATAAGTTCATTGTTTTCTCTTATCAAAGCTGCCCATTGAGGGAGCTTGTAGGATCCTGGTCCAGCAGGATTCAGACGTCCTTTTGGTTGGAAGTCCTTGAGCCCTTTGTTCATCTGGGCAGTATGTGAAGTCTCTTTTCTCTTCGAGATGTTTACACATCAATAAAACTGTCTGAATTTGAAAAATAAAGCTGACAAGGACATAATGATCCATCCCACAGGTCCCAGGTCCAGGACTGAACAAGTTCTTAAAAACCTTTTTAAAGTTTCAGAATAAGGAAGCTCTCAGTGGGTTTGTCTTCTAACACTTGTGATAGATCATTTATTCTGTTATTTTGCAATGATCCTCTCTTTCTGAAGTCATACATAGGACAGGAATGACAGAATCCACTTGGTGCTCTTGCTCTGTGCCACTCCAGTCACCCGGATGTCTCAAACTTTGTTTCCCTGCAGCAGTCTCTCGAATTCTGCAAAAAATGTATTTCCTGAATAAGTGCATATCCAATCAGAGCCGAGGACAAAGCAGTTTGGTGGGGAAGAATGAATTATACTAAACTTTGAAGGAAGTGGACACTGAAATGATGAGTGACAGCAGGGAGAGGTGTTTATTTTATTACTCAGCTCTCCCCTTTGATTATATTCTGTACTAGTGCATTTTTCTATCTTCTGTGAGTGATCTGTGCAGCTTATTTGAAAAATATGTCTGCCAGGCAAAGTTTATGGAGTTCCTGCATGGGGAATGATTACGCAGTCACAGGTTCTACATGGTACAAATTGCAATACACGGTCTCCGCTGCTCCTCTAACTACAAAGAAGAAAGAAAAAAAAACGTAATAAAAAGAAGACATAAACTGTCTGAATGATGTAAAACAGTTTTCAATAAAAAAAATTACATTGATGTGATTTTTACATTAAATATTTCCAGTGTACTTCAAGATATGCAGCTTGTTTAATCCCGTATGTGTCAGAGCTTGTAAAGCACTGAACCTGAAACTTATTTGAATGAATGTACAGTACAGATAGCTAATGTGTCTTACACAGCACTCTGTTTCTCGTGCTCTTGGCTTCGGCTTTTAGTACTTTTACTGACCATTGACAGCAGTTCGAGGTGTCTTTTTTAAATTTTTTTATATCTTCTTTTTACACTGCAGATTTTTCTTTGGCGTAGATTAATATCCTGCCTCTGTTTTTGGATACGGTTTGCACATGAGACCAGCTGCTTTATACAGTGTTGTGTAGTGGATTGTGGTTTGACCCCTCCATGCTGTTCGGTGTTGATTTTTTGGTGAAAGACAGCAGCGCTTGCACTCCAGCTTCAGCCTAAAAGGTTGAGGTGTCAACACTCTGTATTGCAAGAGTCCATAATAACCTGTCCTCCTCCCCCCTCCCCTTTCTTCCACTCCCCTAGCCTGTCCTTTAGCAGAACCTTGAAGCACCATTGAAATTCTGCACTGCCTTTTAAAATCTCTGTTGATGAAGCAACATGGACCCACAGTGGCTCTGCTGTTCTCCCACTGCAGGGTATTTTTCAAAGTCATGTTTATATACTATAAGTAGAAAGGAGTGAAAGTGCTTTGATGGTATCTAACAATGAAAATGCTTAGAAATCTCCCCTGGACTGGAGGCATGAATGCTTCAGCTGGGCTGTGTTTCCCCCTATGACACGTGCACTTTCTCAGTAGGGCATTCTGGCATTTTTTTCCCCTGTATTTCTTGCAGTGACTCTTGGGATGTATTATATGCAGCCAATGATGCGTGACACACTGAAACAAAACATACTAATTGCAAATTTGGAATGGCTCAGAGGACACGTTTGGGCAGTCAAGGCTCGTATTCAGAATCTTTGTATGCAATTTATTGTAAGTTCAGTAAGACTTAGGTTTGCATATATGGAGGATGTTGGGGTGGATGGATGGTTGCACAGCTTATTTAGTTTTTACTCGCTTATCACATTTACAGCACATCAGTATTTTTGTGAGACTCCCCCCCCCCACCACCACCACCAACACCACAAATTGGTCCCCTTCAAACTGGAGGATGTCTCTGCTGGTTGACTAAGGACTGATTGATGTTTATGTTTCTTTCCTTGTGACAATTTTTCTGGTGCTTTATCTCCCAGAGTAAGAAGAAAAAAAATCTTCAAATACAAATCTGATTGTGCTTTAAGTCTGTGCTTTGCTGCTTTGCCGCTATCTTTAAGAGGTGACTGTGTTTTTTTCAGTCAGCCACACACACATCTTCATTAAATGCGGGTTGATAAACCATTAATCCATTCAAGCACTGTTTTATTTCCATTTATTCTCGTCTGCCCACACAGTGCCGCAAATAAACAGAGAAAACTCCCTCCTGAGTATTTCTGGACCGAAAACCATCTTATCGTGTGGCTCTGATGTCTGATGATGAAGCGTGTTTCTTTGTGAACACGACTCTGTTTCTCTCTGTGTCCAGTCACTTCACTGACCTTTAGGAAGACCATCTACTGTATTGAGTTTCCAAGTATTGTGTATAGTATGTGAATTGATCATGAGATGGAAGAGATATGTTCCAGTAAGGCTTTCCACAATGTGTGTAGATTTGTGCATATGTGTGTTAAGCTGTGCCTCTATTGCCATTCATGTAGTGTTGGGGTTAGGTCAATATTATATTAGCTCTACCATTGCATTTTCCACAGCCCCATGAATAATGTAAAAGTTAGATATCCCTTCATACAAATACAGCCCATTATCGTTCCGTATCCTTGGTAGACGTAAGACAGTTCATAGTTTCTTCCCGCTGATTTGATTAACCTTATTGCGTGGCATCACTAAATGGTAGCCTAAAGTTGTTGCCACAGGAGATAGACCCCTTTCAGTGGGGAAAACGACCTTTTTGTGACCTTGTTGGAGACAATCAATGGCCTTTATCTCCCCCAATGCATAATAAATCCTACCAAAGGGTTGGTCCACACATCCCTGTAATGTATTGACCTGCACCACCAACATTTATCAACTGGACTTGCTAGCTAAATAATTTAGCTTTTGAGCTTAGACTGTACTTAGTCAGTGGCGCCCAGAACAAGTTTGGGCCGCCAAGTTAGATTGATGTTTTCCACATACTGTAAAGAAAATAGCGGAATAGAACTTTATTAACTGTGTCAAGTAGAGGACTGGGAGTCTTAACTTTTCATATCAACACCGAAAAAACCCCCAAAAACAGCATGCACACACAGATCCTGTTTCACTGAAAAGGTCAAAGTACAAGGTCAGCAGCTGTGCACGCTTGTAGTTCGACTCTGAATTTCAGACACTGCAGCTAACAAAACACCTGTGCAGCTGCAGCAAACTAACTCAATCAAAACTTTCATCTTCTCACTTCTGATTGGCCTCCATGCAAAAACCTACATCTTACTCTTCGAAAGACCCACTATATGTCTCTGTGTCTGCTAGAGGACAAAAAAAACTCTCACATATGACAGTATGTCCTCTACTAGACTGATTTTTTAAACCGTAAAACAATGTCTGTACTGCACAGTTCTTAACTGTTGTATCAGGGCCTCAGGTCACAGCTTCTTGAGTCAACACAACAGCTTAAAGCACTGTTGCTGGCGCAGGAAAATTGCTTTTCTTTACACGAGCAAACTGTTGATTTTTGTTAAGACTAAGGCAGAAATAACATCCAAAATCTTTCTTTTAGTTTTCAAATAATTTGAATAATGAAAAAGACTGCTTTATATTCTATTTTAGTGTCTGACAGCTTTTAGAAAAATGTAATTTGTTTTAATGGTATGAGTAATAGTTAAAGCTGGCGCTGCCGTCATTCGTTTGTCAAACCTTTCTCAAGATAAATTTGTGAAATACCTTGTTGTGCCTTTCACAATGGTAAAAAGAGAGTCAATTTCTGAAACAATAGTAAATCAAACCTTAGAATTCTGAGTTGTAAATTAAAGGACAACAGCAATTTTCAATTCATATTTTTCATTTCCCCCTGTATTATATTGTGCTTCTTTTCCCCACAACTCCTGACTGTTCTGTTCTTCTCAGGCTTCACTCTCTTCTCTTGGATATTTGCACTCTGAATTAATAAGAAATTGATGTTGCCGACGACTTTTAGTAAAGCAGCACCAGATTACCATACTCAGCATGAATACTAAACAAGAGGAAGGGACGTGCTGAACCTTGATCCAAAATCTCCCTTTAACCAAATCATATTCCCCAAGATGAAAGAGGGAATTGTTCTGATAGGCTGATCAAAGCAGCGTATCGCTGTACTATAAAGGAACCCCTGGAAACCTAATGGAGAATTCTGTTGGAGCAGTGAGGGCACTGGGCAATACATAATGTATTTGTACATAATGTTTATGTAAACATCTGCTCGGGGGTGTTCTAACTTATTTATTTGATTTATTTCGTTCTCCCTGCCGCTGTGGCTAATGATGTGCTGATCTTAATGGCCAAATCCAGGGACGAGGAGACAAGCTTCCTGGTGTCCTTGGCTTTTTGAACCAGTGCTTGTTAGAATAAACATACTGCTATAGGATTATTGTGACTGTTCAAGTCTCTTTACTAGTAGTCTAAGGTGCCCAGATTGCCCAAGATACTTCATGACTCATATTCTCTTTTAAAATTAATCGTTGGATTACAGAAGACATCATTTAAACTTCATAATAAATATTTGGGTATTTCATACCATAATGCCCTCACAGACATATCTGAAATATTGTGATTGAAAGTGGAGGGAGGTCCAAACAAAATCTGCATATACATAATGTTTTATGCACTACTTCTTCAATGTTTCTCAAGATTGCATCACTATGTATAAGCCAATAACTGCAAGTATGCTGATGGAAGCTTGAGATATCAGACTGTGGCAAAAGCTAACGTCTCTATTAGATTGAGTCAAAAAAAAAGAGAAAAGAACAAAAACAGTGACATTTTGAGATAGATTGTCTTGGCGCTGTGCAATAAGGCATCAAAGAAGGAATGTATATTGTCACTGCATAATGAACTGCATTGGGCTCCTTCTATCGGCCCCCAAACCTGTTAGCACTACATGCTATCTTCTGCCAGTGTGCTGACATGATGGCTTTTCCAGTGAGTGAGCAGGGCTGCCAATAGTGTCTGGGCTGGAATGGGCTCATGGTGTAGAAAGGATGCAAGAGTGAGGCTCTATGCTGCGCTATAAATACCCCTGTCACGCTAATATCAAATCTGCCCCGTGCACGAAAGGGCTGGCGTGAGTGTTCAGGGTGTTTTTCACACACATCTATGGAGGTCCAGGGGGTCCGGAAAGGTCAGTGTTACGCTCAATAGCACATTCATATGAGTAGTTTTCTGCATTGATGTTTATCGTGATGGGTGTCGCAGATAAAAAGTATCATTAGAATTAATTATCCATGGGGTTATGGGATAAGGCAGTGAAACTGCCGCATCCAACCACCGTTGCATTTATCTTACTCCACATGGCTGTATGGACGCTAGATAAACGACTGATTTAGATGTTAACGAAACGAGCATTATTAACATATGCTACCTTCAAAACACTGCACTTGATATCCCGGTTGATGCCCAAGTTATCGACAAATTAAAACTAAATTTAGCACCACACAAGCTTATTTTTTTGCTATTTTATCAGAATGATTATTGTGCTCCCTGTTATTAAGTCCTCTGTGCTGTCTGCTTCCATGTCCTCTAGAATGGCAGTTTTCTTTTCTGGTGCCTCGAGTGACAGGACAGTAAGTGTCTGCGTTATAAATTGAGTACAAATTACAAATCAAAATTAATATTTTTTTTTTAAAATGTGACAACACACACAAAAGCAACAAAGTTTGGTTCTGGGAAAGATGTCAATACTTCATTGAGGTGGGAGAGTCCATTTTAGTAACAGTAATGACGAGATGGATAAAGTCAGGGGAATCAAGTCAAAACAAACCAGTGCTGTTGTTTTAGTAACCCATACATTCACCACAACCTCCTCTGTGGACTGTGTGGTACTATAAAAACACTACACTTGTCCCTTCTTTTCAACTAATGGACAAGAATCATAATTCCTCTTGCCACCAGAGGGATTTCTCACTTGAATGTAACCATATGTCATTTTTAGGGATTTGTTAAGATGAGTGATGATGTTAGTTTTCTTGGGAAACTATAGGTAACTATCCTCAAGTCTGCCCTTAATGAGTTCTGTTAGTGCAAGCTTTGTTACATTCTGATTTGTTTTCAAGTTGTTCTCCAAAAAATAAATGTGTCCCTTGAGGTTCCCTTGTTGGGGAACCCCTGATTTAAAAGGCAAACACGGCTGCCTGATGCCACTGCCACAGCTGCCTGTGCCGATGATGATGAAGTTTCCAGGGAACGGATGATAATCCTGACACTACATCCTCCTAACTCAGTGAGCCATGCAGTATAGATATGGATGTGTCGCTGGCAGATTGGGAGGTAGATTTCCCATCTACACCTCCTGTGGTGGCTGGTGCCTCGGGGGAGCTGCTATGTAAATAATGAATGCCTGTGGGTGTGAAACATGCACAGATAACCTTCAAGACAGCCGCGGATCAGTGCGTTCACATTAGCTGATAGGATTAAGGTTAAAATCTACAGAAACCTCTCCATAAGAAAACACAAATCTAGCCACAGCGAATAGCAGGTTACATCGGTACGTAGTGTTCAGTGATAAGGACAGGTAGAGGTAATCATGGGGGACTGGTAATAGTTCAGCAATCTGATGATGGAAATGACAGTGCTGCACATTTGTGCCTCTCTCCACCTAAAAACAGATTTAACAGTCTGAGTACTTTTAGAATAAATTTACTGAGCTAAATTCAAGCTTGACTTGTGTAACAAAATGTTAAAGTCACGAACATGATGATGTATTTAGATGACTGCACAGAACAACAGTCCACAGGCTTTGTAAGGACATGCAGTACATCGCCTTTTTCCTATTGCCAGTTACTCGTCCCAGTATTCAGATATGACAAAGTCTTTGTGAGATCATTCTGTTTTTAAGTTCTGTGGAGAGATAAACTCATTGAGCATATGTTGGCATCCATAAGAGAGGAAAATACTAAAGGAACAAAACTAGTTCCCTCTGTTGTCCCATCTGTCTGCAGAGGACATTGTGCACCCAACAGTGGCCTGCTAGCTTCTATTTCTCACAAGTCAGCTCTCGCTGTGCAACCAAAAATGTCCCACAATTCTCTCATCTCCGTCATGATGGATACTGCACTCACAGTTGTTTCAGGTAAAGTGACATCACAGAGTTGGAGGTTTGAAGGAACAAAGCTGATAGTAGGAGCCTGGATGAATACACCTGAGAGAATAAAAAACGCCCTGAATGACTCTCCAATCACAATAAGGCAGTCTTGTTTGGCTATGATGAACACAGAAGTTGTTAGCTGAGAATGATGAATCTGGAAATGAGCGTCCTTGCGTCTTATTATTTAGCCGTGTGAGAGAATTACACCTGGTGTAATAACTCATTAAACTGAAGTAATTAGCATAAACAGCTGTAACACAATGACCCCTATTCATCAAAGATATTGGGGCCTGCATGTTTTATAATATGCGTCTGTCTGTCTGTCTGTCTATATTATCTGTCTGTCTCGCTGTTTATTTCACCAGCAGCAGAACTATACTTTTAACAACACAACACATTGCATTGCATGTTCAGTTGGCATTGCCTGAAGGTCAGGACTGATGATGTCCATCTGTCTTTGATTCTTTCCCCCTCCAGTGAAATGTTTATGGTCTGAGTTGGAGCGAGCAAATAGAGGGTGAGTGAAAGAGAGACTGCAAGAGCGATGAGGGGTTTGGGCGTCATTGTTAAGCTGAGCTCCAGGTTGGTCCTGAAGGACGGTTAAACCGAAAGTCCAAACCAAGCTCAGAGAGAAGGGTGGAAGTTAATCCCTCATCCTCAGGCAGATGTATCACAAAGGCTAAACATATACATAGGGAGCCCGACCAGGGGAGAAAGTTGGGATAATTGAAGTCTGCTAAGAAATGAGCATTTGTACCCTTAGGGTGAGTCAGCTCTGCATTGTGGTATTACTTCTTAATGTTATCAAGGTAAAAGAGATGGGGGTTTCATTTCCCAACCTTTTTAACATTGTTTATTGCTACCCAGTTTGGGAATTTAAGAGTGCATTGAGGTGGGAGTAGGTGAACTGCATGTTTGCGTTTCCGTAAAGCTGCTTCAGTCAGAAATGATCTGTGCCTCATGCCGCTGGTACGACTTGCTAGCCATCGACTGCAAACAACATTTTAATATTTATCAAATGAAGAGTTTCTGTTGATAAAACAGGATGGTAACAATGCAAGCCTCCACTGACCCAGGGAGAGGGAGGATGGGTGATCATTTTCTGTTCCACTAGCCTTAATCATTCATGACACCGCCCGTTGTCTCTACAAGGTGTCTTTGTCTTTGACTGTCCTGATTCCCCTCAGCAGCAAAACAGCCAAAGTCAAATTGAATCCAGAAAGGGGGATTTTAAACGGAAAGATAAGGGGGCAGATATGCCTTAATCATCATTTGCTCTTGATTAGAAAATCAATGGCCTTTGATGCCAGAGTGCATGTCTGCCTTTGGAGTTAAGAGTGTGACAATGACAATGTGGACTGGAAAATTGGCCTTTTAAACAGCTACTATCTCTTTGTTGTTTGGAGCCCCATTCTTTAATGCAGTGAAAAGTCTCCTCTATCACATAATGTCTGCCTGTCAAAGAAATTACTTTTTCTCTCGCTCCTGTGTGAAACTTTGTTAAAGAAATCCTTCGAAGCTTAGGAAGCACAGGGAATTTCTTAGTTTGTAGAGCTGACTTTCACAGTATTTCCTTGATTTATGTAACAGATGAGAAATAAAGTTGTCACTCAATTCTCTGTGGCAGTTTTGAGATATGCCAAAGAGAGAGAATCTTTGATGCCTTCCCAGGTTTACCTGTCAGAAAGGTTTAAAGGCAGTGTGTCCCAAGTTATAGTATAGCTAGACTGTTGCAGTCAAAAAAATCTTTGCACCTATGAACTGCATAACAGTTTTTGCTGTGTGTTGATATAAAAAAAGGGAATATACAGTACCTGAAGGGTTAACCTACTATAGCTGTATTTTTCAATGCATCTTCAGGCATTTAAAGTAGTGAGGTTTTGCTTGCCTTCACAGCATCCTTGAAAATGAATATTTGTACCACTAAAACAGCTGGTAAAGAAGTTGAGCAAACATCCTACCATATGAATAGAATAATATCATAGCTTAGCCTACAGTGCATCATATGTATATTTCATGCTTTATTTAACTTTAACAGGAGAAGTGAAGCCCTGCTTTCTCTCCTCTTATTAATACGCTCTGAAAGAAGTTTAAAAAAAAAACAAAAAAACTGGGCTTACCAGGCACCTTCCCTCACTCTCCAGCCCTCTCTAGTCTTTGCCTTTATGCCATGCTGTTGTACTCGCTGTGTTTTTACCAGCTCTGCATATCGATCCTGCTTTATCACCAGCCGCTCCCCTTGCAATAAGCCAGCAGGAATATGGATGAGGTCTGGTTGGCAGGGGATGCACTGCTGATTAATATGCTCTGTGTGAGGATATGATGAAAATTCCCATTTATATGTCTATATGAACACTGTGATCTCTGTGTGAAGAACATCAGTAGTGGTAAATGAGGGATGTTCTGTGATGTGGTGATAAAGGGGGGCATGGGTATTCATGAAAATCCGGAGGTACTGGATGCATTTTACCAGTGGTCTGCCCTCGCCCATCATGCACGCCGTCCACTAGTGTACACAACATATTGATTGCAATTCAAATAGTGGACTGACAGCTTCTAAACAGTGTGAAGGTATTAGCTGTTGCTATCTGCAAATGGAAATGTCAGTATTCAGCCCCTGATCCGTTCCTCCCAGACCGAAGGTAATCTTGAGAAGATGTGATTGACTTTGTTATGGGATAAGAAACTACTAAAGAGGAGAAATGAACCGTTTATTCTTGTTTTGGTGCAATTTATACAGATAAGGTATAAGCGCTTCTTGAAAGACCTAATAATGAAATAACATAATGATGAATCACAGTAATCTAAATAATAATTCTGAAGTAATAGTTTTAATAATGTTTTTTTTTAATTGCATTTATTAAAAGTACCACAAAAAAAAAGTCTCCATGACTTTGTTTTTGAATTTGACCTCCTGAAAGGGTTTTTTTTTATAACTGTGAGTATGTTATTTCAAATCAGAGAAACTGCGTTGAAATCTAAAGAGTGCAGTGAGGTGGTGCCATAGTGGTTGTCAGTGGTTTCCTGAATCTGATGTTCTGGCAGTGCTCTAATTCTGTGTCACAGTAAAGCTTTGTTTAAAAAAAGAAGCATTTTGTCAGACAGTTTTTTTTTTTTCCTTTAATGCCCCCACTTGACATCAAAGTAACAGCTTACATTTAATGTAATGAATTCCGATATACTTTAGTCTGGTGAGCTCGCGTGTCAATGTAGGGGTGAGATCTGTTGTAAAGGAGTGTAATGAATTTAACAAATATCATACTCAGATGTCTAAAATTAAAGGTATTTGGGGGCAAAGGGATAAAAGCAATTGCTCACTACTGCAGAACCCTGGATTAGAGTGTCACATGTGAACACAATTAGCACAGTTTGCAGGTGCAGTCGTGCCTTTGATGCTGCAGTGAATCCTACTGTGTGCCTGTGTGATATGGGTTGGATTTTTTTCGTGTGGGTGGGGATTGACAGATTAAACCCCGTAATGTTGAATTCCTGCTCTCCCTGCTGTTGGCATGACTTCCTCGGTGTTGATGGAGACGTGTTGCAATCCACATCTTCCTCAGGCCAAGTGGGGTGTAAGCAGTAACAGGGACCACAGTTCAAGGGGAATTAACTGTTCACTAGATATTTAAAAACCCAATACTTGCAGATTTGGATCATTCTTAACTGAGACAAATGTAGATGCAATTAGTTTTCAGATATGGTCGTTTTCGGTGACTTGTAGCTTAGTTTACGTGTAAACCAAAGGCCCAAACACATTGTAATATCACCGTTTTTGCTACGCGTAAACGGGGCCTTAGTTTAATAGAAAAAAAAACAAAAACGGCCACATTCTCTTGATACAACTTCTCTAAGGCGAGAGGAGTTTGCTTGTTTCTTTTGTCTTAAGCAGTGGTGGATCAAGTATTCAGATCAATGGAAATACTACATCACCAGTAAAACATCTGCATTCAAAATCTTACTGGTGTTAAATTGCGTGGTATTATCAACAACATTTCTTTAAATTAACAAGAGTAGAATTTATTTCACGGAAAGGAAATGGAATTATGAGTAGAAAATGAGCCTGGTATCAAAATTTATGTAACATGAGACATTTTATTTGCTGACCCTTGAAAGTTTAGTCAAAGTGCATTGGTTTAAGTTGTTTTTAGTGAATCGTCAGAATACAGACACACACATCAAGGGTGTAATATTAATCTATGTCATGAACATTTAACTGCTACAGTTTTGATGCTATGCAAGACAACTGTGTACTTCAAGGACATGTAACTCAGAAAATGTTCATAGTGCGAAGATAAAATGTTGCATGGCTTCCTTAAGTATACTACTATAAGTTATTGTATAAAACAATCAGCTCTTGTCAGATTTGCTTGATTTTATACAGAATGACCCAGTACTTGTTCTTTAGTAAAATGGTCCCTGTCAGGGTTTTACTATGATATTTTTGGCTTACTGCTGCATTATTAGTGCATGTTAAATATCACTGATGTAGATGTTTAAGGTTGAGCGAATTTGAACTCTTTTATACTGTTGGGCAGGTGAATTTATAGCAACGCATCATATTTGATAAGAGCATCCTTTGTTTTCAGTGTCACTGTCCCGTGAGAACTATGTATTAACAAAGATAAACTGTCAATAGCTCAGAAAAACAGCCCTGCTTTCAGGAGAATGTTTTTAACTCACAAATGAACTCTTGATCTTTCAGTTCATTGGAAAAAAGTCATATTGTAAATCACCAAATCTGAAAATAAATGGTTTTCACTGTACAAGACGGCTGTGAAAAATCTGAAAGGTAGTTAGTAGCTAAAGCTGTCAGACAAATGTAATGATGAATGAATGTAAAGAAATGCAATATTTGCCTTTGAGGTGCAGTGGAGTATCAGAAGTTGCACAAAATGGAAAAATGCAAGTATGAGTACCTTAAATTTGTACTTAAATACAATACTTGAGTAAATTAACTTACCTTCCACCACTAGTCTTAAGTGATAGACATACCATTGTCTTTGGGTTTTTGACCGACTGTTCGTTAAACAAAACCACGATCATGAAGGTGTCACCTTGGACTTCCAAAAAATGCTCTTTACTGTTCACTATTTTCGAATTTTGACAAACCAAAAGCACCTTGATTGATGCCTTAATTATAATGAGAACTAATTGCCAGACCAGCTCATAATGAAAACAATGATTAGTTGCTGCTCAGGTCAGAAAACGCACATTGACTGTGATACCAGTTTTAAATTTTTTGCCTAATTGCCCCAATTAATTCCAACTTATTACAAAAAAAGAAATCGTGAAACCAAACACCAATACAGCTTCATCGCGACTACATTTCAAAAGAGAAGCTGAGGAACACACATAAAGCTGACATTTGTCTGAGCTGTGCAGGTAAATGCTTTAGCAGTTTTGCCCTTGACTTGCTTCAGTTGGTTTTGCACTGAATAAAAGCATCATTTTAAGAGAATTACGTAGCCATAACAACCATCTCAGGCACGGCGCATTGTGTCAGCTGCAGTTGTTGAAAGTGAAGTAGAGGCTTATTCTCCCTGGGGAATAGCCGCATCAATCAAACAGTAGTGATATGTCTTTCATTTTTTACCTATAATAGGCCTGTTTCCTGTTGTGTGTTGCTGATCAGATTAGTGATTGAATACTAAAGAACAGTGGACCACCTCCAAGTAAGCCTCTCAAGTATCTCCAATGATAAAACGGACTTCAACACCTGCTCTCGCTGTAAAGTCAGCAGTGGTGACACATGCTTGTACAGTGTTCACTAGACACGTATGGTGTCGATGTGACATTATTTGCTACAATTGCCTTTTCTTGTTGTAATTCTACATAATATTCTCCTGCATATAAAGACACATAAAATATATTTTTTTCTATATAATGAATGCGTTTGCTGAAGCATGTTAGTAATTGTTTGCCATTTCTACTTGATTGCAGTTTTAATTGCATTTTGGGGCTTTTACTGTAACCATTGTCATCTTCAGTGTTATTTGCCCATTTAAGTTTGCCATTTCAGTTAAAAGACTATACATTTTACATTTTTGTGGCTATGTATAGCATGTAGTTCTGCCTACGCTCATTTAGTTTTTTTTTTTTTTTTTTTCCTTTTCTAAAGAATAGCATGTGGCTCTCTACTCCAATCCATGCAGCACACTGTGCACACAGCGTGCTTGTGTGTTCCACTGAGGCAACCCTGCTGTGTGAAGGTAATGATTGCAGGTGTGTGTGGAACCCACTTGTTGGCTTGACAAGATACAAGTTGCAGACAAACAAGCATTATGTTTTTTTTTTTTTAAATTCTGAATGATGAGTCTGTCACACCCCCCAGAGTGTGAGCCTTCAAAATCCCACCTGCACTGATGTTTCACCTTGCTGGCACACCGTCATTCCTGTTATTATATTCAGACATTGCTTGATAACCATATTTAAATATGATTCATAAATTTCGGTCCAGTGTTTTGTCTTGTTTATGTTTGTTTTTGATATCTGATTTTCGCTCTGACTCTTCCCATTCTATTTGCATTATTCAATGTGAAATCTTTTCCCTAAAAGGAAGAGACTGAAAAGGGGAAGCGATACAAATATCAGGTATGCACGGCGTGTGTAGACAATTCTCATTGGCCTATTGGTAGATGAAGATGAATTTCTGCGTTAAAGCCACCATGTTGGAGACCACAATGGAATTAAACAGTGAATGCATTATGCACTCTGTGTGTTTCTGAGCCCTCCTTGGCGCTAGTGTTTAATATGAGGACTTCTGTGACCAGAGATAAGGCCGTTATGGCCATGACAAGGCCTTGTCTTGCTCTGCCATGATGCTTCTATTGCTCCTAGTGCCTGTTTGCTCCCAGGGCCAAAAACAATATGCTGTAAATTGCGCTACGGCCTCTTCAGGTTGATGTGCTGCCTGCGAACGTGATGTGATTGGGTATCGATTCACACCGCAACGCTAAAATTGCCTGCCTCATGGCCCCAGACGCCGATAGTGACAGCTTCAGTACAGGACAGGAAGAGTGCCATGGCATGAGTCTGTGTCTGGGAGAGGATACCTTCCCTCTGCTCTGTGATCCTCACCCTTTCCTCCGCCTTAGAGAGGAAAGGATTAGAGATTAAAAGGACAGGGCCCCCCTACTGGGCTGCATGAACGTATCACAGCTACATTTACTGCAATCTGACGTGCCTCAGAAGCGAGGCTACCCATTTTGTCTGCACTTTGCGATCCCTTAATAAAAAAGAAATAAAAAACATGTAAACATCTCCTTTTCATTAAAATGCCAGTGATATTTGCACATCGACAGTTTTTCTTTTAATCTGTTCCAGTTTTAACATTTGCGACACTAAACAAAGATGAGCTAGCTTTCTGCTGGTTTTTCGGTTCAAAGTAGTGGTGACACAGCACTGTCAATCTGCATTCAGTATGATTAAAACATACCCAGGATCCTGTTGGAAGATGAATAATGCAAGAGAAATTGCTTGTGTAATGAATAAATGGCAAATAATCCCACTACAATTAACTCTCCTACATCCAGTATGCAAACCAGTCATGCTCCATCTACTAGGACAAGGTGTCCAGCTGAGGTAAATCCAAAGTGGTCTTGTACTAAAGAATAAGTATCCTTGTGGTTTCAAACAAAAATCGAACAGATCCTTCTACCGTGCTTCAACAAGAGGCATCATTGTTTAGATTTATAAGTACACCTGAAAGATATATTGGAAAAAAACTGAAGGATTGTTCTCAGCTGCTGTGTCAATTTCTGTGTAAGTACATCGAGAGCAATGAAAAATCTGAAGTTAAATTCCTTGTATTTGTACACATACTCGGCCAGAAAAGCTGATTCTGATTCTATGAATTGACAGCAAATTTAGAAAGCCCAGATACATATCCTGATTGATGTTAATGCACATTTTTGTAGATTTAATCACACAACAGTTACCTACATTCTCTCCAAAAGTCACTCAGAGGTTCTATATTTTTGGCCGTTCGTATACATGTTGTCACATTAAGGTTTCTTTGCTTTAGACTGGTTAGAAAAAGTCCTTACATTTCATTGTTGGCTTACAACCCACCGTCCTGGTTACAATTTTGGCTCATCACTGGCATCCCTGTCCTGCATACTGACCTTTCTTACTTGGCAACTACCAGTAACAGACATTTCAAAGAGATGTATTCATGTGGTAGACTTCTCAGGGCATAATGATACTCATTTTCCTCTCTCCTTTCGGACTTGGCTTGGAGTGTGTGGCCTGTGATTTTTACTGTAATAGCCTACATTTATTCTAATGAATCCTGATATCACCTACAAACTCTCCAAGCAAGAAAATGCTTAAGGCTAAAACACTGTGGAAAAAAGCTGAGGACACAACAGCTTTAACCAGCTGCAAGCTGTTTAGATAGGCTCACTTATGATAATATCTACGCCGAACACAGTCATTAAACTCCTGGATTGAATTGGAATTGCTTCTTTCCAAATGAGACTTTACCTCAGCAGTCAGAAAAAAAATAAAAAAAACAAAAACGTCAGAAAATCCAGCATTGTGTGCCAAGCTTAGCACTAACACTAAGTACTAAAATTACCCTTTTCCAAATTCAAAAATGAGAAAGATATCCTTTCAGTTGGTAAAGATTTTTAAGATATTTATGTTAAACATATTGCACTCTAATTGCCTTTCTTCCATTCTTCATATTTCAGCTGTGCCGTACAAAACACTGACGCTCTCCTTCTGCATCCCTCTTCTTTGGCTCAGTGGGTGTTGGACCAAAGCTGAGGCGGTTTTCTTTACACACAGCAGAACAAAGCGTGATTTAGGGAAGTGGGAGGGCAGCTATGGTTGATATATGTGTGTTTTGCTTCATAGGTGAGAAGAATGATGAATGGATGAAGTCCACAGCCACCATAATGGTACCCTTGTGTACCATGGCAGAGGGAAAAGAGGAAGGGTGTACTTGAGAGAATAAATGTCAGCCTCTTTCAATCAGGACTACCTAAAAGTAAAATTCTTGACAATATATCCTTGTTGTGCTTTCATGATAAGCTCTGTGCTGGGGGATGGGGGGAGTGGGAGTGGGAGTATGAGAACTGAGGGGTGGAGGGTGTCAGGGGGGCATCAAATGAGGTGTAAGTAAGGGATTTTTCTATTGAAGAACTGAAGAAATAAAAATCTGTTTACCTGACAACAACTGCCTTAAATAAAGTAGGCTGCCAGGGGTGAAAATCACAAAGGAGTTTGGTTTCTATTCCACAACAAGATATTGTTAATGGAGAAGCCTTTGAAACACAGAAACATGAGTAGTTGCAAATGTTTTTTTTTCTCTTTCACATGTTACCACTAGTGACATGGAGGTAACATTATGTGAGTATGCTGTATCCGCTTTACAAACAAACAAACAAGCCAAAAACAAACCCATTGCCCTGTGGTTTTGTGTATGATGGTCCGTATGTGAATGTGTAGTGGCATTTGCGTGTGTGTGTGTTTTTCGAGCCTCTTTGTCTGTCTGTGTGTTTGCAGTTGTCCTGTCAGGTCATTTGTTGCTGGAGCTATTAATTCCCCCAGTCCTCTGCCCCTGTTGTGCACTCATTTGCTGATATACTTGGTCTGTCATTAGTCTATATGCCTACTCTGCATGTTGGAGAGAAATATTGACATTGTCAAAGCACCGCTCATTGCTTCTGAACATAAGCCGTGCTTTTACATATCAGGTGTCAAAGGCAAAGGGTAAATTCATCAACGTATTCACACCTCAGTGATGTGGCAATTGTACTCCCCTTGGACATAGATTGGGAGAAGAGGCACTTAGAGGGAAAGAATAGAATGAGCAGCAAGATGCTGGAGCTGACCCAGCCATTTTGATGCATATGTTGCACAGAAATATTGACCAGCTCTTTAGTCTGTGACTCCCTCAGGGCTGGGTAATTGTCTGTCTGTGTTTCTATTGTTTAAACTAACTGCGTTTTGGCAGTCTTCCGCCTCAAATCAGCGACGAAACCTCAGCAGCACAATGATGGAAGACAGAGGTAGCATTACAAATCAATGTATTTTGATTTGACTTTGTACATTCTGAAGACCTACATTACTTCTTCCTGTTAGACAGCTTTATAATTTAGTATAATTAATTAAAAAAAAAAGCTCAATAGGAATAATCACTCAATGAATATGAGTAACAATATCATTGTGCTCATCTTTAGTGTTATATTACAAACAGGTAGCTTTAAGAGGAATGCACTTTTGTTTCTTGCTGCGAGATAATAGAGGAAATTGATACCACGATCATATACATATGCCAAATGATGCTGTCTGCGTTGTCCTATTCTTTGCCTATATAGAAAGGAAAGTTTTATCTATGTGTTAATTTTGGCTACACTGCACACTTTAGTATGTGTTGACAACTGCTGTGCTAAAGAAACAATAGATATCGACTATTGACTGCAATATTCTATAAATCAGCAACACACATTATGTTCTGTACTAAATTAAGGTCACCAAACAACTATATATATACACACAAAATTAGTCAACAAGGTGTTTATTGTTTTGACCTTGATGGAAATTACATTATAGGAACATGTTCTATGACGTGCCAAATGCTTTGTGAAGCACAGAGCTAAGAGAGCGGTGACTTTGTTGATATATAATCACAATTTTCGAGATGAAAAAGAGCAGGGAGAACGCGGTTTTGCCTGAGCGACTAAATTTAGACTCCATGTTTTGTTTATTCTCAAGTGGTATGTGCAGATACGAGTAAATAAATACAGTTATCACAAATATTGTTGACATGACAAAGCCATTGAGGAATAGATTACAAAAAAAATAAACAAAATGAGTTGTGTAGAAGAAGACTATGACCTTAACTCACAACTAATGAAATGTTACTTACAGATGATTGTGAATTTTGACATCACCTAATGAAAAAACAGCGGTAAAATAATGTTTCAGGAGAGCAAGTCAACCCATTATTCTTCATTGGCAATGATCAACGGCGGTTCTTTTACTAAAACACATCTATATAAAAAGCCACATAAATCTTTTTGTGTTCAACTGGATTTTAATGCACATGAATACTGTGGGCATGGATGGGGCTCATGTTTTTCTTTTCTTGCTATATTGGTATTAAAACCTGTTCTGAAAGCAGACATTTTCAATTTGTAGATGCAAAATATTGCAATGCTGATCTTTTGATGACTTGCATCTAATTTGGAATTAGCATATCCCAGTGAAGTGTACTGTAATTTGTCTTTGATGATTGGTTCGTCTGTAATAGATGGGGGATTGCCTGAGCTCCCCACTGCCCTGTCTCTCTCTCCCGCTCGCTCTCTCGCTCCTTCCCTCTGCTGGAGAGGCACACAGAGTCTTTGAAATGTGATTTGACCATCAGAGCAGTGAGAAAGCACTAATATTTTACTGACCTGAAATGAAAGGGATTAGGTGTGAAAACCTTCCGCAAAAGGCTATCTCGATTTACAGGTGATGTTTTTGTTTGTTTCTTTTTTTCATCTTTTAAAAAGAGGAGACTTGGATATAATCAAAAGATGTGTTCCAAAGCGTAAAGCTTTGGGCTTTGAAGCTTTTCAAATGTTTTGTTGGGAGAGCCGAGACGCTGGAACAGCATGTCTGCATTCAGAGCATCCATGAATCCCTGTCATCAGCTTCCTTCCATCTCCCTTCCCCTCCCTTTTTGCAAAATCTGGCTTTTACCACAGAACAGATACACATGCTAGATAATGAATGACTAGAAGGCAGAGACTAGAGAAATAGGACTGTTTCAATTTCACAGCCAAGAGCCACATAGATTGCTTTTGTTTTATTGTGGGTATAGGTGGCACAAGAACTTTGCAATTATTTGCACAATTAGTTGTAATTATGGTATAAGCATTTATCTTGAGCACCCAAGAAATTCCAGTGTGCATTCTGCAGGGTAGAATAGGAAGAATTAATATAGATTGTTTTCTCCAGAAAGTGCTGCTTGTTTGGGTGATGGCAATTAGCAGCTAATACCTGTGAGATCTCCCGTCTGCTCACACCCGTGCTGCTTTCTGTTCCACAATGATCAGACAATTAATGATGGGTGGAGAACACCAGCAAGACTATGGTTTATGCCAGGCACTGACACAGTGGTAGGCTATACCGTACAGCAGTTATTGTTGTTTTCTGGTTAAGCGTTCCCCTGCCTTCATGTCACACAGATTATGATGAGGTTACATTTGCTCTGCATGCTTTATCTTAGGTAGTGGAACTAATCACACACAGATGTGGAAGCCTCCAAAGTGTCTCCCCAACCCTTGGGCTTTTTTTTCTCTCTCCTGCATTTCATTGCACTACAGAGGAATCTCGAAATACATTTATTTGAGAGCTTGTGCATGATCTTCTTGAAGTGCCAGACACTAATAAAACCTAGTATTGTTTTGAAAGGTATTTCCCTTCTTGTTTCAGTGCTGATATGCTGCCTCAGGGCCTAATGTGTACGGAGTGTTGTCTTACATCTAATGTTGTTTGGATTTCATGCTCAGGCTGGTTTCAGGACCTGGAAACATGGTTCCTTTTTTGTAAAACTATTTATGTTGTGCCATTTCTCCCACATTAATGTGACATCTGTCTCCATAAATGCCCCTTAGTTAAGTTTTAGGTTTTAATAGTTGAGGAGTACAGTTTGTTGGGTTTCAAATGAAGCTAAAATCTGTAGCTGAGATTCAGGAGCAGGACCACATCTCAAACACTCCACTTCCTGTCCTACATCTATACACACCACTCTGACCTTCCCACCTGACAACTCTGTCTCACCACGGACCGTTCATCCACCAACCCGGCTCCAGATCTCCTCCACGCTGATCAGCTGAATCCACAATGAGGCCCCGGAGATGAGGGAATCAGCGTCGCTCCAGAAACCGACATCAACCGTGTCACTCGTCACGAAGAAACGGCTCCAATTCTCTCCAGCCTCCAGCCGCATCAGACCCCTCATCTGATCCCAGGAAAGACCGAAAGACTCGCTCCAGCGCCGATGTCCAGAGAAGCCGCCGTATCCGGAAATGATCGGTCAAACTCCCGATAGAGCCTTCGGCAACGTCCCTCCACATGAAATCTCCGACCAGACTGTCGTTGGTCTTCAGAAAACAGTAAGAGAAAGACTTTATCTGTCACTGCGCTGACAACAAAATTAAACTATTCAAACTTCCCACAAACCCCCGGCGCTGAGGTCAGGTGACTACAACAAGCACGCTGGAATATGACATCATTGCGCTACCTGTAGCTTCGTCCATCACGATTCATTCACTTTATCAACAAGAACCCAAGCAGCTGTCCGCTCTTCAAACATGCTCCTTCTGCCGGTTTTGGGGGTTTCCTGGTCAATGAAGGTCTCCATGCTGTAGCCTCCTGAGTTCTCACAGTTTCCTCAAAAACCTCTACAGCCGCCTTCAGCAGCGTTCAAAAATCTACCCCATCATTATCCCTACCCTCTCATAGAGCCAATGGTCAAGCTAAAATCCATCCCCATTCACTTCGCGACCCTCGCCCTCATCGTTTTTGTAAACGAAGTCAAAGCAACTCTCCCACTGTCATGCATCTTGTGCGGCACCTGTGGCGGTCAGTCTCCAACCTGCTCCTCTTCCATGCCAAACACTTCCCAGGCTACTGCCACGATACCACTGACTCCCTTCACTCCATCCATAATAGATTCTGCTCCTCCTTCCATCATTCAACGTAGCAACATTAGCCAACTCCATGACGTTACAATGCTCTAAGTTCCATCCTCTAGCTGGCACCCTAGAATCAACGTTTCTTTTGGACTTCTGTCGTTCCTGTGATGCACAGTGTTCATTGCATTATTGACCGACGAGTTGAGTTCGACCTGCACTGCTATCCTACAGAACCTCATCCACAGCCGATATTTGACCTCCCTGCATTTCTGAAGAATGCCTGGTCTATTCGCTCAAACAAAGTCAAACCAATCAAGCGGAGACCGGTCAAGTCACAACCCATCCAGATTCCTCTTCCGCTTCCTGACGACATCTAGAATCTAGCATGTTCTCTGGCCACTCCTTCCGTGTCGACACAGCTTCCACTGAGGTGTTCCGAACCACCTAATCAAGGCCATGAGCCTCAAGTGTGTTGGCTTTTCATCTGCTCCAGCCCTCAAGACCCATGTTATGTCCACTCTTTGTTTCATTCCTATGGGATGCTTTTGGAGGTCCGCCGGCCCAGGAGTCGCTGCTGATCCCTGACTAAGCATTTTCCAACACAGCGCTTTTTTCCTCCAACAGACAATCAAGCTTCAGTTCGATGCTGTGGTCCAATGTGACATGAAGTTAAAATTTTTAGCTGAGGTTCAGGAGCAGGACCACACCTCAACCACTCCCCTTCCTGTCGTACATCTATACATACCACTCTGCCCTTCCCCACACCGCATCAGCTCAAACATCCAACAAACAATCAAGTTTCAGTTCGATGGTGTGGTCCTAGCTAGTGAATTTAAAAAGAAAAAGGAGTCATCAGTCCATTGTATTGAAGACAAGATAGAGTTTTAGTGGGTGTTATATTGGACTCTTCTGTAAAATGTGCAGTTCAGGGTTATTACATTTTTTGTTGCTAACATTTAACTGTGCATGAACAATAGCTGCCTTTCGCAATTGCAAGGATCTACACTGTTTTTGAATGCTCTAATGAATCACGCAGGTTGCATGTGGAGATGTGGTGTCACTGACCCTGTATTCACTGATAGCTCAGGGATCACATCAACATTGTTGTAAGAGGAGAAATACTGAAGATTTTGTTCAAGCATAATAAGTCGAAAACCCCCAGAGTATCATATTTGAATAATATGTGAAAGACTATGTTTAATTTGGTGCCTTTCCTATCCACTTCACACAAACAATATCAAATAAATAAATGTGAAGCATTTTATGCATAACAAAATGTACAGACTTAAATAGATGAATACTTACTGCTTCGACTGCACAGCTATTTGTGTAGTTTTTCTTTATTTGGCATAGAGTAATGCCTTTGTTGTCTTCGGTGTGCTGGAGCCTCACAGACTGTTTTCTGGGCTACTATAGGATTCTTCTTCTTTTTTTTTTTTGGTTGAACAAAAAAATCAAACACACTCTTTGTCTTACTAGTTTCTACACTGTGTACACCGTCTTAGAATTTGCTTTGTGTGTAACCGTAGTAGAAGGGGCGGCCACAAAAGCATGAAACATAAAGCATGAATGATGCGTTAGCTTTGCACTGGTGTCTTTCTTAGTCTACCTAATTTTGCTGAGAGGTTTTGAAATGAGCAAACATTTAATTTATGGTCTCGACACCGTTATAGGATGATAAAAAAGATGCCTCCTATTGTTTTAAAGGCCTGGAATAAGTGTGTCTGTGATTCACTAAACTCTGAAATAGCCCACCACCACTTATGGAAACTGAGCATCTCTGGTTTGTGCACCGCTGTGAATCAGTGCTTACTACAGCATTGTGTCACATTAATATTTGAGTGCTACATATTGTCAAGTAGATGTAGGACTTAAACAGCACTTACAGTGAAGTGTACTTACTTCAACTCCTTGTTTATTTCTTCCAGAGACATCCATGCAGACGCCATAATGGTTTCCGTGTTTATATTGAACTTGACCTCTGACCCCTGACCTCCTGCATAAGCTTGGTAATCATTTCATTTTTTATTTGGTGCATTATGATTGATTTTAACCTTTTGCCATTATGTATCACAACCATTGCCATTATCTCTCACTGAATTGTTTTGGTTAACTTGCTTCTGTTTTCTTGCGTTATTTTCCTTCCTTTTGGTTTAACTCTTCAATTTGTGAAATTATAACTGTTCCATTCTTTCAATTTATTCATGTCATTTTTATTTCACCTCTCTCTGTGATCTGTTATTCCCCCTGTCCTTGAGCCATTAGTGTTGCACAAATAAATTGTCAATTGTGTTTGCTAACATCTTTAATTTCTTTTTACTGTCATTTCTTTTCATCATCTTTATACGATAAACCATTCAGCCATAATTTCATTGATTTTTTTAATCTATTACCAAGGATTACAACTCCCTATTTCACACATTGTGTACCGCAGTAAGTCTCTGTCACCATCTCTCTCTTCCTTCTTCTTTTTCTTGTATATGTGTGGGTGGAGGTAATGTTTGAAAGTGACAACACAGGGAAACTAAAGACAAAAGGAGGAAATATGGCACAGCAGTGTATTGCAGTATCACATCCCTTGTGTGCATTATGCTATTATTTCCTGAAATATCAACCGAACACCCACCAGGCAGACAATATTCACAGAAATGCATCATCCTTTTTTGCCGGATGTGTTCCAAAAAACCCAGTCCTGGTAGACGGTAGGCACTCAGCAACAGCAATAGGCCAGTGGGCTGATGGTGTGGCAGGGCCAGGGCTAGACGTGAGGAGAGCTGGCAGCAGGAGGGAGAAGGGAGTCACAAGGTTGCAACCCAGAGCAGTAGACTTGCTTGTCTCAGCAGAGTAAACATCACCCCTCGTCTGCACACAGTAATGACTAACAGAGGAGGACGTGCACAGAAATACTATCAGGACTACTGCCTTGTCCTGCCAGACCCCACGCATGCCATTCCTATCATCGCCCTGCCTTTGCATCCCTAAAAACAAGCACAGTGCTCCCCGTATTATTAAAGGTGCTGCAAGTCTTCTTACCTCTGCTCTTGTTTGCTTAAGGTAACGTGGTCGTGCTCTGCGGGCCACCCGTCGTATTGGAAGTTAAGACAGATAAGTAGTGTTTTGGCGGTGTAGTGCTCTTCACTGAAGTTTCTTCTTGATGAGATACAGTCACATATATGGTGGACTGACCATTGTGCACTCGGACTTATCCGACTCCAATCAGGAGCAGTCGAAATGTAGCACAACAACAGGAAATTATGAGTGATTGGGTGCATCTTGAGATCTGACCCCAAGTTGTTTGACTGATTTTCTTTTAATTGGTTGTCGTCTTCCACTTGACACCATCAAAGCTTCGTGCTCGAGGTGAGGCAGATGAAATGGTTCTATAATAATACGGCAAGTATGATAAGACGCGCTGCCTTAGAAACATTTTAAAAGGTGATTGCAATCACAAACTGCTCACCAGATTATTGTCCTAATGTTAATGAAGAAATTGTGAAGATACAGTGTAATTGCACGCTAGCTTCATATATTTACAACCAGTGTTTCGACCAAGACATGTCTTAGCAAATGTTCTTTCACGCTTGCCATAAATTTATAACTCAGTGTAGTAAATGTTTGAAATGCGTAAGACAAAGCAGATGACAAATCGACGAAACGCCATTAAATTGTCAGCAGTTAATTTATGGACTTGAGCGTACGGCTATATCTTTATTTGTCTTCAGTGGTGCTCATAACATATTCAGCACCTCTTTTAGTGGCGTGGTGCAAATTTACTATATCAAAACCATCTGTTGTTCTAATGTTTACTGTTTACTTCAACTTTCAAGCTTCAACTTTACTGTGCCCATCGGGAAATTTGTCTTAATGCACACACAGACCTAAATGTACAATACATAAAACATAATAAAATGCATAAAACATATGACATCAATAGATGGAGCATATGCTGCAAACTCCTCCCTTTCATTATTAAAGCTACAAATGAGCCGGCCAGTCAAATAGATATTGAAGAATCCACCATCAGTCGTAACAAGAAGAAAATCCTTTCTCAGACATATTTTAGCTGCTGTGAGCCGATCAAATTCACTTCAGTTGCTATAGAAAAGCGTGAACTAAAGTCTGAAGCTCGAAGGTGCTTCCCATTAAGAGCTCTCTTGCAGCCCTGCGCATAGTGGAATATACAAACACAGACAAATTTCACTTGGGTTGCATTTTATTTATCCAGCAGATTTTACTGCAGAAACATTTGTTATACCCTCCTTAACAAAAGCATCTTGTACTTTTTTTTTGTAGTAAGGGCATAGTTGCTCCGGAGTGGTGCATTTGTTTAGCAGAGACATTTAGAGAGCCTTAGAATGTTTGTTATTGCAATCTACAAGCAGGAAAAAAAGCCCATTTGCTGGTTGTTTACAGTTCAGAGGTTTATCAAAGTAAAATCCTCTATGAGAATGAAGGTGTGTATCAAGCCACTCATGAGGACTGGTTTTATCATCCAGTTGTATGAAAGCTAGTGATTGGAAAAGGTTGAGGACATAGATGTAATACAAAGAGGGGCACAGCCCTGAAATTTGCATGGTGAGGAGAAGCTGATGCTGCCTGAGAGTCAGTGAAGACAAGTGTTTGCTATGCCTAGTGATGTGCAAGACAGAGCTAGCAGAAGATTATTGTTAGCATACTGAGAAAAGATCATGAATTCCAATGATTCCCCAAAGCGCCGGCAGTCGATTTACTGAGACTGTGCCTTTACCCCCTCTATCTATGTATGTCACTACAGAGGCCTGTCACCGCGGATGATTTTAGGTCGAGGGGAGTTGATGGTGTCCTCCTGTGCACTGATTCAACACCTGATAATGAGGTGAAAATGCTATTGCATTTAAAAACTCGAGCAATGTTTGAGGAAGAAAATAACAGACAGCCAAGCCTGGCACACTATGCAACACACAAAGGAAAAAAAAAAAAAAAAAAAACAGATGATGGTGAAAAATTCATCCTTTAGAGCCTGTTTAATATGTGTTAAGGCGTAGCTTGTGAGACCTCTCAGCTCCAGTAATTTCAGCACATCAAAGACATGCCTCCTCCCCAAGCTGGTGTAGTCTTAAGAAGGGCTCATCATATCCAATCACACATTCACCCAAGGATCTTGTGAAGAATACCTCCAACCCTGTAATTTTGTTCATTAAAACCAGACTAATATGGGTTGGTCAACACCACAACTCGGCACTGTTCTGTGACGGCGATTGCAGCTGGTAGTCCTTGTCCCTCGTTGACCTGTTTTGTTAACTCTACTGCTGTATTTCACTGCCTGATTAGATGTCACTCAATTAAAAGCACATTTCTGCAGGGAGAGCGGCCTCTCTAGTTGCCATGGATGCTGTGCGAAAGGTAGCAAAGCAGCGTAATGTGTGTCCCAGAGCACCATAATGAAATATCCACGCTCTCACAGCAGAAATACACAGACAACCCAAACTTTCACACCCAATCAATGAAAGTTGTGTGGCTGACTTTTTTTTTTCTTACATTGAAAAATTAAAAAGGATGTGCCTAGTAAGTCACAGAGGACTCACCCATTTTATAGTCAGCTATGAGCAGCACTAGGATTAATAGACCTCTTCTAATATGCCTCGCATTGGTGGTCCCTGAACACCCTGATCAGGTAAGGCCCAGCGAAGCAAAGATCATTTATAAGTGGTTCATTATTTTACCTTCAGATTCCTCTGTCTGGCATTGATTTAATAAACACTGATGTATCTCCTTGTAGAAGAGAAGTGCCATTTTTCATTTCCCAGATTTGCTATCTTTGTTATCGCAGTTATCTGTTGAGCTCTGGCATTTCAGCGGTAATACGCTCCCAATCTCAACCGTGTGCAGGAAGTGGGAAAATAGTGCAATCCTTCTATGGCAGATATTCCTTTTAATGTTTACTGAAAGATTCTTTAAAAGAAAAATATTGTCTTTTATCTCTTTGACTCTGTGCCTGCACGTCCTGACGCGGCTTTGTAAATGAACAATTTGTTTAATGAAGTTCCTCCAAAGTGCTCTGATGATCTGTGAAAGGATTCAACAACGTGTGACATCAACAGTGAGGTACAATAATTAATGATCTATCAATGTGTTCTGATGATTAATGTATTTGTTTTTGCAGTTTGATGGACCCATAAACTGTGTGAAATAGACAATGATCTGTGCCGTTGTGTATTCCCTGTGGTGAGGAGGAAACAGCACGGGAGCACGTTATAAAAAGCACAGAGAAGTGATGAAATGAAAAGTAAAAAAAACAGCCTCTTTATTATTAAGGTTAGGTGTCAGTAAAGTCTCGTGCTCCCCGTGTTTTTTTTTTTTTTTTTTGTGTAACTGAGATGCTTGTTGAGCTTGTTGTATTTTACTGCTCAAAGGCTTCTCCTCTGAAGTGTTAAAAGCAGTTTGTGGTCAGATTAGGTGTGTACGGCTGGCACATCAAATCAAGATGAAAATGAAATGGAATGATCAATTTGCCCTGCATTAATCCCTCCTCTCCAGCTGCATCCTATCGATTTTCTTGTTCAGCTTCCCTGATAACAAGAATCATTTAAAGGTCACATTTTGATGTCTGTCAAAAAGAAAACATTCTTAATGCATTATGAGTGGCCTTTGAGGCTTATGTTTGTCAGAAAGCACAGGCTGAGTCTCGGCACCTCAGACAGATTATACAGAAAACATGGCTAAATGGCCTGAGATGCAGCGCTTAGAAGCTTTGCAAAGCAGATACCACTTTTACTAAACTGTTAAAATTCGACGATCATTCTTTGAAATAACCCTCCTCTTTCAAAACGACGAGTTTCCCTTTAAGGTAATAATTATGATGTATACCAAAATTATTTCCATCCAAGCATACATTTTTAATTCATCAGAGGATTGCAGACTTTGCAAAAACTCACTGGTGATGCATTTGCTTAAAATAGCTTGGTGCATGCTGTCCTGATGGACATACAAAAATACTGCTAATGAGAGGCCTACGTTGAGCTGCGCCTTTGCTTAGAAGACGCCAACATGCAGCCTCACTTTCATCTCAGACAGATAGATGTTGTTTTTAGTCTTGCTTTCTTTCCGTGGTTAATGTCAGTGGCAGGCCATGGTGCTAGACGGTACACATATGCTCCTGTATGATACAATAGCTGCTCAGAGACAAGCAGCTCCCCTGGTTTTCGCAAACAACCAGTGCTGACCTTTACTTGCTCCAGCTCCAGGATATAGAGCCGTGCATCATGGACCACTGCCTCAGGCACTTAGGATTCTGGGAGGGAGACGTCTTCAGGGAGATTCTGATCAAACGGAAGGCATGCACAGTTATCAAAGCAGCTGCACTTTTGTTTGTACAGTTTTGTATAAAAGCCAACAATTACACCCCATTCATTCATACAATATGTATTTAGTTTTAAAGAAGATGTTTTAGTGACCAATAAAAGTTACACACAGGAAGAAATAGTTGTAAAAAATATGCCAAGAATTTATTGTATTTTAAACCAGTGGAAGATAAAATGCTAGATGATGTCTATTCGCTGTTATAGAAGGGATAAAACTTATGCCTGTAATACTGTGAGTGGGCGCAAACTTAGGTGTTACTGACAAATCTTTTTATTTAGTTTTTATTACCAGAGGCATGTGTGCAATACTAGTGCAATGCAAAAAAAAAAAAAGAGGATTAGGTAGAAATTATACATTAATAGGAAACATATTAGCTGGTTGTAGAGTAATATTTTCAGCAGGTGCGGCCGGCGCAGGCTTCAGTAATGGCCAATCACATCAACTTCTCTCACTTTCATTAAAATCAGCAGACAGTGTAATGGGTGGGGAGGAACGTCCTGGCTGGCTTCTCCGAGGAGAAGCACGCCGTCTCTGGAGGTGCAGACTCTGTAGCAAAACACAAACAAAAACACAACAGAACCCAAAATAACTTCTTTTTGTCAATTTGTACGAGAATTACAGCTGTGGCAAATGAGTTAATGTTATTTTAGCGGATAATAATGTGTACAAAATAGTTTAATAATGTGTACAAATTGTGTATGCTCTATTAGATTGTTGGCTCAGAAAATTCAATGAATTGATTTAGGGCTGCGACTAACATTTATTTTCATTATTTCTGCAAATAATCTGATAATTGGCAATCTTGATTACTTGTTAATTTGTTTGGTTTATGAACAAAAAAAAGAAAAAATTAGAAGAATGACTGTCACAGTCATACAGATCCCAAGATGATGTCTTCAAATATTTAGTTTTGTCTCACTGGTTTTGTCTGAACAGTCCAAAACCTGAAAACATTCAGTTTCTGGTTATGATCAACAAATACTTACAGTGAAGAGGAGGAGATTTAGCATTTTTGCCTGAAAAAACAACTACCTAATTGTCTATCAAAACAGTGAGTGATTAATTGTCTTTCCAGCTCCACATAAATGAATGTTCACTGTTTGAACAGTGTATAATAGCACATCACACAGCCCACTATTGATTCTGCCTTTATCACATAAAAAAGTAATATCTATAATGTAATAATAATATATTAAGTGAAACAAAATCTGAATCAAAGTGAAAGAGAAAACGCACAACATGCATGATGGGGGCTGACATGATATTAGAGAGGATTGTGTGCACACTTCCACCAACTAAAGCTTCTAAAAATTGCAGTTTGCACACACATTTTGCAGTGAGACATGTTGAAAAAGCAGGCCCAGTTTCATGCCAAAAAAGCTCTGATGATATGAGAAAGAAAATATGTTTCTTCTGTGCCAAATAAAGAAAAAAATCATATTTTTTGCTCACATTTAATGGAAACCAACAGTGTAACGGAGCTATGATAAGTGCCCCTCGTTTAGTTGTGTGTTTTTTGCTCTGCTACCTGTCTGAGCCCATACTGTTTTTGTGTACTGGGCCCCCAAAATAGAGGGTGAGCAGAGCTGACTGAGTTTAGGAGAAGAGGAGCACAGAGCCCTTCCACTCAGTGCCTGGGTCAATATAAAACCTCATTACTGGGGTGTCATAGAAAATTTGTGCACTTTCTGCTCCATCTAGCAGCAATTTTGCTGGATAAGCACTGCTCTCGTTTGGCCCGTTTTAAGCATTTTCACTAAAGAAAGGCTTGCAAACAGGAAGCCATCGCTTCCCCACAGGGGCCCTGGCAGCCCATATCCCCTCAGTGCTGCCTCTGCTCTTATACGTGTCGTGTTGTTTTTGTGTGTATATGTGTGTGCCTGTGCGCATTCACGTTATAGACGCTCATCTTATGACTCTTCAACATGTCTTTAGTTGTGTGGGCTACATCTGTAGTGTGGTGGCAGAGCAGGCACGGAGCGTGACAGGCGTGTGTGCCACATTTCCATCTTGAGTTGTTTCTTTTTTCTTGGCTTTGCATTTTGATAGCTGAGAATGAAGACGTGCAGCTACGACATGGAGAGATTTTGCCACATATAGATCCTTGTTTGACGTAATTATATCTCCTTAGTAAATTACTATTCTGCTTCAACAATTCCTGATGTGCTTTCTCAAAAGACTGTTCATGTTTTTATGCCCTTTTTTCCAGCTGAAATGTACATTTTAATCACCCTGCCTCTCATCTCCTCCCTGATGTCAAAAAAGAACACCTCAGAGGATAAAAAAAATAAATAATTTTTTTTTTTTTTAAACTTCCATTGCTGGTGTAGGCATAGGCAAGGTATTCACACATGTTGTTAGAATGTTTCTCCCCTCATCTGTGCAAAATTGAATTTTATGAAAGCAAACAGAATGACATGTTTATAAATATGGATGCCTGCCTTCAGGACAAGCTTCTCAGCCGCTGCCACATTGGCCCCATCGCTTCATGGTGAAACCTTGTAATTTCAGAGAGCGGGGAGAGAAAAAGAATCAAAAGAAAATGATAAAGGATAGAAGTGCCGTTTGACCATCCTGTAAAGTGTTTTTTTTTTTTTTTCTTTGCGCAACAGTAGAGACGGTGGCTGAACAGAATGTACACAACAACAATCCTGAATAAAACATGACCAGATAAAAGCCAAACATGCAGAAAATGCTGGAAAGGTCAGAAAGAACCCTGGCCATAATTATGGCTGGAGAATTTGCCAGGAATGCACTAATTAAACCACAGACCAATCTCCAGTCTCGACCTCCCCCCCCCCTCCTGCTCCAGCTCCAATATATGCCTACATATTAATCATTGGGGAGGGGTGCTTGGGCTTGGCTGCCCAGTGTTGCTGTACTAACATATTGTACCTTTAAACAAACACAAAGGCACACACACTCAGAGACACACTCATATCCTCCGCATTATACCTGAGACCAAACAAGAAGTAGGGCAGGGGGAAGATCCAGATTGGATCACGGAGTGAAAAGTTGGACTGAGCTGAAGATTGAGTAGCTTCCTGCTGGAATAAGGACTGGTACCAATCAGTGTCTCTAATTGAAGTAGGGTGGGAGGCCTTTTTAACACTAGGGCCTCTTTGCTCAGAGTAAAGCAAACAAAGCCAATGGAGGTGGGCTGTGTTGTTGCGAGTATCTAAGGCAGCACCACACAGGTTAAAGTTAAGGCTGGATCATGCTGTTTCTCACCTACAGAGTTCCCTGTAAGTGTGTGTGTGCGTACGTCTGTGTTTGTGCAGGACTGACTGTATCACGCTGTTCACCTCCACTGGTGTGTCTGTAGGTGTCTTCCTCGTTAATGCCGGATGGCTGGTGATGATCTGAGTCTTCCCTCTCTACTTCTGAGTTTACAAACAGACACATGCTGCCTGTGGGGAGAAAAGACAAACAGCAACATTAAAACATCTTAAAATTCACCTAATACCATATGATCGGCGCAATAGACTAGTTGCGTTTGCAGATGTTGGCTGGTAAATAAAGACAGTGTGAACCGTTTCATTATTGTATTCATTGCTTCTGTGACAAAGCTGTATCTGCGCTACATGTTTGCTTCTCTCTCTGGCTCAACTGCTCCTTACAGTCTGGTATAAGGGAAAATGTTTTACAGTTTCCTGTGATCCAAATGGCTAACTGTACACGACCTCCAGCACTGAATGATAAATGGCAAAAAGGCACATTTCATCCATCGCCCAGCTTACCTCTCGGCTGCACACTGATATTCCTGCCGAAAGTGTGGTGAAAAGCACAGTTGGATGTATGGATGTGGGCAGCACTGGAGAGAGTTTGATATAGAATAATTCCATTTTTACAGCTATTCTGCTGACAATAGCTACGTGCGCCTTTGTGTTCACAGGTGGGGGGGTTCAAGTCTCAAAGCCGACCAGCTGATCGAACAAAACGCTGTCAACGAAGATTAGTGGTTTCTTTTAATATTCTGATTGTGAGCTGATGTGCTTTGGCTGCATTTTGTCCTTCTGCTTGGTTTAAAAAAAAAAAAGCTCAATTGCCAATAGTAAGGGTCTACATTCTGGTTGTTCAGAGGAACAGGTGTGTTCCCTCAACACATCAATGCCGTAAGCATTGTTGAAGGAATTTACAGTGTTAATTGTGTGTTATACCGCACCCTATGGGTTGCTCTATAAAAGCAAGCCATCCAGTGAATTAGGTTGTACGTATTACAACACAGCCTGAATGCAGTATCTGAGGCTTGTACTGTGTTTTGCTGTTGTGCTCTGTTGTGCTGGGCTCTCCAATGGCCTGTTCGGGGAGCGGAGCCCTGGGGCTCACTGAGCCACATAACCGCCCCTGTCAGAGGAGGCCTGCTGGCTGGCTGGAGCAGCCATAGTGAGTATGTGGCCTTCACAGTTAATCATAACGCCAACTCACTCTTGCCTGATTGTATTGGCGGCTCCAGGGATCTGCCATAATTGGATCCTTGTAAGTGGGATGGAGGAGCTAAACAACCAGATTGCTGTTTGTTTATACCTTTTCATATATTAGTAACGTGCCGAGACTTCTCAAGCAGTCTGGGACTTGTCTCGCTGCTTGCCGCTCTAATTAGTAATTCATTCTTAACATATGCCTCAATTGTGGCCCTATCCAGCTATTTGTGATTAACTCCACTTTAATTAGAGTTGCTCATGCAGACTTTGGCTCTGCATGGATGTGTAGTGGGCACTTGAAAACTACCAGTACCCTGCATGGGTTCATGTGGCGGAGAGGTTCTCTTAATGGGATGGTAACTTTCTGAGCTTGGACTGGAAATGTGCAAATGCAAGGGAAATGATGTTAAAACAGCAAAGATATGTGTTGTAAATGCATAAAAATACTGATAAATAAGCCAATTCATAATCAAGACAAGTAAATCAATTCCCTCACATTGTTGGCACTGGTGAGCTCTTTAAAGCGGTGTGATATAGCGATTGTTGAAGGCTGTGGATTCCTGCTGTTTATGTGAATCAACCAATGTAATGCATGGGAAATGTGGCAGCTAGTGAAGTGTGATACAACTCAGCTTCTACTTGATTTTGATGCATGAAAATACAAACATGGTATGAAATTGTCACTTGCAGTCCACTGGCTCTACCTCGGATCGAATGATTTATTAACTCACGCATTAGACGTAACAGTTTCAACTGGTTTTTAAATATCAAAGCTTGATATGCATCTGTGGTACGTTGTGCTGTTTGCTGTGAGTCTTTGACAGACTAAAATGATGCACACTGAGTTTCATCTAACAATTTCTCACCTCTCCAATACTTGTCACCACCTGCTGGTTTAACAACCTAGCTTAATCAACTAGGACTACATATTTCTTTTATCGGTTCCTTTGCTGTAATTATGTGAAACATTTGTCAGACGGCCCCCATGTCACCTTGTAGTGCACGTGTGTGATGAGCGCATGTGTACATTTTCATGATGGGGAATTTTAATGTCTCAAATTACAAACAGTCCAGCTGCCCTGGTGATATATAAGTGGAAACTTTGCAAAATAAATCAAAAAATGGTTTCCACATTGGGGCTCTCTAGTACCAAAAGCCAGTAATTAAAAGGCGACAGCTTTTCAGATTAACTGCGGAATGGAGTTTGTGGGGAAACTCATGCAGGGAAGGGGGCATTTAGTCACATGGCCCCGAGTTCCCCCACAGATAAAGCTCATTTTCTCTAGCAGTGGGGTAGAAAGAGTGGAGAACACAGCCCATTTGGTTTTGGCCTCACATGGGGCCCACAGGGGTAGCCAGCATTTTATTTAAGGTCACCAGGAATAAATGGGATTCAGACTGTGTCTGGCAGGTTGCAGTGGACAGGGCCCAGGCTGGGGCCTTCCACCTCTGCTGCCCCTAGGCGCCCTCTCCATCTCTTCTCGCAGGAGAGCGCAGGTCTTTTCCTGCCTTCCATTTCACTGTCTGGAGCCCCGGCTAAATACCTCACAACTCTTTTACTTCTAATACCAGCACTGTGTCAAAGGGTAATAGCATGTTAAAATCCCCCTCAGGTTGTTCAAAAGGGCGAATGCAGAAAAAAAAGGATCCCAGTAGAAAAGCTCTTAATTCCATTTAGCTCAATAATGAGAAACAAAGAGAGGAATGGGCACGGGGAGGGCCTGCATTGTTGGGTCTGCAGTGTGTAGCACATGAAACACAGGCACCCCACGGTAGACCACATCAGATGATCCTCTGTGGGGCGACACTGTGCTTGAGCCACTCTGTAATAAAACCCACAATACGCCTTCAGGGGCATGAGTGGCCATCACAGTTTAAGAGCTTTTCTCTCAGGTGGAGGCAACAAAAAGCTACAGAGATGGATCTGGCTGCCAGTCAAGCTTTGTATCAGTGACTGTGCTTTTGAGGAAATATGAGAGGCTGGACTGCTGTCCCATCACAGCATGATTCAGAGTGAGAGGGATTGGAGCTCACGCTGAAGCCAAGCTGCTCTGCAGAGCTGCGAGTATGTGAGTGGGCCATGTGTTGTGCTGAGGATAGTGCAGGGGGGGTTTGGGGGCCCTGCTTGCGCTACCTTCAGACTGAGGCATACTGTACAAGTGCTAAACAGGGACTAACAGCGTCTCCCATATCTGTCAAGTGCTCTGCCTAATCACTTCTCACCATTTCCAACTTGTTATCTCCTAATGTCTTATAAATGCCTGAAATGTGTGAAAAGAAAAAGCTTAGTATGCATTGCTGTAGCATACGGACTGCTGGTATAATTGATATACTGTGGCTTCTCAGTGTAGCAGATCCCATGCAAGCTGTTTCAGTGCAGCAGAAATGTTCAAACCGTGGAACTCAGAGATAAACAGTGATAAAACATTACAGTTCAGTGCCTAATTTAAACATTGAATACAAACTGCTCTTGTTGCACAGGAATAATAGCCATCAGTGTGGCCTTATTTCATTCATTCTAATGTTGATAGAAACCCCCACACTGAATTGAGCCTTTTTTAAGGTGTTTGACTTTGACTGAAAAGAAACTGAAAAGAAACCCTTGAATAAAAGGCATATAAGTAAACATTTTGAACCAGATCCATACAGGTGTTATTGTGGCATCTAAATTGTCAATTGCTGGTGAAGTGTGTTTCCATCAACCTGTTTATACGTGCATTTTCAGTCTTGCACAGTGAAAAAGGTGATGTATCAGTAAAAACAATATGTCACAAATTCAAATACAAACAATGAATACATCATGTTTTAGTGTGACTTATATACAGTTGTAAAAAAGCATTGTACATCACATGGAAATTAGGACTTATTTGGAGTGGCAGTCACCACTCTCCCAGGCTGAATTCCTTCAGTTGCAAGATCCCCTCTACAATATTTCACTGGGATTCAAATCTGGGCTTTCTTCTTTTTGAACTTTTCTGTAATAAAACTGCTAGTATGCTTACAGAATTGCTGTCCTGTTGAAAAGTGTGGGTCAACTTCAACTATCAGAGCGATCACATTATCTTCAAGCACTCGTTTAATTTGATGTAGAATTCATAGTTGAATCAGTGACTGCAACATGCCCAGTCCCTGAGACAGCGAAACAACTTCACAGTTGGTGTGCCAAACATGTCTGCCGTTACTGTTGCCAATCTTTGATTTGTGTGTCCTGAGCACATTATTCCAAAGGTACTGGCCTTTCCCTGTATGTTCATTGGCAAACTGTAGTTTTGCTCTAATTTTCTTCTTGGGCAGCAAAGACTTGTTCCTGGCATGCCTCCCGTGCAGGTCAGGTTCATGCAATGTCTTTCAGATTGTAGCTGCATGTACTTTGACACCAACAGGTGAAGAGTTCTTGTACTTGTGCATTTTGGGATGAAATTTGAGTTTTTTGTTTTTTTGAATTTGCTAGGGTGACTGGTGTTGGATAAAGTTGCAGTCATTCGTTCAAAATTGTTTCATTGTCAGTTGTTTAAATTTTGTTCAGATTGATTTAGAGATGTTTTGTAAATTCAGTGCCAGACTCATAGGCATCCACAACTTTTTTTTTTTTTACTTTTTTTTTCCTGAAGGCCTTAGAAAGTCCTTTAGATGTTGGCATTGTGACACTTTAGTAGCAAAAAGAGCAGCAAACCTTAGATGTCAGAGGTTTAAATTAGATGAGCTCAACCTGTCCCTGCCTGAGGAGGTCGTAATCATTGGCACCTAATCTGGAGCACTTAATTTTACTTTTTAATAAATTTGCATTTTCTTACTTTTTGTAAATTTCCCCTAGGAGGGATCAGTACAGTTGATCTTATCTTTTTCCATGTCACTGATCAGTTTATTTAAATCATAAAAATGATTACAAAAATGTGAATTTTATGTATCATGCGCTAGAATATATCATCTTTATCTGTCTGCACTATTTCAAAGAGGATCGAGTGTTTGCTTGTTCAAGTATGTTGAAAAAGTCAACAGTTTCCACAGGATGTCTTCATTTTTCACTTCTCTACACCAGAGAGACAAAAATACATAAATGTCATACTGTTATACCATTTTCTACATTGTTCTCCACTGTTTTAGCTGTGACTGGCAGCGCTTTAGTTATGGTTAAATATATGGTGCAGGGAAAGGTGTAGGTTGCATGGTGAGACATGTGGAGAACAAAACATTATGCTGGCCAAAAAAATAAAAAAAAAGTGCTGCAAAATTGGAAGGCCTTTTATTTAGCTGCAGTTTCCACACAAACAGTCTCCAAAAGGAAAACAACAAAAAATAACTCAGAGAAACTTAGCAGAAAAAAACCTATATAAAATTACTTTCATCAGTTAAGCGATAACAGTTAGTTTAGTACTGAGCTGTGCTTTCAATGGAGACCTTTCCTTCCACTTCTCTCCCAGTATGCCTGCCTGCCTTCCCAGTTCAAACTGGCCAATTTCGGTCAGAGCTCTAGAGTGGAGTTGACAAAGACACATGATTTTCTTAAGATTCTTCCAACCACAGTCCTTAATTTTATACAAAATCAGTCATTGATACTAAATATTCAGAATGAATTTCTGCTTTGTGTATTATTTATATTAACTACTTTGAATTTCATCATCTATTGTCCATCCCGCCTCCTCATCTACCTCATAAAAGAGTGACTTTAGAGGCATGTCTCCTCTTTAAGCTCCAGCACAACATGGCTTCCACAAGGGCCAACTCTGACAGGTGATGACTTTTAAAACTTAATGTCCGTTTAATGGGCTGCTTGTTTTAATCAAACAAATAAACTTAACTTTTAGAAGAAGTACAAAAATTTGTCTGTGTAGCCACCAGAATTTCACAATCAAATAAACAAAGTAGTGTGTGGTTCATGTCCACCTGTCTACACAAAAGACTTGCATGTCAGCTGGTAAAGAGCTAGTTCTTCCGAGCAGTATATCATCTAATAATCAAATCTGACACACTTTGTTGTGTTTTCAGTGAAGCTTTGCGATTGATTAAGTTGTAGAGTGCCTAGAATTAATGACACAAAAACAACTGTATGATTGTAATCACTGTCCTGCTGGGTTGTCCTATATTGAGGTCTAAAACTGTTCAGCCAAAATGGATGTGAATAAGTTAACACTTAACTCCAAAGCCAAGACCTGCCATTTTCCCAATGCTCATGGGCCGCGCTGAATTGTAAATGCATTTGTAGAACCTAACAATGGCCTGAAAATTATCCATAGTATTGAAACAGAAAGTCCTATATAAAGGAGATGCTGTATTGTTGTCCATTGCTGTTCCTAATCTTTGTGTGTAAAAGTCTTTTGTAAATAATAATTGTTTTCTTGTACAGTCCAAGTCAAATCTATGTACCGCTAGTGCTGGGAAACACTTATTCACAATATCCATCCCCCTATATGGGTTATACTTACAGGCTTTGTATATCAAAGATGACAAATGTACAAAGGACCTAACAGTGTTTAGTACAGTCACAGTGTAGAATGTAGGAAATATGCTTAAGGCTGCAACCAGTTATTATTTTTATTAATTTGATTTATCTGCTGATGACTATTTTTGCATAATCAATCATTTAGTTGAGTTTTAAGCCTGTTCTTCTTAAATTTGAGGGTCATGAAGTTAATAATATTCTGCTTCTCTTGTTTTATCAGCTATGCATGTAATGATGAAAATCTTACCTTTGAGAATCTTAAGCTAAATATTTTCTTTCATCATAAGTTTACAACCCAAAGCTATTTCACAAAAGAAATAAAAGAAAAATTTTGGTTTGAGTCTAAAACCAGATAATGTTAGGCATTCATTCCCTATTAAAGAATACATGACAGGATTAATTCATTATGAAAATAGTTGCCGATTATTTTTCTGTCAGTCAGTTAATCAATTAATCCCCTGATTGTTTCAGCTATAATCTACATAGACTGTGCTGTGATATCTTATTCTTATCAACCTCGCACTACAATGCAAAATATTCAACCTCAGTTTTTTTCCCCCAAACATATGCATGGAAATTAGGTAGGAATGTGATTATGCAGATTGAGAGGAGCCATGGGTACCAAATGTCAGATGTCAGGTATGCATTTTCAGACCCTTGTGGGATCGAGATGATTATCATGGTAATTATTCAGCATTTGAACAATCCGTTTTCTGTGCGGAACACTGGGAAGCACATCTGCCCAGGGACCTGATGTTGGTGTTTGTCTGCCACCACAAACACGAGTGTGTTAGAGATATAGTAGGAGACAGGAAGGCAAGGCGGGGTAAAGTAATGAAGAGAGTGCAATGTCTGCAATTCAACTGAGATAAACTTGGTTGAGGGAGAAAGAGTTGCTGTTCCTGGTGCCCAATTCCCTCCCCTTTCTCTTAGCTCCTATCCTTGGCTGCTTTTAGCATTAAAGAGATTGGGCTGGAAGTGGAGCAGATATCAGTCATCTTTATCTCCCAGCTGGGGGAGGGCTGGCTTGGGCCCGGGCTTTCCTCTCTTTATGGTTTCTTCCCCGCTTTTTGTTTTCCTACCACGTTCTGTGCATCCTTTTATACACTCTGTATATTCTGGGGCCGGTCTTGTGGTTTAATATGCATGATAAATTTTACTCCTTTGTTCATACCCATTATCCGTTGGACTGAACACCCCCTTCTCAGACTCCGCTGTGCTGACAGGAAAATGCCACGCTATAGATGGCCAACAGGAAGGTGAGATGGCCTCCCCCATTCCGGTAGTCATTAACCCTGTGACTGGAGAGTGACCCCAGCACCTACACACACACACACACACACGCACACACACACTTCATGCTCATCATAAGCTTTGGCGTCACTCTTTGATGTCCCTGTCAGTCCTGATGTACTCTGCTGAGCACACGGACATGGCTCAGTTCCCTTATGGCTGCCTACTCACACTACACACACCCCACACAACGCTTTTGTACACCACGCAGACACCCATTAACTGCCAAAGACATTGGTTAATATAATAGATAATAGATTTGAACTCTTTCTGTAAAGTGATTTACCATGCAGCATTTAGGCTGGTGAAGTTTTGTGCTCGAGACGCTCATAAAGTGATGCGCCTAATGGTCGTGGTAACACACAGCTGTGTAATATTTTCTGCTGCTATTAAATATAGCAAGATTCAAATTGCATGCACGCTCATTCTTCTCTTGTTGGGGGCCACTTGACTTGTTCAGATGATTAAGGGCAAATTTGGCCTGAAAACTCGGTGTTCCACATCTGTGGCACTGTGACCTTGACCTCCGGGTCTCCGATAGAAGGCAGGCACAGAAGGAGGAGACAGAGATGAAGAGGATACAGGGAACAGACAGCTTAAAAGGGGGTTGAGTGAGTGCACTGAGACAGGCCAAAAACCTTTTGGCTCCAGATGCATTTTGTGCCGAGTGCGAGCTGAAAGATAGAGAAACTTCCACCATGAATTGTTAACTAGGGTCGACCCAGGACAAGTCGAGCATGTAAACAGTCAAACTGGCCTCCTAACAAGCTTGGGTCTTAATTTACATTCTTCCCCATTTCCTCTGACTTCCATTATACATGAAATGCCTTATGAAAAAGTCATAAATGCATGAATGCATCCAGGAAAAGGCACACAGATTAATTACAGGCTAGTGTTGAGTCGATGGACGATGGCCTCGTCCATCGTTGATGGCTGGCACTCGTCACCGTGTTGAGCCCAGCATAGACACCATAATTCCAGTGTCTCTGCTATAACGTCAAATAACATATTTATTACTTATTTCTTATTTAGTGTTTTCCACACATATAATTTTTTCTGCTGCCCAGGTACATTAACAGCCGCCAAAGTATATTTGCCTATACATTTTAACATTTTTGTTTAAATTTATTTTTATTTTTTATGAGAAAGGAGCCATCTGTGATTGATTAGTATTTCCCTCCTCTGATTCAAGGGATGTAGGCCACCTGCCATTGGCTGCTCATTTCAGCAGGCTTTCTCCTCTCCTTCCGTTATCGGTTTGTTGCCGTTTATAAAAGTCCACTTCAACATGAAAAACAACAACTTATGAGCAAGCAGACTGAAAATCCTAGTTTTGCCATGGAGTTGGACTAAGGCAGCGTTAGTATTTAATAACTTTTTTTGTGGACTATATTTTAATGACAGTGCTCATCTCCCTGCGTACAATGTTCCACCAAAACAATTCCACCTGTCCCTATTTTCAGGGAACACTGAAGCCACATCTTTCGCTATCTCCTCCCAAGTTGATTGGTTTAAAGAAATAAAACAGGCCAACTGTGGCAGAATGATACTGAGGTGCAGCCAGACCATTATGTACTACAGTATTGGCTGGCTAAGCGAGACTAGTGTTTCCCATATATTGAATTATTTGTGGTTGCCTGCCGCAATATTTTATTTATAAAGTTCAGTCGCTGCTAACCAGCTAACCCTAGCCTGTCCAGTCTTGTGCTTCCCTGCCTGCATTCCGACCAGCTTGCTCTTGTGGCAATCATCAGTGTCATTCAGCTGCCTTTCCGATTAGTCTCTCATCCCACAGTGGACTCTGACTCCACCACGTTAGCAACGGCAGTTCTCGTTCTGCTCTCCAGGAGAACTTGCAGCAGATAGATGGGAAACTGGCTGAATAGCTGCTACGCTGAGCTGACTGAGGTTGAGAAGATGATGGATTTGGACTCCATCCGTGGGACGAGACTCACTGGAGAGGCACCTGAATATTTTGCCGATTTGTTTATTTGTCACAAAGTTCTTGCCAATTAAAATACAGTATTTGCAGAGTACCTTGTGTGCAAAAGTAAGAAAGTGTGTGGTCCTCCATCCGTGTGTACACTCATACCTTCCTCCCTCCTGAAGCCTGATGACGCCTACAGTTTCAAGTAATTTCTGTGTGGCTCACAGCGCATCAGGAGAGTGACAGACACTTTCTAATATATTAACTTTGAGGGGTTTTGCATCAAGTTGCTTTTTGACAGCTACATTTTATTTCGGCTGCTTCCCCCGTGCTTTATCTAATTTCTTTTGTTGTGGTGTAAACATGGAATTTTTGTGAAAATTCAATTACGAGGGCCATTGGAGATTCTGCAAACACAGATGTATCGAGTGTGTATCTCCCTCTCCCTCACCCTCAAAAGCGGATAGCCAATGGAGTTTTTTTTATTTATTTTTTTTATTTATTCAAGCAAAACTTTGCTACCTCTGTTAATCATCCAGAGTAGGCTGAAAGGCCCAGATCGGTGCAGGGTGGTGCAGCCTGAAATACATGCTCCTTATTTATTGAGATTTGTGTTTTTGTATTCAGGGGTTTTGTAATGCATTCAAATAAGGGTGCAACAAGCCAAAGTCACAGCAAGTTGCTGAGGGAGTATGTCGAGCGTTGTGGCAATGTTTTTATTCCTGTCTCCTTGCCTCTTCACTGCTCACCCCGGCATCAATAGATCTCATTTGGCTGAGGCTTTTCTTTCAGCCAGTGTTGCACTGTGGCAACAACTGCCGCTTGACAGAGGAGAAAGGATGGCTTGTCAAGGTCAGAACTGTGCGCTAATTAGCGTTCACCAGTGAACTGCTGGGTTGACTCCTGTGCCCTTCACCCCTGAGACCTCATGGCTTTATGTGCGTGTGTGTGTGCCTGTTGTGTTTTCTATCATGTTTTCCCCTGCTCCTTTTCTTCCACCGCAACGGCCAGACATCTGAGACTGCCTATACAATGCATACCTATTCTGTCGCGCCCCTCGTTGACTCAGATGGGGCAGTCATATGTGACAAGCAGACAGAGGAAAAAAGAGAGGGAGATGGGGTGGGGGTGGGGTGGGGTGGAGGGCGGTATTGAGCATTAGCATCCCACTGGGCTTTGTGTGCTTGTTATAGCATGAGATCACACAGACAGAAGAGGGCAAAAGAGAGAAGGTGAAAGAGGGAAACGAGAGAATGTTGCTACGATGGCCGTAGCAGGCAGCGAGAATCCAGCTGATACCAACACAAACAAGAGGGTTCACTGAATAATGATGGCAACAGAGGATGCAATGGCAAAAGTTCAGCCATATCTTAAGGGGTAATTTTAGGCCCTTCACATGGGAACAGCAATTTCCTCTAGCGCTGTCTCTGAGCGATATTACTGTGGAATCATTAGACTAATTCATCATCCTTGACTTCTTCGTGTTTTCTGCTGCACTATTGGGGAAAAAAAAGCGGTTGTTCTAATTGCAAGCCACAGAATTCAGATGTAAGCTCCGAGTCCTCCTCGTCGCTCCTTCACCGCTATACTCGGAACACTTGCAGAATTAGTTGTGAGCAGTTGTTACTGAATAATACACTGCCTTTGACAGCCACCAGACCGTCAAATGATCAGAATGTTTGTGTTGTACAGCACAGTGAACTATTTCCCTTCATATGACTGTTTCGTTAAGAGGTACTTACTGTGTGTAGCCTGTACAGCACATTCCAAGCAGTGCTACATAGTAACCTTTGCATAAAGATATTGATCCAATTTGGCATGAGCATCATGCTTGGCAGGAACATTTTTGCTGTATCATATTTTGTTGTTTTTTTTTTTTTTTGTAAACCCCCTACGTGGACGAGTATTGTTATTAAATGTGGCTGATATGTATTCCATCTATGTAACGCTTTGCTAGGCGTAGTGAAGGAGATATGTTAACAAGTCTGTCCTCTAAGCAGCATCCATATGGATGCCTCTGCCCTGCTCCAGTCACTGTAGTGGTAACTCACAGGCCGATGGAACACATGCATGGCGCTTGCCTCCATTAATTTTTGTTTATTATGTATTTATGCTCTAAGCCCGAGATTTGCTGTGATCAAATGCATCTGTTTCGGCATGGATCAGTGAATAACTTTGGCACACCACCATCTCCATCACATCCTGCTTTCCATCTACACCTCTCTTCTGTTTCTAGTTTGCTCGTTCTCTATTTTTGCCCTCACTTTCCTCTCTCTCATCCCTTCTCTCTTCCTACATTTCTTTTTTTCTCCCCCCCCTCCCTTTTTTTTTTTCTTAGCCTCTAGTGCATTTGAGCCTGCATACTGTATGAATCACCAGTCTTCCTCTGAAAATAAGATCAGTTCACTTAATGGTCAAAGGGCATTTTCAGCTTTATTAGCCAAATCCAGAGACTTAAATAAGCAGGTCTTACAAGGGACAAAGCACAGTCTTCTATTTTAAATTACTTATTATACTTGTGTGAAGAGCCTTTATTTGTATCTAGAAACTCCCTCTCCCTTTGAACTCGAATTAATTCACTGTTGTATGTGTGTTAGACAAACATAAAGGCTCATAAATAAAGGCTCATCGTTAAAATAGGCATTGTAATTTCTAGGGATGTGTTAATACATAAACAAAAAAAATTATAATTTAACATATTTGAACATATTTGAAACAAATTCAACTCAGAGAACAAAGTGTGTGCGTAAATGCAGTCATGCACTGTGGTTTCTGTAATTTGTTTCAGTTTTTTTTCTTTAAAGCAAACAGAATGAATTACTTTCTTGAGATAGAATGTCATGTTTGCATCTTTCTAATGAAAAAAAGCTGTCAGAATTCACGACATTTACTGTATTACAAAATACAGTAGCATCTGTTAACTAAATACTACATTAGTAACAAACAAATATGTCCTGAGTGCTTGCTGTCTGCCGACTGCATCTGAGATTCAGTGTAGCATGAAAATCCCATCAGCTTCTTGGCCTGATCTAAGAGAGACATTTTTTAGTCATTATGTCCTAATGTGATCTCTTTAATACCCTCAGTGCATTCTAGTAAAAGAAAGGTATCCCCTCTCAGCACTTCCTTCATGACACGCTGGCCCACAGTGGACAATTGCAGGTGCTTTTAGTGAGACTCCATAATGAGTAAGCTGCAGACATGTAATCCAGGCTGAATACCAAATGAGTGTTAAAAATGCATGCAGTGTCATAGCAGTGGAAACATATAGCTGTGCTATTTTATCATAATCATTACAGGGATGGGGCATTATTACAGTCTGTCAATCTGGGACTAGGTCACAGTGTGCTGAGTCGATCTACTCACTGCGGTTTGATCAACATTGGATTGTGTGCAAAGTTTTGGGGGGTAAAGAGGTCAAACTGTACGTATTGTTATTTTTTCAAAAGTAATTAGGAACCCCCACTGCAAACATACAGTAAAATGTTAGTGAAGAGTTACTTTTTATTTCATGAACTTAAAAAAAACAAAAAAAAACAAAAGCAATTATGGTATATGCTGCTTGTAAAGTTAAGGGAGCACATTAACTCGCTCTGCCTTAATTGACTTGTGCGGAGTTGTAGGGCAGGTTGAGAATCGTCATTAGGAATTGTCATCGGAGTTCCAGAGCGTGATATATTCTCTGCCTCTTCAAATCTTGTGGTGACACTCAACCATCATCAGCTCCTCTAATCAACTGTGTGAGGGTCTGAAAATGAAGCTAACTGATGCCTACAAAGGGTAGGGCTATAAAAAATATCAAAGTGCTTGCAGTTTCCACTGTCTGAAATGTCATTAAGAAATGGCAGTTAAGAGGAACTCTGGATATCAAGAGGAGATCTGGAAGACCAAGAAAACTTTCAGATAAAACTTTATGGCAGCATAGCAAAGCAAAACCCTCATTTGACTGCAGGAAGGTTTAGCTGACACAGGAATTGGTGCGCCGTGGTGAAGTACTGCTCGCACATGAAGGGTCTACATGGAATAATCATCACCTCATCACAAAAGTCAGCAGCTGAAGTATGCAAAGCCACATCTGGATTAGCCAAAGTCATTTAGGAAACAATTGCTGCAGATAGATAAAGTCAAAATTGAGCTTTTTGGCCACTCTGACCAAATGTGTGTTTGGAAAAAAAAGAGGAGCAGCAACATCTTGCCAACTATTTCAGGGTTGTGTGGCAGCCAGCGGCACAGGCAACACTGTGCAGAGTTGCAAAATGCTGGATGAAATGTCATGCATTCAGTCAAGAAACTGAAAATGAAAAGAGCTTCTACAAGGGGTCAATGAGCCAATGAACCACTATGATGTACTTCAGAAAGCTGAAGCTTTAAAATGGCCCTCACAGTCCTCTGACTTGAACATTATTGAAAATCTGTAGCTTGATCTTAAACATGCTGTGTTTGCAAGACAGCCTAAAATATCTCAGAACTTGAAAGTGATCTGCAAAGCAGTGTGTTTGAAAATTCCAAATTCAAGACAAGTGAGACAGGATGCCAAAAACAGTTGCAAGCTGGGAAATGTCCCAAAGGGGGTGTTACTAAGTACGAACTTAGTACGCCGCCTAAAGTTTTACACATGCCACAAGTGCATTAGCATTTGGAGAAAGGCTAATTTCTTAATGTTTGTTTGTTGTTTCTATTTACTTTTCACAAAATCAGCAAAATTTGCGGTCTGCCCCAGGGTGCCAGAACTTTTGCTTACAACTGCAGGTTAAAAAAATAAACATTTTCCCAAATCTGTTTTTATTTTCTTGAGAAAACATAAATATTCAAAGGTTTGACTATTATTTTTGACCAAAAACTTATTGTAAACAAAACATTGTAATTCAGAGTTCAGTTTTATGTGAGTGTAAATTGTAATCATTTCTAGATGCATCCAATAAAGATGCGTCATCTTATTGTGGTCTAAGAAAACAAGATAAAGTTACTCTCTGCTTAGGGAAGCAGCAACTTAACCAACCCCTTTTAGTACAGTCAGCGATTGTGGCGTGCTTGAGCTCCACATTTCTTTTTAATCTCTTTGTTAGGTGAGGATGAAGTTCAGATCACTCCTGCCATGCTCATTATTTCAAATAGTTGCTGTAAGGTCTTTGTGGAGTCAGATAATGTGTTTTCTGTAAAGCATACTCGACTACATTGTTAGCAAGGAATTCATTTATTTGTCACAGAGAGGGTAAATAGTGAAAAGCTCTTTGTAAACAGTGGAACACTTTTACTATGCGCCTAATATGTAAAGCCTATGTGAAAATTGTGTTTAAATTAGAAAAGACTTGCTATTGCGCAGCAGCTTTCCATAACCATCTGTCTGGAGGCTCCAGCACATAGCAAGCATTTATTTTATTCTGCTAGCGTATGACATCATTAATTGACTTAGGATACTGAATAGAATGGCTGAAAAATTGAACCCCAGTAATAGACATTTGTTTTGAATGGATGATGACTGCCTGGCCTGCTGTTTAAACAGCCTTGCAGGCTTTGGGCAGGTGGAGGAAGAAAGCTCTTATCCGTCTTCATCGTAATATCAAGGTCATGGATGGGTAGCTGAGCTAATCTCCTTCTTCTCATATCTCTTACGGAGTGAAAGAGCTGGCAGGCCTGCCGTGTATTAAGCCCTCTCCAACCAAAGACAGAATACGATGTCTGTTCCACACAGGGAAATATGATAAACTACACTGAAACGAAATTCAAGAATGCGGAGGTCCCAGCATTCGTAAGTGATGTACTGTACACATCCGCACCCAGACACCAGCTGCTAAATCAAATAGAAGATAATCTATGCATATTCAAATGCTGTGCCAAACTATATAATCTTCGGCATCTGCTTCATTATGCATGGAAGACACCATTTTGAGCGCATATTTCCATCCAAACACTGTATCTGTGTAAGTGTACATGACTATTAAATATTGTACCAGCTATATTCGGGGGGGCACGATCAAAGCACAAGGCTTGTACGCGTGAGTCTAATAATGATAGACTCATGTTGACAGACGAGATGGGCTAAAGGCTGTGAAGTACTGTATCTGAAAGAGATTTGGCTCCTCCTCTCCCACAAATAGATTTGCCCCGCACAAGGTTTTATCCTCATTGTTCATTAGACTTCTAAAGGAATAATTAACAAGGCTTTAAAACACAGCTTTTATGGATCACCTGCTGTCCCCCAATATCATTTTTGTGATTGCGCAGCAGAATACAGCGAGAGGCATTGATGCTAACGTCTGGCACCCAAATGCCTTGCAGGATCAGTAACTCTCCAATTAAAGCAATATCTCTCAGTCTTGTGCCTGGCACCAGAGCACTGAACTCACCACAGGACTCGTCCATATACAAACACCAAACTTCTTTATTAGAAGACCGTGGCCCCGAGATAAGAATAAACTGCCTAAATGCACTAATGCAACGTGCAGATATAGTGTGTTTTATGAAGCTGAACTGTATTGTATAGTGGTGAGCCAAGAGCGTGGTAGAATAATGGAAGGCAAGGACATTGTTCATTTAAAAGTAAGAAAAGGGGAAACAAGAATATTCTTTCATTTTAAAGTTACAGATTAGGCTAAGAACATTACCCCTTATCACAGACTGGAGCTGCAGAGAGTATCGTCCTCCTTCAGTAGCAGCCCCCCCTCCTTCTCTTTACCTGAATCACAGTGCCTTCTCAAAATGCACAAATATATTTGTCATGTCTGGGGCCGCCAAATCACGAGGTAAATATTATCATCCAACAAGCAAACAAACAGTCTTTTGTGTGGTAGATAAAGGTGAAGCGTGTGGTGAGGTTAATGGGACCGGGCTATTAGCATTGTCACTCAGTCTGCCAGGTCTGACAGTGCAGCTCAGTCTGAGGGCCTCTCCTCCCCTCGTCCACCTGCTTATCACCCAGATAAATTAACTCCGGCAGACTGGAGAGGCAGGTGGAGCGGAGGGGGTGGGGGTGCAGATCCTCACCTATCACAAGACAGGAACACCAGGCACAGATCATTGCTCTGTTGACTCTAGTTAATAGCGTGGGTCCACGGTGTGTGTCAGATTTTTTGGGGGTTCCATGAGATTGACGTGTGGGGCAGCAGAGTAAACAGTTGATAATTAAAGACAACCGCATGTTTGTCAGAGGTGATGACAGTGCCCACAGACCCTCCCTCTCCTCCCGCTCACTCACTTCTCCCAACTTTGTGTGAAGCAACAGTTCACTCTGCAGGAGCTCCTTCAACCTTAATGACTAAATATGTCATTGGCTGCTGCCCTCCAAAGGACCTGAAGTTCTCCTGATCATATGCCCCAGTTATCAAGGCAGCGAAGCCTGTTAGTGCCCAAATTCCTGTTGCTGTTTCATCGTGAACAGGATTTAAAAAGAAAAAACAAAAAGATGACATTTGATATGATGTGAAATGTGGACTATTTGTGCATTCAACCATTTACTGATTTCACCATTATAAACTGGTTGTCTGGTGTTATGAAAGAGATCAAAACTTAAAGGACATTTTTTTTCATCAGACTATCGTGTTTTGACCTGTGGCCTTCATCCGGGTCATCCAACGTCAAAAGGCCTTTGCTTAACGTTGAAACTCTTCCGTAGCCTGTAAATTTTGCTAGAATTCTTCTTTTTTGCCCATTGGCAGTGCCTGTAATCATGCCTGAGATTCTTGCTCTTTTTTTTTTTTTTTTTGGCATTGTGACAGCGTCGCAAGAAAGCATGCCAGGACAAATGCATGAAAATGGAAAAATACTGTAATGTTCAAAACCTATAGAAAAAAACCCCTGAGAGCAAGAATCTGTGAAATAATGACACATCTACCAAGTTTAAATACAGTAATTTGAGTATAATTTTCCAGTCACACATTGTAAAAGAACAAATTACTAATAGCAAATTTTTGATGTGAATACTATGTACAGTTTTTTTTTCAAACATCCATCCATCCATTATCTATACACCACTTAATCCCCACTAGGGTCGCAGGGGGGCTGGAGCCTATCCCAGCTGACTTAGGGTGAAGGCAGGGGACACCCTGGAGAGGTCACCAGTCTATCACAGGGCTACACTTAGAGACAGACAACCAAGCACTCTCACATTCACACCTACGGACAATTTAGAATCACCAATTAACCTCAACATGTTTTTGGACTGTGTGAGAGGAAGCCGGAGAACCCGGAGAGAAACCACACTGCATGGGGAGAACATGCAAACTCCACACAGAAAGATCCTGGTGCCTCTACGAGGACGCAAACCGGTGACCTTCTTGCTGCGAGGCGATGGTGCTAACCACCGAGCCACCTTGCAGTCCAGTCTTACTAGTTATGATCTGTAATTGAACAAAACTAGTGAAATCTGTGAAATAAAAGTAAATTGTTGAAAAGATTACCAATAAAAAATGGTTTAATTTTGTACAGTGTATGTCCACCTTTGCTTCAAAGTAGTGGTCATCCTTTTTACAGTCTCCGGAGGTTGCAGGTCAGGTAAAGGTGAAACATTTAGGAAACCTGCTTTTCTTTACCCTCTTGTCAAACATTGGATGGGGACATTGATGCCACTGTGATGCCTCTGCTGTAAATATGAAGCAGCCAGTAGCAGCTGGTTTGCTTAGCTTAGGAATGATACTGAAAACAGGTAAAAACTGCTTGTCAGCTGTCCAAAGTAAATTATGAATAAAATGAAATAAAAAAAAACAAAACTGTCTACCAGCACCTCTAAAGCTTAATCAAAGTGTAAAAAAAACCACAAGTGTTACTGCACTTGGCCAAGAATCAGTCTGGCACAAACCCCCACCATAACCCCGCGGTAAAAATGACACGTTGCTAAATGCTGTTGAGAATGTTGTGAGAATGGTCTGTCAGTAATGTGGGACGCATGGTGTATCCAGTAATTAGACTTTTAAAATTGAAAATATTTGCATATTAATAAATTTTAGGTTTTGCAATGAGCGAGGCGGCAAAGATGTTTTTAAGCAGGTAATCAAAGTTTTTATGGAAAAACCCTATCACTCCAATTATTACTGAGAGCGTGGAGAGAGTATTTTTTTATATGTCTTCCTGCATGTCTGAAGGGGATCTTTCAATATTTTAACAAAGGACTATAGCTTTTGTTTTTCTGGTGAGGACAGTCTCAAGAGTTTTTGCATCCCACAGGCCAGCATTGAGACATGCTTTTTTAAATTTTGAAGTCTTTATTAGAAACATGGCTTGTTAATTCAAGACTTCAGAGGGACTTCAAGAAGAGACTGTGTCTGTTGGAAAGCATACAGTTGGCTTTATTCAGCCTGGTTTGCCTTGTGGGTGCATGCTCTCTGTTTAATTGAACACTCATTAGAGAGTACACTGTTATACCCCCACAGTTTATAGTGACATTCCCCCAAATGTAACGTAATTAGGTTTAAGCAAATGGTGGGCTGAATGGATCCAGATCTGTTCTATAACTGCATGCAGTTTGTTCTCTCACTGGCTGGTCATAAAAGAAATCATTTTGGGAAAAGTGTGTGACACTGGCTGGCACCCAGAGCATATGACTGGAACAGGAAGATTACAGGCACGGCTAAAAGGGATCAGTAATTGAATTCCAGAGATCCTGACGCACATTACACCAGACCAAGAGACAAGAGAAAGCTTTTTTGCTCGATGAGGGAAACTGGAGGGTAGAGAGAGGTGAGTCCTCTCACTACACAGCCCCTCCCCCGTTAGTGCCACTCAGCATTGCTGGAGCCATTGCTGTGTTAACAGTTTCTGTTCTCACGGGACGGGAGAGCCCTAACCGTCGCCCACCTCCAGTTGGCTGAGAACGGTGAAACCACTCCACTGTGTCTACATTATATCGGTGGTTAGATGACAGAGTGATGCCAGGGATTGTCTTTTCTGCTACTGAACATTTAATAGAACTAAACTATGCATGAAAGTCAAGCCAAAATCCTTTATCGAACTACTTGCAAATCTGAGAGAAGGAATCACAGCGGCCAAGGGTAGCAATTTGCTGCACAAAGTAACAGCTGCAAAATACTATAACATCAGCATATAGCGTCGACATAACAAACTATTTTGCCGTGAAACAAATCATGTAAACATGCCATTACGTGTTGGAATAATCCCATAAAATGGTGACAGAGGAGACAATGAATCTAACCGTTTTAGACCAAATGGTAAATGTGAGACATGCTGTTGTATAGAGAGGGAACATTCCTGTTTATTCCCTGGAATCATTGCGTTGCCATGCATTTCCATCTAAAAAAAAAAAAAAAAAAAAGCCGGACACTTTATGTTCATTTGTTTTTGTTTTCTCTCTTTTTATTCAAATTACTCCCACGCTTCTTGAAAAATTATCTACCTCACAGACCCAGTGAGAGAATTTGAAGTGCAGAATAAGTAGATAATGATATGTGAATAAGCAAGGGAGTTAAAATATATTACATATGGACGTTCTATATTCTCACCATCCCAAAAGTATCAAATTCACTGCAGCTAAAACTGGATTTATGCCATACCACAAAAAATACCAACTGTAATGTTTGAACAGTTCCAAACAAATTGCGAAGCAGTTATACATTTGCCGCCTTATCAGATAGTTATGCATCACATCAGCATTTGTGTTTCTGCTTTGTTTATACCAACAAAGTAACGCCATGGAGATTTAGTTAAAATAGAATATCAGTATGCATAAAAAACGAGTTCAGTAGACTTCAAACATGCTTCAAGTCACAGTCATGACAAATGCTCCAAATGTAGATATTACAGAAAGACATTTCTCTGGCGCCTAACTTCAGTTATGTCTGAATCATAGAAGGCACAAGCCATTCTGCAATTTCAAGTTCTTCTGTAATAATTGGAGCAAAATGCAAGAGAAGGAAAGTCAGGAGGGGAGATTTAAAATAGATATAGCAATAGTGGAGAGCAGGGAGACTGAATCTGTTAGTGGAGGCTCTTGCTGGATCTCACTGGTGCCCTGGGTCTCATTTAGCCCTCGACTGATGCCGCTGCAGCCCTGTTAATTGGCTGAAGCCAAAGAAATCACAATGAAAGCAAACTGTGTTGCTTCTTACTTTGATAGACCAAGACAAAAAACTTGAATCAATATAGAGAAATGGAAGCAGATAAACGGGCAGAATAGTGATAATTTGGCCGGTAAATGGTGCTATCAAACCACTGAGCCGCTAATTTAGCAGCTCACAACAGCCCAGCCACCTTCTGTCTCGCAGCGTAGGTAAAGATGACTGTTGCTGAGGGAAAAAAAAGTTCCTCTGCCCTCTTTCTAAAGTTTTCTCAGAGTGAGGAAGCACAGCGTGGATATTGAGGTGTGTGAGTGTGGTGGAGGTTGTGGGGTGCTTGAACTCTCTGTGGTGCAGGCAGTAACAGTCTTTACATTCAAGAGGGAGAAGATCAAAGAGCGTAAGTTTAAAGGGAGGAGGGGCAGTTTTAGAGTCTCTCCTCTGTTTGGGAGGCATCCAGGTATCTGTGGTGTGTATTGATGTGGAGCACCGTCGCGAGACACACTTTCCCATCCTTATTTCCTCTTGTCCTGTTGAAGCTAAACGGGCTGTGCTTCAAAAACACTGCTTTATCAAAGACACCACTTAAATTGTCTCTCCCTTTTTTCTTTGCAGCCCCTCTGTTCTTCTGATAAATATTATGTGTCTTTCTGGCTGAAGCACTGCAGAGGAGCCTTCAGAGAGTGACTGGTTAGAAGTAATCCCAGAGAGAGGTCGAAAAAGGAAAGATGCTGGTTAGCATTTCTTCAGAGATGCGGCACAGAATCATGAACAGAAGTCAGATGCTATTTCAGCATGCATTGTGTGCTTTTCCCACAGTGTTTCTTTGTCTGACCCACCGGGTCTAATAAGAGATGAAGTTCTTTCAAGCTGCTCTACAAATGACTTTGCTCTGCAGTTCCACCTGTGTCCTCCTCTGGCCCGCAAAATAATCAAATCAATAAGTGGGTTGTCATTCAGACCAACAGAATGTGTGAAGTAGAGAGAGGCCTCTGTCTGTGGGAAAAGGGAACAGCTCCCTCTAGAAACAACTGTAAAAATCACAAACGACAATTTGCAAATACTGTGTATTTCGATAAGCTTGGACACTGTTTATTAGACCGGTTATACTGCTGCGCGCTCCCTGTAATAATGCCTGACATTGATGTTTAACCGGAAATCTTCCCTTACTAGAAATTCCTCTCTATATTTATTGTTTTGTCACTTTAATTATTGCACATGTCTTGCAAAAGTCCAGACTGCATGCCAACGCATGGCCCTGCACAAGCTCCTAATAAAAACCTGCAGTCACACGGATTAGTGTCTGTATTCTATACAGATTGGCACAGTGTCAAAAGAAACCAAACTAGAGCAGGGGTAAATAGGGTCTGGCAGAGATTATAACAGTGGATATAATAATGCTGGTTTCCACTCTAATTGTGACACCAAGCCAAAGCTTTGCAATTACGGTGCAACGAGCAGCACTCTAAGTCCACACACCAGTGGGGGGATCAGAAATCCTCAACAACCTTAAGCTATAGTATCAGATTATGTCACTATTAATTAGGCGCTGTATAAGAACAACCCTGCACTGTGTCCTCTCCTCCCCACACGTAGCCAAGCAGGCAAGTAAACTTAGATCAATAATTACACAAGGACTGTCCTAGCTCCTCTACAGTTCTGTCACCAAATTTCACACTAATTGGCCACACCAGCTGAGAAACCCAGAAACAGATTTTTATTGAGTCAGGGTATGACTGTGCATACTCTGGAGGGACTCTTGCTTTACCTAAAGTGGCTACCTTTGAAACTTAAGGCACCCATGTATCGATACAGATGCAGGTTGAGTGCAAACTATAGCATTCATTTTAAATAAGGCTTGGCTGTGCATTAGGCATGCAAGCATAAGAAGCATTGATCTGTTCATGCATAAATACGGTGCACAGCCTTGCATAATTATGTGATATATTCCAACTAACTCACCGTATACTTTCCCAGTCAACCATAGCTGTTTGGCTGAATGTTTGCAGTGTGTGTAAATTTTGTCTACGTTTACTTGCATGTCCTCATTTGCCTCTTGATGCTGGCTAGTCTTATCCTGCCTATTGATTGACGAGAGTAAGAGGCCCAGGAGTCCTCTGGTTTCATCTGTGTAACATCCTTCCCTTAATTCTCCTCTGTGAGTTTAATACCGAACACTCAGGTCCCTCTTGACAAAAGCCTGATCGAGTGAAATGTTGAGCTATTGAAACAAAAGAGGTGAGAAACAACAACACCTGGAAACAAGGGGCCACTGAGACAGAGACTGAAAGGCTTGAGATTGACATTCCAACTCTTACTGACCCTTTTATTAAATGATAGGTTGGAGTCAGAAGGCTTGCTGATTATAATTGCTTACGGTTAGAGACATGTATTGTGTGTGTCCTGTGTTTGTGAACATAGATGTTTTATGTGTGTATGGCTGTCAGAGAAACTACAAGATTCTCACCAGAACAGTCTTTGTTTGATTCACTGAGTGGCATGTAGTGACTTCTTTAGAGATGGCTGAGGTGTACTCGGGCCTGGGTCGGCACAGACAGTCAGACAGCCGACTGTCACATAAAAGTTTGCTCTCTATGGCTGACAGGTCGTTTTTTTAGTGTGCTTTTCAAGCAGGTCTCATCCAGGTAAACGAAAAGATCAAAAGCAGGTTCTTGAGCTAGCAACGATCCCGCCTGTGATGTAAGGCCTCCTGTCCTTAGATCTTGGGCATTTCTTCTGCCTCCTTCCCTGTGCCACATCTCTGACGGAATTTTAATGATAAGCTCACTAAGACTGAATTGTTATCTTGAATGCGCTATCACTACACCCCAAACATCTCATACCTACACACATACTCACACGCTTCTTACCATAAATCCCTGAGAGCCGAATGAGCGTATCCCTCCTGAAAAAAAAGTTTTCCATTCTGAGAGCCATCTCTTTTGACATACTCTGCGAACACTGCATTTCTGTTTGCAGGCTAGTTTTTGATTAGCGGCAGCACTGACGCCTTTAATAGTGGGAAAAAGATAAACTCTGAATCTACTGCTAAGTGTTTTCTTTTTTTTTTTTTTTTTAAAGGTTGGGTAAAGTGCTGTAAAAACCAGCATCTTCTCCCTGAGGGGACACACCCACTCAGCGAGGGTGAGAGAGAGAGAGAGTGTGATGGTCAGAGAAGCAGACATCTCTGGTGCTGAAATTGAATGCGGTCCCAAGTTTGTAGTGGAAAAGCCAAAGTGACAGAATAGTAGATAATAGGTTTGCTGTAACGTCACGCCTGAGTGTATGTCCACACTTGGGCATTTCTGGAACAGTCCAGTTTCTGACGTCCTTATGACAGGCCTCTTCCCATTTCTTTTCTCCCCCGTTCCACGGCTGCGCAGCTGCAGCCCATTTTACTTTACACTACTGTTTTATCACGCTCCATGGATTGTTCGGCCGCCTTTTACTTTGAATGCTGAGCAATCAAAAAATGTCTGATTTGTTATTGATAAAGTCATTTTAAAGCGATCATAAAAATTAAACAATGCCCGTTTGTGTGTTTGCCCAGTAGGAAACAGCGCTGGCCTATTTTATTCTCTTGCTGCGTTGTTTTATTGTTGTAAAGCCCATGTAATCCTCTGCACTTAAAAAGATAAGTGAACTGTGAAAATAAAAGAATTATTTAGCAAGTGTTATATTGTAATTCCATGTGGTTGGCCTCAGTGTTTTAGTGTGCAGCACTGGCTCAAAACAAAGACAAGTTTTTTTTTTTTCATTTTTATTCCCTCTTTGAACCCAAATTTCTGGTTTCATCATCATTTCACTCATCTCTTCGGTGCCTCTCAATCTCTCTATCTCCCTCGCTCTCCCTTGCTCTTTTTTTCTCTCTCTGAAAGTGACCTTGAAGGTATTCCTCCTGTGTTTGTTCAGACACAGAACTCTGTGTTTCTTTTTCTCTCCCTTCCCTTCCTCTGTTTTCATTAGCGGGCTCAGTCAGCCTGCCTAGGGACAGCCCGGTGCTGTGCTCACGTTACAGGCCTATTGACTTCGGAAGAGAGCGAGAATACTGTGGACATGATTCATCATCCATGAACCTCATGATACCAGTTTTATCTGTAACTTCTTTTCAATAGAGACGAGAGCCAGATAAACCACACACCATTTTTATCACCCTCACTTTAGGCATGTCAGTAATCAGATACACAGACACGGCTAATTAATATTTTGAGATATACTGCCATGTAATCACACACAAGCTCTGGTAAAAAAAATAAATAAATAACACGCAGCTGACACAAAGTGCATACGTTTTAAGACTTTGCTGAAGACGTTTAACTGTTCACTGCATTGTTGCTGTTGTTCGACATACTGTATTTTTGTAGCGGTATTTACACGCTACACACGACCAAAATTAGTTATGTCATTTTCAGGGTGACAATCAAATTTCCTTTTAAAAGCTGAAAAACTGACACAACTGATGAGGTGAAAAAATGATTTGAAATATTTTTGTGCAAATTAATTTCTCTTTCGTTCTTTATGCATGCTGAATTCTCACAATGATGACAAAGCTTGTGAATGGAAAAAAAATGAATGCTTAACTCTTGCCAACTTGCTAATCTGACAACCTTCAATAACCTTTTTAGAAATGAAAAAATGTAAGTCCTTTAAATCTGGTTGTTGCATTCAAGTGTTATGTATTTGAATATTCTTATGATAGCTAAAAACAATGATAAAAGGTAAGGACAGGAAGTAATAGTCCTCAGAGGGTTATGGGCGTTTTATCACACTTGTACCCCAGTAATTAACTAGGACTGCTCTGGAATTCACTGACTCTTCTCTCTCTTCTTCTAATGGAAGGGTAGGGTGGGGTGTTGTCTCTGTTCATATCTGCAGCTGTACAATCCAGGCTTTGAACTCTGCCATTGTGGCATTATGGTAATCAAAAATGGAATGCATTCTAAAGAACTGCTTAATGCAGCAGCACACTGTGCTCCATATACACACAGTTTTTGACCCCATGTTTCTGGAAGGAATTAGGGATAAATTTAGCGGTGCACTTAGCAGCCCACATTTCAGTGATGATGCACCTGATAGGTTGGCATCCATGCAGCAATCAGTTAAATGACAGACAGACAGGCTCAGAGCACAGCTGCACAGTGCAGTCTAAGCCAATTGTGTGACAATCAGAGGCTGCTATTTTAGGTTTCCATCCCCCTACAGAGAACAGATTTCAGTGAATCAGTTGGCCCTCAGGCATCATAATTATGCAAAAGGCTCAGCAGAGAAAAGTTGTTTGTTCCACTATTGTTTTGACTTTCTTTCTTATCGCTTAATCATCTGAGGAAAGTGGTTGTGGTAATATATAGAGGTGCGAGCCTCTGTTGACTATAAACATTAGGCTTGAAAGCAATCCGAAAGTTAGATTAGAAATCCATGTATATTTACTGAATCTTGAGGCATGCAAATGACTCTGATTTTGCAATTCAAATCTATTTTTTAGAGCCTCTATTTTGAAGTATAACCCTGGAATTTTGAAACGTCCCTTAACAGATGTAGAAATTGTCCTCTACACATGCAGATTTAATGTGTCAAATATGCTTCAAGATAAGGGCTCATCTCCGAATTTAGCAAAGTCTCGATCTTGAAAGTATGTCATAAGGTGTAACATAAAGCTGGGGCAATGTCACTCACCTGTTGCTCGTACTCAAGCATCGGTTTGAAGGGCAGCTTGGCTTAAGGTCTGCCCATTTAAAAGAGACCTGTGAGAGGAAAGGGCACAGGCTGCCACTCCTTTCACCGGCTCTCCCCTGTGGTGAAAAACAGAGCTGAAACAATTACAGGCCACTGTGAGGTCTTTCACATAGTGATGTCTGAAAATGTTAGACACACATAAACACCGCGGCTCACACGGTGAAGCCAAAGTTATTAAAACTAATTAACTTGAATTAACATTTAAAAAACTTCTCAGTGCCCTTTCGAGATTTAGGTTGACTGCTGTAAGTAACATAAATCCATCCAGACCTCCAGGACGTGTGAGTTAAGCCTCTGGTCAATCTATCAATGCAAAGTGAGAAAAGCTGTTTCACTCCCTGGGCTGCACTCCCCCTCCAGCTGCATGGAGCACTACAAGTGCTCTTCGCACCCATGAAGGTGGAAGACTTATGTGTTAATCCTGAAGCCCCCACCTAAGCCCCTGTAATAAAGCACGCGCTCAATCAGGACCTGTCCCCTCCCTCCAGGCAAGGCAGCTTAGGCCTCTGCAATCACTAGCTGGTGAGCCACAGGAAAGCTAATGAGCCCCTCGTCTAGACGTCCAGCACCTGCATTCATAGCTGCTAGTGGGAGCTCTCTGGGGTGTAGGCAGACTGCAGGTGGAGATGATGGAGGTCTGCAAAAGGCCAGCAGTCAGGCCCACCAGAGGGATCATCTGGTGACCAGCCGTTCGCCGGTCTGAATACATAGTAGCCAAAAGCACTGCTTTCGCGGCCCCGGCGGACAGCTTGAACCCATGGCTTATTTGAAGCTGAACACTCACTCAAAGGAGAAGCTTCTAGACTTCAGTGTAAATTAATTAATGATGTCTAATTCCATGCAAAGGTCCAGTTGTTTAGCGTGTGCTCTTTATTCAAAGTGTGCTGCATGTGGACAGTTTTCTTTTCCCTGTGCACTAGTGTTGTTTAAAATGCAGACAGGATTTTTTGTTTTTTATTTTTTTGGTAAATGTTAAGAGACCACAGTGCAGATGTTCTATTTAGAATTTGTACATCTGCTGAGAATTTGGGATGTGACTAAACGTTTTCCTCCCTGCATCTGGACAAAGACATTTATTTAGAACTTCTTTTTTGTACTTAGAGCAATTATGATACCTGTTATTATAGTGACAGAGAGGCATTAAAAATTGTGGGAATAATTGTGATTACCTTTTATATTTCTTTTTATCCTAAAACATAGTATCTTTCATGTGTTGATGTCATGGGTTTTTCAAGTGTTAAAAGTGAGCTTTCCCAAATAGTTGAGATGAACTGCTGACCTGGAGATTAGTAACTAACCAGATTTTGGCCGCGGATAACAGGACCTCATTTATGTCGGCCGTAATTGTCTAGGTCCCAATTATATTCAACACAGGAACAAATCCACTCTGATTGAGGGACCAACTAAAACAGCTCTGAGTTGGTGTCCTGGATGTTTTCAGAATCCTGTTCAGGAGAGTAGAGCACTTGTGTAAGTGTTTGTTATTCAGGTTTAATTATGTCCACGGGGCCTGGGAGTGTAGGCCAATCTACACAGCGCCTCTTTAGCCCGAGCCACAGTGGACTGGCTTGATGTCTTCCTCTTCTTTCCTCTGCACTGAATGAGCAATTAAAGGTCATATCAATTAGAGCATGTTGTGGTCTCCAGACTCATTTTGAAACAGCTTGCTCCTGTAGCGCTGTCAAGAAGGAATAAGTATACAAATGTACAGCTTGGCCTTCCTCAGCTAAATGTTATTTTTTAAATATATTTTTGAATAAATCTCTGCTCCAACATTTAGAGTTATAGTGGTAATAAGTTGCTTGGCTTGGGTCTCACTCACCATAAAGTTTATGATGTATGCTGCACAGTATACAACACTGTATAACCCATTGTTTTATCACGTATTACAACCAAAAGTAAACCAACGTGACGCTACGTTTGAACCGCACTTTGCAGTCATTCGCCGGTCAGATGCGCTGCGTAACAGCCGTGGTTCCAGAAGCACAACAAAAATCTATTTAGTCTAAATTTGGAAGGCCCGTATTTTCATCTCCCTCATATTGGTTTGCAAACAATCAGTCACATGGTGCCAAATGAGAGACAAAGAATTGTTTTCACTCATGATCCATGAATCCTAATGAAGAAGCATGCACAAAGAGACATATTGCAAAAGGTGATACGTGCCGTTGCCATAGCGAACCCCTCCTCTTTGTGTACTCCAAGATTAAATGTGTTTGTTTGCGAGTGGAACTACTGACGGAGGTTCCTCAGCAGTCTACCAGCAAGGATATGTGTGCGTGTGTGTGTGGGGGATTCCTGAAGTATGATTAGATGAATTTTAATTCATTCATTTATTCATGAAATTCAATGGGTCTCCTGTCTTCTAAGAGACAGAAAACCAAATGCCCTTGCTAGTTTCATCATCATTCTTTGTATTATATGTAAAGAAGAAATAAATTGTTTCCATCTCATACAAATAGGAAAAGGGGGAACCAAAGAAAGCAATATTATAGCAGAGCACAAACATGATCATGGTGAGACAAGTGGTTTTGCATCAGTAGCCTACATTAATGGTGTGACACAGTTTTTAGTTTGTTTTTGTTGATAGCAGGCTGTTTGTGTTGATGACAGGTGGTGTTCCGTCTGCAGACCCATTTCACACAGAATGTAAAAATCTCGGCTGCTGTAATGTGAATGTAGTAATAGATTGCAAGCAACTACAGAGGGTCTCAGCGATAAGAGGTACACTGGTGGGAGCATGGTATGAATAAATCAAAAGATGCCATAACATACACTATATAGGAGCAGGTCTTTCTTGCGCCCATGAGGAAAATGATTGAGGACAGGCAGCTCATCAGTGGCTTTCCTGGCGATTATCATAGTCAGACTAGACCTGAATGAGCGGCATAAGCCAAAGACCACAACTTTCCACCAACCATCACCCACGGGCCATTAGATTGTCTCTATGAAGACACTTAGTGAAGCATATTTTAGCAACAATATTTAGCAGACCCATGCGTAGCTCATCATTGCAGTAAGTTTAGGGAATGTTGGCAATTTTTAAAAATTTTTTACTTTAGTTTAAAATTATTTTTTTTCACCCTCTAACTTGAGAAAAGTGCAGTGCTGCCTTTCTGATTTATACTCTGTATGTGAGTGGCAGTGTAGTTGTGGGAAGTGCATGTATATATCAGAATGTGCCAGCGGTCTGGTACAGTAAATTGGGTGTCTTGATCGACCCTGCCTCGCTGTGGTCTCCTGTGTCCTTGGGCCGGTAAAAACCAAGGTCAACACAAAGGAAGGACTTTATTATGAGATATTTTACATAAAGAGTGTGAAAGCATCTGATCAAGATGAGCAGAATTACAAGCCTAGAAATTCATCACCTGTTGTTGTCTCCGGAACCAATTTTGCAAAAAGTGGCATGTTGCAACCGTCTGCCGTACAAGGGAACTGCCTCGCGCTCATTTCCACATCAAACAGCTATGCAAGCAACACCTAAGAAAGAAAACAAAAACTAATGGAGTTGCTTCAAAGAATATAGCTTCTTAGGCCTTCTTTTAGAAAAAAAAATATCATTCTTTATCTTGAATTGTCAATTTACATCTTGCGTATAATCACATTTATGCATGACATATATTGTATGAGCAAGCAAACTGATGGTTTCCCTTCTTTCTTTTATGTCTGTGGACCCTCTTGGACTGTCGCTGGCATCAACAGGTAAATACAATCTTTCTCCTACTCTGATTTACAGTATCTGGTGTTATACACAGATGATAAAATACCCCGAACACCTGGAATGGTCAGATTATTTTCCTGTCAAACTCCCCTTTGCCTCCCTTGACCAATCATATTTGATGTTTGCCACTGAGTGCCGGAGCGCCGATGGGGTCCCCTGCTGTCTAAACAAGCCCCAACCCCCCGACTGTGCAGCCCTTTCCTGCGCGCTGTAGTGGAGAGAAAAGGGCAAGAGAGCAGCGCTCAGGCGAAACAATAGCACCGTGAGGAGATGTCAGGCCCTGGGAGCTGTGAGGTGGATGATGATATGAGCCCACTGGTGTTGTTGTTTCTCACTCTGCTGAATGCTAACACATGGACCCCTGTGGCTGGGCGTCGACCCACTGTGTGGTCAGGACCCCGGTGGTCGTGGTGGGAAGGGGTGGGTGGGATGTAATGAGCCCAGTCTGGACTGCTGGGCTGTGGTCTGTTAGAGCAGGCTTTGTATGTGTGTGTGTGTGTGTGTGTGTGTGTGTGTGTAAGCCTGCATGTATGTTTTAGTATGCCATTGTGGATGCAGGGGGGCCCTCCTCCTGAGTTCCCTGTTGGTGGATATCAAAGGCCTGTTGTCGTGCGACTCCACTCGTCTGCGGTCGCCCGCTGCTCGCCTTCGACACCGTCCATAAAATTTGAGGCTTGATTTCGCTGCCACAATCTCACTCAAAAATATTGAAACTGACATTTTGCCCGTGGTCAAACAATCTGTTCCGTTTTTTAAATCCACCCGATGCCATATTCAGGTAAACAACACAGGAAGACGCTGCAGAGAAAAATATTAATTTTCAGTATTTTAAATGTCAATTTTATCCCCATTGCTTGCAGATTTTTTTTTTCTTTTTCACCTTGCTTCTTTTTCATGTGAACAAAAGAAGCGGGGAACATTCTTAGAAAAATCTTTGTTTAAAAGCAAAGATCTAAAATAATCTGTAATAAATGACCCGTGCATTTATTTGAGATATGAGATCTTCACACCGAAATGTTATTTTTGAATTCATTCAGTCTGAATGTCTGCCCATCACTATCACATTGCATCATGGGTGAGTAGACTTAGGCTTCTGGTAATTGTATTTGAAAGTTTGTTTTACTGAGATGAGTAACCGTAGTGATATCATGTAAAGGTGGGTCTTCATCCCGTCTCACGGTGTACAGTCGGCATTTTTTTTTTGTCTGTTTCATTCTTTTTTAAGTGAGCCTGGAGGACAGCCTGCTGGCAGGCAGGGATGCAGAGAGGTTTTTGCTAGCAGTACATGAGTGAGGGAGACAGATGGAGCATGCCAGACAGTGGTTTGTGGATTTATCCAGATTTATGATGGGAGGAAGTGAGGCTGGATGTGAGCGGGGAGAGTCGGGGAGGCAGGGAGGCGATGGAAGGCAGGAGGGCCAGCTTTCAGTGCAGGATTCTGAAAGACTGGAAGCCCCTGAATGGGGTGGGGAGGGGGGTCCCAGCACAGCGGTGTTGTTGTTTGAATTGATTGTGTTTTACTTCGGCACACCGCTCTGTGTATTACTGTTTTGTCGTCTACTGAGGAGTGCGTCCTTGCCTTCACATTGAACTCCATTACATCCCTCCCAGGACTCGGAGCTGTCTTTCAGATTGCTTGATTGGCATCTGCTGCGGCTTTGCAAACACAAAGGCATCTTGTTTTATTTCCCACTAATTTGACTTCCCTGGTCTCTCCACTAATATTAACAATACAAGATTGTTGGTACTTCCTCCCTTTGTCATGTCATTTAAATAGCTGAAAATCATGAATAACATCAAAACAATTGCCAGAATGTGATAAACATCACTGTTTATCAAGATAACAGTGCAATAAGAAGAGGAAAATGGATGTAGTCACAAAGAAGAAAACTGCTGTATGAATTGATCAAGAGATAAAAGATGAAGATAAGTTATCATAGCAGATGTTTGCTTTCATAGGAAATATCCCTTTGATAATCTACTTTTTATTCCACGTACCATTGATGTTTACAAAGCTTCAAGGTTGTTAACTCCTCCTCAGGGGAGAGGAAAACATAACAGCCATTCTGGGATAGAGGATGAAAGAAAATAGAGATGTTCTTCCTTTTTCACAATATTGAAAAGGTTGAGCACATTCTTTTTAAAGGCACTCTATTATTCTATGCTCTCGCAACATTCACAGGTTAATATAGTCGTCTATTTGGGGGGGGATGACTGAAATCCAATTTAAAGGAATATTGAGGAGGGCAGAAAAATCAAAATCATGTTTCTTGCCCCAAAAAGTTTACCCAATTTCTCAGTGTAGTAGCTGCAGTTCTGAAGCGAAAAAGCAACTTAGATGACACATAACTGTGGCGTGTACATACGGGATTTTTATCCATGTTCACAAACAATTTCTGTTCTCTTGAGTGGACCAGTGGGTTTCTGACAAATGATACCTTTCATCCTTCAGCCATTGGTTGAGAATACATGGGGTTTGTTGGATCGGTAAGAATAAATCAATTTTCAAACAGCTAAAAAACATTGGGCAAGGCTCTCTCTCTAAGCCTGCCATTATTCCACTTCCTTGCATCCTCTGCTATCTAGGGTAACCCTTTTCAGTCCGGTATCCCTGCTTTTAGCCAATCACAGGGAGGCTTCTGTTTGAGTAAACCAAGGTATAATGGAGCGTCTCCCTGTAGAGGAGTCACGTACCAATGGTTTTCATTCATTTCATTTGTAAACGTCAGGGGGGAATGGCCCTCTCAGAAAGCCTTGAATGAGAAAGCATTTGAGAGAGAGAGAGAGAGAGAGAGTGAGGAAAAGAAAAATACCATGTAGCAAACAGTGAAAAGGATCACAGTCAAAAAAGACAGAGGAGGAAGGCATAATAAAGGGGGAGCGAGTCAGTGGATCCAGTGAACTACAGAGAAAAAGGGAAAAACCGAGGAAGGAGGAGAACAAAGGTTTTAGAGAATAGCAAAGTAACAATAGTTTGATTCACTTTTGTTGAGCCTTTTACAACACAGCAGAGATCGGAGGAATTTCAGCTTTCTTCAGGAACACACAGAGTAACTGTTTAGGGGCCGATCTCAGTTCAGCAAGGGTCCAAAACTGCCCATCGGGCATGTTGAGGAGCAGTTTTACCAACTCATTTTGTAGGCCAGGCCTGACAGTTAAAGCCCACGGCTACTGCACTGGAGTTTACAGTAGCTGGGTGAAGGTCAAAGTCAAGGACATGATTTGGGAAGTGAGTGTATGTGACAGTGTCTGTCCCTTGGAAGCAGTTTGAGCTGTCATGGATCATATACTGTAGGAAGAAAGGAGCCTGCATTGTGCATTTTCCTACAATAGGACGGCCCCAGTAACAGAGTGAATTTTGGGATGCAGACCAGTGGGACTTGGCAGTATGTGGGATGCTTTACTTTGTCAACATCTTGATTAATATACTGACTCCCATCTTATCGTCACTGTACGGTCCAGACCATCAGGGACAGCGTAAGCAGCACACCGATGAAGGAGAGAGGGAAAACAAATCACCTCATTCTTTATTATAACATGGATGCCCCAGAGTATAGCAGCTAAAGAAATTAACTAGCAAATAAATAAATGACACTCATCAGCGCCTGAAGAGGAAAAAAGATGAAGGTGCAAATGTGAAGAGTAGATTGTTCCTCATTTAGTTTACATCAAAAGATTTGCGCAGTGTAGTCCCCCTCTTCTTTTTTTTTCTTTTTTTTTTCACACTTGACTCATCTCTTTTGATTCCATTTGTGCAATGCAATTATGACAATCACAGTCTGGAGGATTGGCAAACAAGAGACCATCGCAAAACTGTGAATGGAAAAACAAAGAGGCTTGATGAGAGAAAGAGAATCTTAATTACAAATCTGCATGGAGATAGTTAGATCCTAACAGCCTTAGGTAGGAATGTCAAAAAAAAAGAGGCGATAAAACAAGGTCTGTTTGAAACTTCTACCGCCATCCATTCTTGTTACGTGAGCGAAAAGTTTTTATAGGACCTACTTGTATCGTCACAGTTCTATCTCTGTGAGAAAACAGCTTGTGCTCTGGAGCGGCACGCTGCTTGATGAGCAGTGCTGCTGCTGAAGGGGAGCTGTTCCTGTCAAAGCCCCCTCTGTCACAGCACCTCCCTGTGGCCTCTGCCTGCACCGGCATGCCCAGCACCCAGAGCATGCTGGAGATGGTTCCCAGGGTAAGGATTATTCTATCAAAGTTATACTTCACACACTTCTTTATGCCGTTACTCTTAATTTCCCTCCTTCGTAGACAAAGGGGCTCCAGCAGAATTCTCCTCTCTTTCTCTCTCTCGCACTCTTTTTATCCTTACTTCCCTCTCACTCGTTCTCCCACTCCCCCTGCCCTCACAAGGCAGATTGGCTTTCTTCATCTCGCCTCCTTCATAACACTGGCCATTTTCAATTCTCCTCGTCCTCCTTCAAAAGAGCCCCCCCTCTGTCTTTTTCCTCTCTGCACCCCCCCCCCCTCCCCGGCCTCTTCTTCTCCCGCCCCACGCCTGTCTCTCTGGGGAGTTTGGAAGGGAGAAGGGGGCAGTCATAAAAGATAAAGATGAAAGCGAACAGAGAGAAACAAACAGGCAAACAAATAAGACCCCTAAGTAAAGTAGCTTTTTCCATCTCAGTCGCGGCGGGGAAAGACGCTGACAGGGAAACTCTGCTGACATGTGAGGGAAACAAAGCTTGTTACGGGGAAGGAGCGTCGTGTGGATATGAGTGTGTGTGTGTGTGTGTGTGTGTGCTTAGTAGAGCCATTAGAGGACTAACCACCTAGATGTGGTGCATGAATGAGTGCCGTAACACCTGGGTAAAAAACGGTGTTAATTTCCATATTGTTCCCCCACTAGAAATAAGGTTTCAAAAGACTAATATGTCTTGGGTGAACACGAAGTTCGGTGCTTCTGTGATGTATTTCCCTATGTTTTATTGTCTGTCTTCAGCCTTCCTGCTAGCCCATTAGTGTATGATGGTGTCTAGTAGTGTGTGCATGTTGGTTCAGTCAGAGGGACTCTGTAGGATCTAATGAGGCTAGGCTCCCAGCCATCTCAGCAGCCCAGCCTTACTTACTGGAGAGGGCTGGATGAACACAGGGCCAGGGCAGGGAGGTAATTAGGCAGGGAGTGGTGGTCAATGACGGGCCGCCCTGCACCCCGGGCCTCCAGCCTCCAGCTGCTTTTTGCGTTGTGAGGCCTGCACAAAAGAGCTGATGAGGAGGCAAGCTGACCTTCAGGCCTGGCACAGGCTTCCAAGTGTGTGTACCAAAAAAAAAAAAAAAAAACCTGCTGAGCCATTGGAGGTTCAGCTTCCCTGTACGCTTCCCATACACTCTTTTGCAGCAATATGTAATGTGCACGCTTCTCCTAAACTTTCAAAATCTTCCAACCCCAAAGCTGCTGGTGGAGAATTTCTGGACTGAGGAGTGAATACAAATCAGGCATCACCAGCGGCTGGTGAAGTTTTCCCGAGCTTTTCTCGTGCTGCTTTTTTGTTCTTGCTTTAAACTTTCATCTGCCCAATCTATCCGCTGCTTTCTCCTCACTACAGGCTATGTTAGCAAATGGCTATGTCAACTTTTTTGTCCCTGTGTGTAAAGTCCAATAGTGTGCAGACAGAGAGTAATCTCTGCATGGAGAAGCAAAAGATTTATTGCGCTGCTGTTTGTATTGTTGTTGCTTAAAAGTAAATTCTCATGCACAATTGCAGAATGAATCATTTGATCTTTAGCATCAAATAAGTCGTTGTTGGCTGTGGCTGTGACATTGGAGAATTTATTCCCTCTCAGGCTATAAAGCTGGCCATGGGCGGACCAGCGTCTCTCTTAGATGGGCCACATAAAGGCACAAGACCCAATAAAAGGAATGTCACAGGAAGTGCACTGAATGTCATTAATAATAAATCACAATTGTCTGAAACTGACCTGGCAGCAAGAATGGACATAGTGGAAAACCTCAATGTGGAGGGAGAGCACCTCTATTTATGTCAATCACAGCCTCGGATCTGGCCTTTTATTACTACGAGAAGCAATTAACCTTTCAGAAAACAGTGTCACTCAAGCACAGACAAAAGAGCATTTTGGAGATGTTCAACAAATCCTGAGACAAATGACTTTGATAAGGTTGATGTTAATGGTCAACCTGCAAAAATGAGAGTAAAGTTCACTTCCCTCTTACATTGTTCTGCAAATATCCTTTCCTCACAATCGGCACAGCTCACAGTGGCTCCTTTTGTATTGATACCATCCCCCTTTTAGTTTTTTTTTTTTTTTTACAAGGTTGGAAATCTTAATTAGTTGAATAGTTATGCCTGTATCTTAGCAGTGACAAATAACTCAATGATGTGGATAATAGCTGATAAGTTGTGTGTTTAGTGAACCGTTGACCAGTTAAGCAGGAAATGATATCATAGCTCTGCAGGAGCTCAACTATTTTTAAGTTGGTAGCATGATCAGGACAACCTGAATCAGAGACAGTGCTTTGAGGGGGATTGTGTGCTTAACATTTGAAGTACATGCAGAAGCATACAAACAAAAACCTCACCCTTAGACGGACGTGCACACACTTGAGCTACACACTCGGCGCACTGTGCAATATTCTTCAAACCATACATTTTTGTCACTAAACAGCTGGACCCAGATGAAATTGGCTTTACTACACAGCTCATATAAATAGATTTAAAACTGTGCTGGGTGGAGCAGCAGGAGGGCCGGCTCAGAGAAACAGGCAATCGGTGTGTTTCCGTTCAAGTGAATGTAATTCGTGTTTGCTGGCGAGGTCAGTGTGCAGGAATGTTTTTGGTTCTATGTATCTTAATTGGAAGGCTTCCGGACCCTGGGGTTAGCACACCTGCTCATCTATCTGTGGCTGCAGTGGGAGTCTCCTTTATAAAATTCCAAAATGAGCCTAGAGGGTATTAAAGTGTGTTTGTGTGTGTACAGGCGCACATTCTGAACAGTCAAAGCAGCGCAAGCAATTTGGATGTGACTGTTGTGTTTGGCTGAGGATCAAAAGATAAAAGATGGTCCTACACCTCGTCTGATGCTGGACTACCTAAAATACAGCTTTTATGGGCGAAAAGATAACATTTCAATCCTACAAGTATTTTCCTCAGGTGTACACACCAAATGATTTAGTTCTTTACATGCTAAGAGGTCAGTCAATTAGTAAGCAGCAACATAATGACCTCATTAGGGAAATTAGGTGAAAAAAAATTCTGGGGAAGATCATATAAATTATCCAAAATAAAAATAAATCCATAATGAGTATCACTGTAGTTATAATGTGAACAAAGTAAATCAGTTTTAAGTAATGTTTAATGGCCATTTAAATTGGCAAAAGGAACAGCTGCCTGGTTGTGTTGCTTGTCTGAATTCACGAATTGCTCTAAAACCACATGTCCAAATTATTAAGAACATTTTCACGGTGACCTCGAGGAGCACTTGGAGAGAGAAGAATTCTCTGCTCAGGTCAGCGCCCTATCACACGGTGATCTGGATCCGCACCGAAGCTGAATGCATTTTTCTTTTGCCGATGCTCCACCTCTCCACTAAGTTTCGTGAAATTTGACATGGTGGTTTATGACAAGTAAACAAACAAGCGGTACTGAAAACACACTGCGATGGTGCTGAATTAGGCATTATATTTCTCCTTTTAACACGTGGATGGTCCTTTTTTCACATATACAGGCTTTACATTCATTTGTGCTTAAGCAAGTGTAAAACAGTTTAGAAGTACAGCCAATTCTTCATAGCACTAAAGTAAAAAATATACTGCAGTGGTTTCATTACACTGATGAGTCCTTTTGCTTCCTTAGTGATAATGTTGATAAACTACATGTTTATGCTGCTCCTTTAAATAATTTTGACACCGACTTGAAGTTAGCAGAACAGTATGTCAAAGAGAAGATTCAGTTCTTGCATATGTGGGCAATGCTCCATGACAACATGATGACTGCTCCTGTTTTTCCACAAGGAAACATACACTGTAAAATAACTTTCCTAATCAGCTTACCTCACCTCATAAAAGGGTTTATCTGAGAGCCAGCTATACAGACTGAGAAGAATTCCCGACTTAAGGCAAGAATTTTAAAGAAGTATAATAAGTACAATAAATATATTATCCTAGGAAATACATAAAAGAGCCTTGAATAAAGAAATAATAAAAAATAGTCAGATCTGCTTAGAAAAATTACATAAATTTACTTTTCCTTACTTTGCAGACTGAATAAATGCTTTTGTAATAATAAAAAAAAAGTAGCATATCATATGACCCCTAACTGATGTCTTTATTCAAAGATTCTCCTTTCATAGTATGTAGGAGAAATGAAACAGTGAGGACAGCCTGGTTGAGTTATGAATACCATCATTGGTATTTATTTTGAGTACATTAACTGCTGCCTCAGCGATTTCTGGTTACAAATTGAGAGACCCCTTATGAAACTTAGCTAATCTTTTTTTGTCAGCTTTGTACAGTGTTCGGGACATTTTCTTTCCTTATCTTTTGACCAGAGTGGCTTTTCATATGCGCCTGTCCATCAAAACTTTCAGAGAGCAGGACAGCTCCTAAATGCTAATCTTCTCCAGAGGGGTTTTTAAAAGTAATTGTCAAGTTTTGCTTTTCAACTCTGACCCTGGCTTTGGAAATTCTGGATGTATTTGTTTTTCCCCATGTTGAACCGCTGTGCTGTAGTGCAAGACCAACATGCTCTGATGCGTTCGCTGTTCCCTCCAGGTTTATGGATGTTTTGGCCCCGCAGTCACCACTCCCTTAAAGAGGCTCTACTCTGAGAGATTAAGACTGCCAAACCTTCACCTCTCTCTCTCCTTTTAGAGTAATTACGCAATTCTGCCTCTCTGAGCGAAGAAGGGAAAAAAGGCACTCAGATTCATTGAATGCTAATTCAAGCAGGAAATTCAAAAAGGATCTACATATTTTCACATTATGTGTACAAGGACAGGGTGAAGTAGGTAAGAAAAAAAAGAAACTAGCCAAGATATTGTTTAGCTCTTACAAAGACGTCAATAACAGAACCACTGTACATAGGGTAGGTCTTTGAGGTCAGGGGGAAACATCGTGTCACAAGGCCTAGTTTTATTCCATTCTATTTATAATGGATGAGCGAGAGGGAGAGAGAGAGAGAGAGTGAGAAAGTGTTGCACAGTCTGGCTGAGCCCTGGCAAATATTTTGGCATCTGGATGCTTAATATTTCATGAGATAAGATGACGGAGGCTAGGTAGATGATGGGCACCATGCAGAGTGCCAGTGGTATTTGTGTCTGCTTGTTATATATATCCTGATTTACTCCTTGTTCTGTGGCAGGGGCTTGTCATAAGACAGTCCTCTACTCCTTTTTGAGATGCATAGAGGGGCAGAGAAAGCTAGTGGGCTGACTGAGGCAATTAGGTCTATTATTAGTACGACAGTGGAAGGATTGATGCGCACAATAGTCAGTGTGTAAGCAGAAAGCCTGGCTACGTGAAGGAAATTCTAATGGTGAGAATTTCCTAGATTATATGGGCCTTCATTAACATTTTCACACATGGCTGCCTAACAAATGAGAAAAGAGCCCTGGCATACCAGCAGATTTATCACGTGCACACAACAGCCCAGCTAGTTCCTTCTTCCTCTCTATAGTGCAGAACACACTCTGTACTGCTCTCACAGCAACATTAGCCATGGGCACTTTGGGTTTCTTTGGCTTTTGAATAATGGGGTCGCAGAACTATGATCTTGCTCCATGCGACATAATATATAAAGGTACACTTACCTGGCTATCACTTCTGTAGTAGGGGCCCTGGATAAACCGAGGCCGGTTAATGACAACAGGCTGTTTTGTCGGCGTTGTCTGTCAAATTTTACCAAATGAAGAGAACACTCTCCTCAGTGCAGCATTGTGGTGTTCCTAAATATTCCATACCCTGGGTTAATTTGGCATGAATTGTCCCTGTTAAGAACTGATACACAGGCAGGCCTCTTGCCTGCAGGGCAGGCCCACTTGAATTAACTGTGTTGCGCACTTTACATTCTCTGCTCCCTGACATCTTGAGAAATGTTCCCTGGGATCTTTTTTTCCCACAGAGAAGTTCATTAGAATGACAAATAGCATCCTGCCATAAAGTGGAAAACATCAACACGGCACAACAGAAACTGCGATCTGAGGGAAGTGACATGCAGGGAGGGAAATGAATTAGACTCCATTTGATTCTATGTGATATCAGTAGCCACGGCTTCACCATCCCATCGTTTCAAAGATTCTGCTGACTCACTCCTGTTTTTTTAGTTGTTCTGCTCTTTCCATGGGTTGGCGTTAGAACGCTTAGTATTCTTTCAAGTTGGAAAGCCCATGGGGCTTTTTCCTTTAGCTTAGAACTAACATATTTGATTTAACTGATCGGCCAGATGATAGTGAGAGGTTCTATTTGAAGAGTTGAGCCCAGCTCTCTCAAAGTGGTCTAATCTCGTCAATCTTGCAGTAGGTGCCATGTCAGCAGCAGCTCAGGTTGGAGGTTGGGTAGAGAGGTCAAAGCCGGTGTCTTCACTCAGCTTGTTTTGAGGATCGTTGCATGAACGACCTGTTGCTGTGAAAAAGCCAGCAGCTCAGAGGGCTCTTCTACGCTTCATCCTGTTCATGGTTGCCCTGGCTGCCTGCCAGCACAGCCCTCCGTATCAATAATGAACGTTTTAAAGAACAGCTTAGGCAAGTGCAAACCTACCTAATGTCCTTAAGACAAAAGGAGATATTGCCATGGACAGGGGGGCTAGAAATCAATTTCCCATTTGCCGCTTTAATTTCAGCAAGATGGGCGGAGAGATTAGGGCCGAAGGCACCTGTAAGCCCCCTTGCTGATGAGCTTTACCTGAGCCTGCTGCACTTGCTGCCCTGACCCCCTGGCTAATTAAAGTTCTCAAATTGATCCACAAACAACGTGATACAGATCTGTCCTTTACCACCTTCTGGAACACGTCTCATTCTGGAAAGTGCCCCATGATGGCCTCATAAAACAACAGTTGTGGTTGTTTCCTGAAATCCATCTATTCTATGATTAGATTGCCTTTTTTTTGATCACGGAGATGGCCACTTCTGTGGTTAATTGCATAACACTTCCAATAATGATGGCAGTGGTTACTGGTATTTGTTTTCCCATGTTTGTGGTTTTCCATTTCATTCTTTTGGACTGACTGGGCTGATGTTTTGCCAGTTGTGACTGACAGAAACCTGAAGCTCTAAATTCAAGTACAGGCCTTGCAGACACTGACATACCAGTGTGACACCAACATATTGTTGTTTACTACTCGTTAGCAAACAGTTGGTTATTTACACATGCAGCAGTTACAGAGTATTATTAGTTGAGTACGTTAAAACTCACCTTTATGAAGGTTGTTGATTTGTGGTTTTATCAGAGTTGACAGAAAGTGAAAGAAAACATACGCAAAGTTAAACTACAATGTTCTTAGATTCTAATATTGCTAAAATTAGCTTGGTGCAAAGTAATGTGTGATACCTCCTCTTTCCAAAACAACTACTACATTATTTGCATTTATATTTTTCCCCCCACATCCACACACATTGTTTGCTCAAGGACACTTCAAGATTTGGACAGGAGGAGCTCAGGGGTCAAACCAACAACCTGTGACAGCCTGCTCTACCACCTGAGCTGCAGTCTCCCCCTTGCACTTAAAATCAATATGAAACAGCAGCAACAACAAAAAAACTAAAACAGATACAGAAATGTGAAATTTAGACCTTATTGCTTAAAGTGAGGAGTTTTAAAAAATGGGGTTTTGGAGCTCAACAATGCAAAAAGATGACTGAGGTCATAATCACAGACCACAAACATCACCTGACATACTCTAGTCTGAACTCTCCAGCCCTCGCTACCTATGTCATCGGCACTGGAAACATGGTTGCGCTCCTCCTTCATGCTGCACACTCCTTCATTTTCCCTGCCCCTGTCTGCACCCCGTCCTCTCCACAGGGTGCCTGAGAGGTCCCTGTGAAGAGAGCTGTGCTGAGGTAGCATTACGCTTCATGTCACACTACAAGAGGCCGCCACACATTGGTGGACTTACCATACGGTAGCCCGTGCCCACTCCTGCGTCTCAGAGTAATCTCATGGATGTGGCACAGCTTTTTCCTTTACTTATTTTACTCCATGTAGAAGTACAGGAATCAAGCACAGCTTAGAGAACACTATTTTCTGTTTTTCTTTCTTTCTTTTTTTTTTTCCTTTTCTTTTCCTTTTTTTTTACCGTGTAGTCAGAAGTAACACAAAAGTTAACATGGACTTAACTTGGTCTAGTTTCCTCGCCAGAGAAATTACATAATGTCCTGTCTTAGTAGTCATGTGCTGTACTTAGAAGGGTTATTTTTAGCAACCTGCATGTTACCCTTCCCTCTCGTACAATGGTTGTCGGCTCCATTGTGGTGAATTTTTAACAAGAGCCTTTTCCTAAGCCCCTCGGAGGAGTTAATTAAAGTGATAGAGGCTAGAGCTGATGAGCCACACCACCCTGACCTTGAGGCTCTGCTTTCCCCACCTCCCCACAATTATACCTGCATAATCAGGACACAAATGCACACACACACCCATGTGGATGCACACACATGTGCATAATCGAGTCAGCCCAAAGGACCCCCAGCCACAATCCCGCCAGTCCCAGAGTCAGTGAATTACCACGGAGGAGCAACAGTCTTACCATGCAGCAAGACATTATCGCAAAGGGGTAGTTATGCTATTTTGTAGAGGCAATCTTTATTTTCCAGCATAGATAATCACAACCCTGTGTCGTTGCTGTATGTGAGGTTTTTACTTTTTCTGTTCTGCCTCTTGCTTTTCTTCTTTCTCCCTCTCGCTCACCTTTCCCCCTTTTACTCAGCCATCCTCTGTGTCTGTCTCCAGTCTGACGGCATGGCCTCTGTGCAAAACAGGAGACGACTTGGTATTTGGTGATGGGGTGCATGCAAATGATCTCTCTGTCAAGGCTGCTTATTCTAATATGACAGCGTCGTGAGTTATCTGGTCCGCTCTATATTGGCAACCAGATCTGCAGCTGCCAGCTAGAGGGTAGAGGAGCTCAAATGTTTGTGTGTGTGTCTGTGTGTGTGCGTGTCATCAAGCTAGACAGTCCGAGACAGAGAATAGATGAAGACATGCAAGAGAGAGAAGCCAGCCAAGACAGGCATCATATAAGCAAAAGATGGGAAGATGACGATGAGCGAGAGACAGAGCGTCTTCCCAGCGCTGTCCCCTCCCCACCCATCCTCTACTCCTCCAGTGTTAGTGCTGTTTAGTAGAGCTGTCTCTTTCAAGAACGCCATCGAGACATGAATAAAGAGAAAATGAGAAAAAAAATGTTTTGGCGAGAATGGGATGTCACAGCAGATAAGCATCACGAGCTGCTCCATATTTATTATGTGCAACAATTTGACTAACCAGAGAATTTAGATTAATAACATTGGGCCCCGGGAAGTAATTTCCTTTTTGCGAAAGTGATTTACATGGCGCATCGCTAAGAGAACAGCTCTCGCAGGCCTTTTTGTTGTGTCAGCTAAAAATAATGACATTTAAAGTACCAACCAAGGTTAATAGGCTTCCTCTATGGTTATGAACTTTTTGTGCCTGCCCCTCCCTTTTTTCTTCCTATGAATCGACCCACTGCTTTTATAGTTTCAACATTCACACCCGTAGTAATCCACCTATCTCCTCTTTTCCATCGCCTCCCTCGGAAACCGTTCTACCCCTAAAACCCGAACCACCTTTTCAGGATGGATGTCAGTTGCTGGGGAGTTTCTATTACCATGTAGTTGCAATTTAGCTTTGCAAGTGGAAGGGGAAATATTTTTGGACCATTACCTGAGATATTGGTGTAATCATTGTGCCATGGCCCAGTTGAGCAAATAATTACTCATTTTCTGGAAATGAATCCTCCAGACTAAATATTCATATAGGCAAGTGCCAACACAGTTAATTTCAACAACAACTTTTCATGGTAAAACACAAAATGTACAGAGGAGTGGTGGAGTTCTTCTGTACTTTATCGAGGCTCACCGTCTCTCTGGCCGTGTCTGACTCAAAGCCGTAAAGAACTGTATGGAGCATACTGTACAGGTGAAAGCACTGTATACTGTGTACAGTGACTTCAACTCCTACATCACTTTAGGCTGTGTTTGTGGTTGGTATGGGGTAGTGGGCGGTTAGGTGCTGGGGGTCTGCTAAACCTCTCTATCTCCGGCAGTAAAGCTGCTGCTTGGACAAGACCTGCCCACCTCGGCCCACTCTCGTGTTTTGTATAGATCTATTTTTGATGTTCGGTCCCTCCACATGTTGGGCAGGTGTTTTTAATGAGGTGCGCCCAACATCCCAGGCACTCTGCAGGAGGGTAGAGTTATTGATAAATCATTAACGTTGGTGGAGGAGGTGTGGAGGAGTTGTAGCTTGCTCTCCTCTGGAGAGCTGTCTTACTCCTGAATATTTCATTGGCACACAGATGTGCTGCTGTCTGTGTAACTGCTCATGACTCCTCAGCTTTCTGCGATTACGTAGCAGTGGATAGTAATCCCCACTCCTCATCCACTAGACAAATCAAAAGCAGGTTTGATAAAGGAATATGCCCCCATCTCGTCCCAGCAGCCACCTCTGCTGTGTTCAGAACTCCTCCCACACGTTGCTAAAGTATATGTAAAGAAGAGCAGCTGCCTACAACACATGCCCCTCGGTAGGCAGAAAAAGCAAACAAATCTGTGTCGTAACAGAAAGAGGCGTATTGTGAGTTTTACCCAACCGTGGCTATGCGGCACTTCTAATGCTGCAATTCCATTAGACTTATCTCCAGTGGGGGAGACAGAGAAATGACTGCTGAGTCAGACCAGAAGGGGCCAGGGATTACTTATTCCCCATGTCATCTGTACAGAAGCGTGTAGTTCATGTGCTGTCCTTATCCCCCCGCTTCCCTCTCACCAGTGCTTACTCTCCTGTGATGCCATCCTCAGTACACCCATTTGTCTCGACTGTGTAACACTGCCACCTCCTGTCTGGGAGCTCTGGGGTGCCAGCAGGCATGGCCAAAGGACGGGCAGCTTACAAGGAACGTGGGAGGAAGCAAAATGAAAGAGGGAGGAGTAGGATTGATAGAAAAAGAGAGAGTGGGGCAGAGGAAACGTGGAGGAATATGGGGGAAAGAGAGTGAAAGAGATCCCAGAGCTCACCCTGCCCTGATCAAAGAGCCGTCTCCCTAATCCTCCAGATTCAGCAGTCAGCCTGTTTCTGAGCATTTTCAGTTGCCGACAAAAAGTAAAGGGAAAACACTTGCGGCTAAACTGCCCTGAAGTGTTGCTATTTTTAATTTTTCAAAAAGGCAAAAAGTGGGACCCCCTACCGAGGGTGTGCACAACGACCAAGCAAAATTAGAAGAACAAAGTACATGAGAGCAGAAGAGAGAGGTATTCTATATAGAGATAAAGAAAGAAAAAATACGCTTCTGTGTATAACTATAAATTTAAACAGCAGCCAGTGGGACTATGTTTGCAAACAATATGCGTCAGTTTTTAGCACAGCCAAAATTTGCTCTGTTGGAATACTTTCACGCATGATTGCTTTAGAAGGCTATACAAGTTTCCAAATCATGCCCTTCATGAAGGTTAGATTGTTGTTTAAACTGTTTTAAAGAGGTGATGGCTCAACTGTATGGTCATTGTGGAGTTTGTAGTTGGCTACCCTCCTTCATATGAATTGGGAATCTATTTGTCAGTGTAGCCCAATACAATTCAACAGCATCATCAACGACAAGCTCAAAAAAAAACTTTATGCACATCACCTTGGCAGCCTTCAAACATTCAAGTCAACACCTCCCTGAACACAGATCTCAAAACGCTATCCTAATGCATGAAAGGAGGATTTATTGTGTTATTATTTGCAAATTGTGCAAAGTATACATTGCTTAATTTTGCATAGGTCATATTGTATCACATTCCTTTGACCCCTTTAACCCCAAATGTACTGCTTAATGTGAGTCTACCAAAGATTGTAAATGAGAATCTTCAAATCTGCTGTAACAACAGAGAAGACAATTTGTAGGTCCATATGTATTCAGCGGAATTATAATGGCGAAGAGTTAATGGAAAAAAGACGAGAGCAGGATGAATGCATTCATGGATGGAGATGGGGGAAGAAGAAGGAAAAAAAAAACGGAATGGGGTGGAAGGAAATAATGAATGAACTGAGGAAAGGTGCGAGGAAAAGAGCGAGGAATGGGCTGAACAGGAGGCTGTAAATCAAAAGACGGGGACTGAGGATGGAGGGAGAGAGGTGAGGTCAGTCAGATGGAGGAAAAGAGAGGGAGGAGAGCCGGCCAGCAGCAGTAGAGGAGGAAGGGATAAAAATGTGTGGTGAGGTAATGGCAGTGATGAATAGCCCGTGGCTGATCAGTAGAAGCCAGGTTGGTGTTTGAAGATTAGATTTTAATACAGCGCTTTGACTTCACTCTGCTTGCAAAATAATCACAGAGAGAGAGAGAGAGAGAGAGAAAAAAAATAGCAAATTAGGAATTATTTCATACAACACAAACAAATGATTTCACACAAATGATTGTGCCAGTTTGCCCTTGATGAGAGGAGCCTGCACAGCCTTCCATGTTTAGGTTGTTTTGACTGGTTTTTTTTTTTTCAGTGGGAGGTGAATCAATAATTCAAACCGATTTGAAAGCAAGCTAGTTTGATATTGGAATCATGACAGCATTTGTGAATATTTCCTAGTGACAAATGTGGCCTTAAGCGGATTCCAGCCAAATTGCCAACATGTATGACATCAAAGGCTTGTCTGTTCGAGCATGTTGTCCTGATTTATTGACCGTTGTTTGTGGGCTCGCAAATAAATAGGAAAACGCGTTATGCATGAGATCTTGTTCGTGTTCAAAAAAGAGAAAAAAAAAATGTAAATGAAATTTTCAAAATGAAGATCATATCAATACATTCTGTTCTTTTTTTCTGGCCTTTTGAAACTGTGGCTCATTAACAATCAAACACGTGAACGTTAGAACAACAGCAGCATACTGGCTTTATCTGCTGCGAGTTTGTTTCATTTGCAGCGCTGAAATGATTGTTTCGTGTAGTTGGTGTTTATTGTATTAGTTTGCATGTTGGTTTGTATGTTTATGTGCTGATACTGAGAAGTCATTTTTGGGTAATTTAAGGTTGCTGTTTTACGAACTAGCCTCAGATGAAAGTTATATAGGGCTAACTTTGGTTCATTTACAGCCATTTTTTTTTACTTGAATAGGTGATTTAAAATAATACATTGACAGTGATGTGGAGAACAGACTGACAGCCATCAAGATTCAACACCGAGCTTCATGTTTACTGGCTTTGGTTTGTCTTTGTTTTGTCATTCGGTTGTTGAGAAGTACACATGAGCCATTAAACTTCTTGTCATCATGGCATAAAGCAACTCATATGGAGGCTGCTGCATGTGTAGACATGAAGCTCGGCTGCAATTACGTGAATGAGGTGTTCGTAGATGGATCTCACTTTATACACACTTTAGGACTGCCACTTTAGTTTTATCTGGCTATATCGCTGAGATGTAAATATATGGTGGTGTTGTTTGAGTGTCTTGTCAATGCAAACCTTTCTCCACATACATGCATGCGTGTGTGAACAATGCGGACCATAAGCAGAGAAGATTCAGTTCGTCTTGCCGACCATCCTGGTGGCCAGTGGGGGGACTAAAATAGTACTCTGTCTGTTGCCAAGGTTACAACATTGACAACATGATGTGGCCATTCATTCTCAATACTGTATCTCCCTGGCCTTCTGTGAGAAAGTGGCTGCTAATCTTAGCCCTCAATCTACCCGCCTGTCAATGTGAAGAGGGAAGCAGCCGAGGTATGGGATGAAGGGAGTTGGGTCAGCACCGTCCCCTCACATTGCGTTCCACTCATCAACGCCCCCCCTCTCCTCCTTCCCCTTCCCATCCGCCGCCGCCACCCCACAGCTTCTCTCCAGGCGGTGCGTGTTCCTTCAGCTGGCAGATAAAAGCCATTGGTCCCCCCCCCCCTCTCTCCTGCCACTATGTGATGGGTGAAAATCAGAGCTGTTTCTATGCAGACCGATGTGTCACTTTTTCCCCTCTTCGCAGGTACGCAGTGGCTTGAGGAGGGAGGGAAGGGTTGAATGGCAACCAGATGGTAGTCACAATAAAACTGTAATTGAAAGATATGTTATCGAGACTATTTCAAGCCGAGGAAAGTGGTATCAAAAAGACATTCCTGCTAAAAAAAAAAAAAAAAGAGAAGAAAGGAAACCTCTTTTAATTAAAAAATAGTGCTCAAAGGGGCGACCAAAAGTTGAAACTGGAGGCATGTTTGGCATGAATAAGTTGCCCCTCTCCTTTGTGTTGTGACACTGACAAATAGAGCTCCGTGTGTGAAAAGGAGACTTATCTTTGATGGGTAATGAATTCAAAGTCATGGAGATGAACGTGCTCTTTGAGGTTCAGAAGGCTTTAGCTGAAGTCATATTATCTCACTCCGACAAATGGAAGCGGCACTGTCACATGGTGCCATCCTCATGACTTGATTCGTGTGATGTCTCTCTAGACACAGCTGTACTGCGGTTGGTTCTGAGGTATTGTTATTGTGATAGCAGTACATTTGTACATGCTGGTCATCCTAGCTTGCTTTCTGTATGGTCAAGTTGTGTAATAGCCTGTGTAGCACACATACCAGTCCCGGACAGACAGAGAATTGATTTTTGCGGCATACACATTGCTAAAGCAAAGCTACAGTACAGTGGGTGTGCTACTCTGATGTTGTTCCAAGTCAACAGTTGCCCTAGCTGAGGACACCTGCAGGCTACCAGTGGCCAGACACATGGATATTTAACCAGTTCTTTGTGCTGAACCTTTGTGTTTTTATGACAGACACAGTTTTCAAGATGTGCACAAACCCATTTCTGCTCAATTGCTCCCAGCGGCGGCTCCAAATAGATTTAGCAATGATACTGTGAGAGAGGAGATGGGGAGATGGAGTGAGAGAGGAGGGAGAGACATAGAGAACAATAAGAAAGCAGGAAGGGGAAAGTGAAAAAGAAAAGAAAAAAATAGTCTGTAAATGAGCCAGAATGGGATTTTTGCAGTTCAGTTAAGAAAGGTTTTGAATGTATTTGAATCACAGACTTGATCTGCCACCAGCCTATTTTTATTAGCTGCTTGACAGTGCAGTATAGTGTTGGGATTACAACCACTGCCTGTGTTATTCAGGGTTCCTCACAGCTAAATTTGTACTTGAGCATTCCCAGCACGTCTCTGCCTCCTCCTAGAACACACTTTAATGCCTTTCGAGTTTTTTTTTGTTTTGTTTTGTTTTCAAACTACGCAAGTTTAGCGTCGTGGGTCACATATTAGGAAACAAACATGGCAGCAATTAGAAATGCTTATCTTGTTCCCTTTCTTCTGCTCATTTTTTAACGAGTGATTCCTCATCCTAATATCTTGAGAGAATGGAGCAAATATTCAAATGAGTTCCTTTATTACGGGCAATTTTAAAGCTAGGCTTTGACGTTGTTCAAACTCCTAATTGAAAAGAAATGTATCGTATCCTCTTGAGTGGTGTACATCATATCCCTCCTCCATCCCCTCTGCGCTAGTTTATGTTATCTGTGGCTAATTTATGCCACACTTAATTTGGCCTTGATTGTAAATGTCCAGGGTGAGATGAGAGTCTTGTCGCTATTGTGCCTGTGTGTGAGCCGTACATGGTCTCGCAGGATTAGATGATTTTGAATTTCAACTGTGGTTTTCAAATGAGCCTCTCTCTCATCAGATGAAAACCTCTTTATCGTTGTGACAGTTGTTCCCATCTGCCTCCTCTCCCTGTGAGTCGTCTCATAGACAAGGAGTTTAGTGTTTACACCCAGAGTAAAACTTAAATGTTTTACAGGAAGGCAGAGATGAGTCCCCTCTGCCATTGTTGTTGACAGAAGTTGCTTTGAGCAATTTTTTTTTAAGCTTCCTCCATCACTGGCAAACATGGCGAACACATGCGGTGGATTTGTTGTAATTAAACCAGGGCTTGGCTTGGACTTGGAGAAAGATGCAATAAAGGCGACAGTTTATTTAGGATAAACTCCCCAGCTCCTAGGCGCTTCACAAGGGGAACCTCCACACTCTAAATCTAGTTGCACGAACATATGAGGGGATAAAGTGGCTCTATTAAATTTGTTGACTCCTAAGATCCTCTCTGAAGCTGCAGCGTATTGCATTTGTTGGCTCTTCCATCCCTGCTAGCCTTCTCCACAGCTTCTGGGATTGAATCAGACAGTGCCCAGATCCTCACCATTGCATGAGATGAACACTATTGAATTGCTTGGCTTGTAGATCCACAATTCTAACTTCTTTAGACTATATTGAATTTACCATCCTGGGCAATCAATAATACTAAGTTTTGCAGGCAGTATTGAACTCTATCCTCGCACATCTACTTGGTGGTTGGTTTTTCCCCAATTGCTTTGGAATCTGCAGGCTGTCACGCACAAAAGAACTGTTTCAGAGTTGGCTTTTTAAAACAAGGTTCATAGAGCCATGGGAACCATGAAGACTGGGCCACATAGTAAAACAAAAGGAGTGTTCGCCTGGCTCACATGCAGGCAGATAAAATGTGTGTAGAATCCTGTCCCGGCTGGAACAAGGAGGATACGTAGGATTATGTTCTTTAAGGTTTGTTGCAGTGCAGATACAGAGAAGCATGAACAAATTATCTTTTGTGGGCATGTTTTATATGTTGAATTACTCATTTAATTTGGTAACCCAAATGTCTTCCAGTGTCTAATGAGGCACTGCTCAGAAGATTATTCTGTCCTCTGAAAGCCTGTCCATGATAGCAGTAGGCCTAGAGGGCAACGGCATAGCTGTGCAATGCTGTGGCATTCAGTGCATTGCGATTCACCATTGGCCCCCTGGGTAATGAAAGGCCTAATAAATGAATCCATCAGAGTGTCTGTGTGTTGCTCTCTGTGTGTATCTGGGATGCAGTCAGGCCCAGACGTGCCCAGTCTCCGGGCACACAGAGGAAAGGGATGCCATTGCTGGCAGGCCTGATGAATGGGTGGCATGCCGCGCCATGACAAAGACGAATGTGACAGCCCCCGTCCCCCAAAAGGGGGGCGGTGCTCAACTACCAAGGGGAGATCATGTGATGCTGACCACCTCCCCCTTTCTACTTACATCCCCTACTGGCTGTGCCCAAGGTGGTGGAAGAACCAGAGGGAAAATGAAGAGAAAGTAGAATATCAGATCATCCTATTGAATGTCTGTCTCCCTCCTTACTCCCCTACGCTCTCTCCATCAAACAGCATATACAGCAATACCAGAGGCATGAAATAAACAGAGGACTGCCAAACTATACAGCGTATCTATTTGCCGTCAAGTAAATGACAGGAAATAACAAACACTTCTTAAAACTATAAGTGCAGTATTTAATAACGGCACTCGACAAAGTAACAGGCTTAAGCAAACACAAAGGAATTCATCAATAAATCTGCTTCGACCAGAATTGTTGCAGTAATCTGAGCGAGATGGTAAACAGTGGAAGGCCCGAAGCTCTATTTGGTTTTCAACATTATTAGAGGTGAGAGGAAATTAAAGATTGCAGATCAATATCAATATTTGTTTTATATTACTCAGGTGTCCTTTGATTGCCTGCATGAGTGAGCGACTGGAGTCTGATTTTGGTCTCTCTATCAGATAACTACTACGGTCTATTAGGCGGATCACTTATACTTGAAATGAAGATGCTCTTGTACTTGCCCAAGTGCTTATCAGTAATCACTTCTGTGAAGGGGCAGCTCATCAGAGTTGAATGTGGAAAGTGGTCATTGTTAAAAAAAAAAATAAGAAAATTTTAATTGTAATGATTAAGGCGCCGTACTGATGTAGTGTTCTACACAGGAAACAACTGTGCGGCTGATATTTTGGGCTGTCACGCAAACATATCAGTCTAAACTGGAATTCTGTTGCAGTGCAACTGAAGAAAACCTCCCTGACCTCACTTCCAAACTCCTCAATAGACAGAGTCATCTTCTCTGTGGCAAGGAGGGGATGTGGGGGTCGGTTAACTATCCCCTTTAAGATGGGCCTTCGGTGAGAGGGAGAGAAGCAGTAAGTCAATGGGAAACTGAGATGATTAAGAGGCTTTCACTGTTAACAGAAGAGCGAGGATTGGTTTCTATTGCACCCTCTTCTTTTCACGGCCTGGTCTAGTGGACAGGCTGGTGCTATAGTCTGAACAGAGCCAAGACTTGCCTATTAATAGACTATTGAGTGCTATTGATCCTTGGCTCGTGTGACACATAAGATACAATGAGCCATAGATCCCAGTAAAGAGCCATGTCTTTCTTTTCACTTTACCACAATTGCATATGATTATAGGAGTCTGAAGATCAGTCAGAGAGGCCTATCTCCCTGTAACGATGACCAGAAGTGCGATGGTACCCTGGCTAAAAGCCGACTGCAATTTGGAAACTTTTGTCACAAATACAAAAGCTCTTGAACAAAATGGCCACAATGGAGACCTGGCTTTGCCTAGACTGAATACTGCCCCTTCATAATTTGATAGATAGGGTTTTTTTTTGTGTAAACCACCCAAACATGGATATGTTTCAGAAAGTGAAGATGCTTTCTCTTTGCATCCAAGGTGAGAATAACTCCAAAAAGCTGCTATACAATTACGGATAAATTAGAGGGATAATGACGAGAGGGAATGGTGGTTATATCAATAACCCTTCTAATGGTCAATTCCAGAATGCTGTCTGCTGTGTGCTAGATTTAGTGTAATGGATAAGGTGCCTGTTTAGCAGAGGCTTACTTGTCGCCAAACGAGGGAACAAACCTCAAATAGCCAAATTAAAAACTGAATAATAGATGAGCGATGCCAGGATGAGAGAGAGGAGAGGAGACAGCTGTAATTTCTACTCTTCGGAAAAAAAAAAGAAGCCTTGGCATGTAATTGTTGAGAATTTATAAGGGCACAGGAGAGAAATAGAGACAATAGGAGATATACAACCCACTGTAAGAATCACCTTTATTGAAAGACACTTAATGGTGGTTATAACAGGTGAAAGTCTACAAAATCTTCAAAACATTGTAAATGCTGTTGTGATTAACATTGATTGCTGGTCTGTGTGAATAAGTGCCTCTTTTCTTTTGGTTTTATCCTCTTTGCGGAGAACAGCAGCAGCAGCAGTCTTGAAATGATACAAAGGACTAAATTCTCTTAGAATGACAAGGAGGAAAAATGTTTTGACAGGGAATTGTGCCAAAATGTTATTTAAAAAAAGATGTACATTGTGAGGAGTTCATGGGGCATTATTTTTAATCTGCATATGAGAGGGATGTCTGAGGCGCCACTGAATGCAAGACATGCACAATGCCACCGCTCAAGAGGGAAAATTCGTCCTCTGTCATGTGTTTGAAGACACTCCACTTACTTGTGGACAGGGCTGAAACCTATGAGACACTGATTCAGGTGTGCAAGAAGGCTGGATGTGCCACAGCCGCATTAACTGTGAGTAAGACAGTTTTCTCATATAAAAATGATGCACCTGAGTCTGCACAGCGGTGTAAGGAGTTAACTAACTAGTTTACTGTAACACTAAGGGTAAGAAGGGTGAAATTGGTTCAATACTATGTAATTATTGTCATCGGGAGGAGTGAGCTTCTGCAGACTTGTTAATTATAGGACTGTGACTCATTCTGTGTTTTACCTTGCTGGGTTTCCACTGGTCTTGCTTTTTTTTTTTCTTCTTTCTGAGCTTCTGTGAGAAAAACAAGACTTTCCTTCTTGGTGGCTGATGATGCAATCTAATATGAGTGGAGGCGATGTGATCACACAATAGCCTCTCTGGTGAAGAGGTGAAACTAATACTGCACCACTGAGTGCTGGTCATTTTGCTACAGCCACCTGGTCTTCTGATCACTGCTAGGAAAAGGCTACAGTAGCTGGTCTCTTCTCCTTTTGATCACATAATCAGATTAACATGTTTAAAATGATACTTGTTTGTTCTCCAGTTTTTTAAATGCAGATCCCTTTTTTGTTGTTGTTTTATATAGTTTTTAAAGACGGATACTCGTATGAGGCAAATAAAAAACGAAATGAATACACCTAAAAATATGCAATTATAACAGTAATTGTAGTCAAATCCGAACATCTTCTCTGAGTCATACCATTATTATATGCCCCGGGCCTTTTTAGTTCTTTTTTTTTTCCTTTGGCAGGAGGGTCATAAAGTTTTGCAGCAAGTTTCCCAGGTTGACTTTATATTTAAATTGGAAATTCTCTGTTTGGTAGCCGTCTCATCAGAAAATGTTACATCTACAATCCAATACACATTCTAGATTCCACTGCATGTTCCTCTGGCAAAAAAAAAAAAAAAAAGCTATTACCTGAAGGTGACTAACACCAGAAATACCTGCAGTTGATGATTGGATTGACATTATTTCTTTTCCCCCCCCTAATTTATAAATAAGAAAAAAAAGTGCTTTTTATATTTGACTAGAAAAACACGGATGAGAAAGCTACATTTTGGAAAATAAACCTGCACTTTCATTATAATTCCCCTTTAGTTTTTTTTTTTAAGTGGATAGAATATCAACTAAATTTCAGATTCTATTTATTAGGTTCTGTTTATATCACTGTTTTTGTTTTCTGTAGTGCCATGTTTAAAAAACGTTCTTTTACTCAATATTATTAATTTTTTAAAATATGTAGTTACTCTAAAATAATGTAAAACAGAGTTAACACCAACAGTGGGCAAGGTTTTTTAAGGCTTAATGTCTAAATACAATGTAGTAACTTCTATTGCAACACATTTTAATATTTTAACTTTCAGTTTTTGTCACCTTCAGATGAGACTTTACCTGAAGATTGAGGTTTTCTATATGCAGATATTTTATTTTTGATATTTCCTGTGCTTTTTTTCGGATAGCAGTAGATGGCAGGAAAACAGGGAGAGAGATGCAACTTTTGAAGGTAAGGTAGTTGGGTGACTTTTTCAGTCCAGCTGTAAAGAATCATGACTTTTCCTCAGGGAGGGTGTCTAGTGTTCTTCTTTCAAACGTACACCAGCCTGTACTTCTATGGTGTAGCTCTTCTATGCATCAGAGCATTTAACAAGCTGTACATTGTAGACCACAGAGGGGAAATGCACAGTGTTTAAGATCTGATGCAAAGAGGGCACCGCTGTCTTGTCTTCCATGTACAATTTATTTCCTTGGATTTGTGTGGCACATAGATCCAAGTTGTTGTTTTTTTACACTTATCCTCTGTAGCATGTTAGCATCATGTCAAGTTAAATGGGAAACTGTCTCATCAAAATTTCAGAGCTGTTTGAAGAGGAAAGGTTTGTAATGGAGAGACACTGAGATGGGATCTCAAAAGCATGTTGGTGAAGAAGGCCTGCTGGCTTGCCAGCTCATACACACAGATGGACGGTGTGTCAAGGGAATCTCACACACACTGATCAGAGGCTCCCCTCCCGTCCCGCAGTGGGAGGAAATGGGACTGAACGAGAGGAGGAAGAGCGAGAAAAGGAGTTAATCACCGCACTAATGCTGCACTTCATCATCGTTTCCTGAGCCCGCCTGCTCACCCTCACTGGCAGTACTTGACTGTCTACACAGCGCCCCCTGCTTTTAGTTTTAGCTACGACAGTGTTTGGTCCCACAATGTGCTTATCACTCAGCGAGAGCAACTGGAACTCACGTAGGACGTAGCATGTTTATGGAGGAGACAGAGAAAGCACCAAATGAAAGTTGTTGATCCTTGAAGGTGATTCAAGTGGCCTCCAATGGGGAAAGGATTTGGACAGACCTTGGCTGTCGCAAATCAGATATGTATGCAGGGCAAAGTGCTTTTTGTGCTTTTTCATGCATGCCTATTTGACACTGGTCCTTTGAGGAAGACTATTTATTTTTGCAAAGGCCCACATGTGGTGTACTGACCCTGTGCTATGTTTGTACACAGCTTGTGTGACAAGTGTGTGTGCAAATGTATTTTTTTTATTTTTTTTATTTTTGCATGTCTACTCGTCTTAGTGCATATGTGCTTAAGTGCATGTAGGATGCATGCTGTGCACAGAGATGGATCTGAGGCCAGCGGTGAAGGTGAGTGAGTTTAAGCAGGCTCCTCCCTTGGGCTCTTGTTCCACAGACAGTTACAAACAGGATCTTAGGAAATGCTGTGCTGTGCTGCCGTGCATGGCCAACTGTCAGCTTGGTCTCAAAAATATGAGTCCAAGTGCAACGCGCATAACTCACAGCCTTGCTGCCACACCCACCACACTGCCCTGCCAGACCATATCAACTACCACAGCCTGTTAAACCCATTTTAATCTGCTGGATTAAATATTGTACATTGCCATGCATGCCCAAGGTAGTACACAAACACCGTCTCCGTCTCTGACAAATGCTCCTGCTTACTCATACCATACCTCTGTTGAGATATTTGTACAATACATAGAGAGCCAATGCCAGCTTTATGTCTTTTATGATGCATTTGAATAGCTGAAAAGCTGTCTGGTATACCTTCACAATTTGTGGAAAATTGCTATTGAAGAAAACCAACTGACATGGAGTCCCTTCCCAGGGTTGCTGACACACTCACAACCTCTATTACTTTCAATTATCCTGATAATGTTTCACATAGACTCCACTGAAAATGATTTCCTTATTGTTTTCTTCTTTTCCATGCACATCAGGTTACCTGAGTGATATCCATGTTGCTAATTTGGGGCGCTGAGTTTGTGCAATGGGGTAACACAGCCTGCTTTTCAAATTACAGCTCAAGCGCCCAATGCGACGCTATAAAGGAACAAAAAGTGTCTTTTAAGATGAGACCATACAGTAGGCGTTAGCATGGCTGCCGCATGGTGTAGTGCGACGGTGTGGTGTGTGTGTACATGACTGATAGAGTGACAGCCACATGACAGGTCTGAGCTGTGATCACAGCTCTGTTCAGGAGACACCGATGGCAGTGTTTGGCTGGATGCCTGTCAGTTTGTCTGTCTGCCTTTCTGGTCATACTGTAGGTACACATACACACAGACACACTCAAACATACCTGGATCAGTGCTTAATGGGTTCCTGTCTGTCATACACAGGTGCCCGCACACATACAGTCAACAAACTGGTGGTAGAGACGCCACGGTGCAGTGATTTCAGCTTTGGTTCCACATCACCTCCTACTAATGGTGGTAATTAATTGATGAATGAGGTCAAATCGGAGATATCCAGGCACGTCTCAATTCGGTTACAACCCCATCTCATCCCTGTGCTCACCTCTCTGCCACCCCCCAAGTTGTTTTCTTAATGCGCAGTGCACCACATTCCCTCTGTGCTCATCTGCATAAGACCTTGGGATGAATGTTAACGATGTTTAATTAGACAAGACGTGGGATGGATGAGTGGATGGAGGCAGGGAGGCCAGGGTGTTGCTGCCCCCCACTGGGGGGAGAGAACACATAAAACACACATAAGACTTACAAGCATTCACACACACACACACACACACACACACACACACCCACACACACACACACACATGCACACATGCACACACGCACACACTTGATGAACAATAAATGACCATTAAAAGGCCAAAAGCTACAGATGAACATGACCTTACATGTGATTGGTACATTCTGAGTTAGTGCTATGAGCTCCCCATTCCATATTTCACCAACATCAAGGACACAGACCCCTCGTTGTTAATGCAATATAAATGAAGCATTTGTAAATGCAATATATTTGTAAGATAAACTGCCCTTGATAGTAAATCTAATTAACCAAACTTTTATTTCTCACAGGCTTTCTATCTGGAGTCAACTATTTTCTTGTAAAATTAATTGGCCCAAAATGAGAGCATTCAACACTTCCTGAAATTAAATTCATCTTTCTGGCTTGAGCCCTTGACTGCATTCAGAGAATTTCTAGATTATTTTACGACTTGAATGCTGGTTGAATGGATTTAGTACACTGATAGCATTCAACATTAAACCCTCTCCACATTACCTTTTTGGACTAATTAAACTCCAGCTTATTAAAATTTCTTGTCCACAGTTGGTTGACTGAACATTGTGACTCGGATCAATGCTAGGTGAGTGCACTACCATCAGTGCCTGAGGCCAGCATGCTGGCTTCTCATGCTTATCTAAGACATTGAGACAACTTTCTCGTCCCAGCTCGCTCTGTATAAACATTTCCACTACACTGATCTGTGAAAGAACATCAGGCAGCAGCTTACTGTAGGGTAATCCAGTAAATGATCGGCGTGTCGTTTCAACTGTGCAGCCGTTGCCGAGATAAGGGGATGCAGATGTTTCTCGCTAGCTGTTCCCAGATGAGGTGTCATTATCCAGACTTGGTCTCAGACCTGCTGTTTTCAGCCCATCTCCTCAATTGGGTGACTGACTGTGGACTGGATGCAAAGACACACTCATACTTGCACTTTGTGTCAATTGCTCGCTTCTGTCTCCTCCAGGCTTGTGCTTATCTTGTGGTCACGGCCAGACAGAGACACCTGCGAATGCTGTGGATTAGCAGGCTGCCTGGGGTAAGGCATTTAATGCAGTGCCCCAAGGATCCTGGGCTGAAGGCAGGCTGACTTGTGAGGCTGAAGCAAGCTCAGCACAGGCATCTCAGGCCCTAGACTGAGATCAATGACTTCTCAAAGCTGCCACATAAAACATTCAATGAAACAGTCATTTTAGAGACATGGGCAAACATGCTTTGATTACAACAGAGAAAAGGGGAATGTGTTTGTTCCCTTAAAAGTCTTGCTTAAGCAACAACAAAGCGTCTGCTTCTCCTTTGTGTTGGAGATGCCATGTTAAATCTCCACTCTTAATTAATTTGGAGAGCACAGAGAGGGAGCGTTTGTCACCCCTGCTCTTGCCTGTTAGTGCTATTTGTCTCTCAGTGACCTTTGATTTCACACTGCATTGGTTTTCTCCTGTTATGGACAAGAGGCGGTTTTTGCTGACAACAGAGGAAACCTTATCTTTTAAATAAGTAATTCCTCAACTGCTCAGTGAGTTCACCAGCAGCAAAATATTGGGATTGCTGAAAAGGCAGGCACAGAAGCTCACTGGGGAAAAGATCTCCTCCCTCTATATGCTACAGCACCTTCGAATAACTCTCATTAAAAATTCCACAACACAGTGTTTGAACAAGGCTTGCTACACAATAGTATATAGGTCTCCGTGTGAGTGTATATGAACTGCTCTTGGTCTGGCATCTGCTGTGTGTGTGACTTAGGAAGCACAGAGGGGGCAGGTTTATCGTTGTATTGTAGAGGGGTTTAGGCAGTGACACAATAGCCCCGGCCAGGCCTTCTTGGCACGAGCCGGGGCTCAGAGCTTGAGGTTTTTGGAAAGGGAGCATTGATTGGGGTGATGGCTGGAGTGACTGAGAGGTGGGACGGATGAGGGAATTGCAAGGGGGATGGATGTGTTGGCACCTGGCTCTGTGGGTTCTGGCTGGGTGCTGGAGCAGTCTCTAGTAACATTGATGCATGGCCATGAATTATATTATGCCTTGGCAGCTGCTTACTCCCAGATTCATCTCAGCAGTCATTGGGTTATTTATTTATTTGTTTCCACAATTTGTCAAAAGAGTTCCCATGTAAAAGAAAAATAATAACAGAATAAGAATAATAAAAAAAGAGTCAGATTAAGAGTATTTACTGAATAAGTGTTTGTGCAGGTAGATGCATTACGACAATTTGCGAAGGTGTAGCGCCTAAATTCTGATGGAGCGCTCGGTTTGTGACTAAATGTCACTGAGTGAAAAACAAGATTGTGTAGCAATATACATGACACTTTTCTCTGAGCATCTCTTCAGCACCTGCCTGGAAACCTGCCTGGATAACACCACACTCAATGGCTGCCTGTGAGCTGTAGCAGCTCAGGCTGTTTGAGATAGAAGTGATGCCTTGGGCCTTTTGTTCAACTCTGACATGGCTGTACGGACACCTTTGTTCTGGGAGAAGAGGCCCATTCACAGCGTGCCCAGGGAACAAATTGAATCTGGTTGACAATTAATAGCCATGCGGCATGTTTAATTAAGAGCATGTAGCCAGCGAGCGACGTGAGGGAGATAAACAGAGGAGAGTTGCACAGAGCCAGAATGGACTCACAAAGGAGCAGGCCATTGGAGCGTCTGGCTGATCGATTCCCCACCGTCTGCGGAGAGCAGCCTTCACAAAGAGCAGCCTGCGCCTCCCCTCTCGACGGGCCGAACTTTTAGAGGGGAGAGATGTGAGACTGATAATGCACACAAGGCAGATGGGAGTATGCAGATAGAGGCAGAAAAGTTAAGGAAAAGTTCGCTCGGTGGAAAAAAAAATAAAAATAAAGTGCAAGTGAAATCTATACAGCTGCACAGATACACTTCAGCATTTGGTCGCTTCAGTTTGGTGAAAATGACCTTGGCTGTGATTATTAGTGGTGTTGAGTGGTCATTGAGTGTGTCTCATGTGGATGGTTAATGTTACATAGATGTCTGGTGTTGGGGTGTGCTGTTAGGAGACAAAACATGCATGCTGGCAAGCTGGTTTGACTTCAGGCGTCTGTGACCTTCACATCCCCACATTCCCGTTATTGTAACATGAACACAAAGCGGCAGAGAGCCAGGAGAGAGAGGGAGGAAGAGAGAGAGAGAGAGGGAGAGGGAGAGGGGGAGAACACTTGACAGCTTGTCTGATAGGCCAAACAATACCAGCCATGGCCAGGCGATGCTTTGGACAGATAGCTACACACACACACACACACACACACACGCACACACACACATGCACTCACACCCACTTCAATTAAAAAGAGCCCTCCTCCAGAACTAACAATCACATCAGTCAGTGAGATGGCAGGAGCTGAGAGGAGATAAAATGAGAGCAGTTCATGTGAGGATTTCACTGATACTATATGTGGGTCTGCATTTACAGTTAGAGTTCATATGTGTGTGTGTTCTGCCTGGACGTGTGTGTGTGCTGACATGTGAACAGAGAGATGACAGGAACAGAAAAAGGGAGTTGCAGGAATGTAACTTGTTCATCTAAGAATTAAAAGTGTGTGTTTTTGTGTGCTGAACAGCATGTGTACAGGAAGTAAAAAATACAGGATAAAGGCACGAGTCTGACAGACAAAGGGTGATCCTTTCATGCTGACGAGTAGTTGGAGGGGGAAAAAAGACTTTCTGCCGGCTAATTGGCCTGAGCTGGAGAACTGGCCATCTCTTTGGTGAAATTTTAGACGTGCCTTGTCTTCATGTCTTTTCTCTCTGTCTCAAGAGCAGAGGGTGACACTTTCCGAGGATGGACAGGAGGTTTTCCTTCGCAACTTGCTGTAGTCGATTAAATGCATACCATTTTACCCTCTTACACATAATGCACCTCTTCAGTCTGTTTCTTTGCCTCTTTCTTCCCTCCTCCACCTCTTTCTCCCTCCTTCCTTTCACATCTTCTCTCCTTGCCTTTACCACGGGAAGCAGGCTTTACTTTGTGCATCACAATTTGTCCTCCTGTCAGGACATTCTGCATTTTTGCATTTGAGGGCTATTTCACTTTATAGCTGCAGCCTGAGATCAGGCTGAACCAAGTGCTTTAAACTTTTCATAACCCCACAGATTCTCAGCACAGCATGCTACAAATGCGCGTACACAAATGTGCGCCACATGCTCGCAGGCACACGTGCATGACAACGCGGTCAAAGATGGCTGCAATTCTGAAGGAAGACCTGTAGGTGGTTCTGGTGGGTGTCTCGGATTGAAAGTTAAAATTGGTTTCATGCAAGGGTGCCCCAGTCATTTGGCTGCACTGAATAGTGGAATTCAGAGGATAATGCGGGCATTAATTGATTTTGGAGCCTGAAATAAATAGGCTTTCGGGATCACATGAGACAGAACTCTGCTCATTTATGCCTTTTGAGGAAGATGTGAGAATCTCTCCGCCTCTGCCCTCCCCTCTTTGGATAGGTCCTGCTGGAGCCCTAAAATGAAAGCTGACATCAGTTGATTGATATGAAGTGAATGGTGACCTTCTAGATTCCACTGTCACTTCATTTATGCATGATACCATCGCTCCTTGACTTTTGGGAAAATTTTGGTGATATTTGCGGATATAGTGCTTAGGTTCTTACAATGTCTCCACAGAGAGAAATCACACCTCAATTATATTTAGATGACATTTAATGCCCTCTCAGTGGATTTTCACTGTAATATCTTTCTCACGCCAAGCATAAGAAAGCAACAAATGTAACATTTATGTCTACACTCTATCATATTGTGAAATTATATTAGGAATCAAACAGACCTGCCGGCTGTTGGCTGTACAATCTGACACTGCACTTCCAATATCTGCTGTCAACCAAAACAAGAGCATCTGTCAAATAGAAAGACATATAGTAAAGAATTGGAACGAGAGAACCCCTTCCTTTAGTGAGTTTGACTACTCCTGCAGCTTTTTCCCCTCTTTTGGTGGACAAAAGTTGGGTTTTGAGGAGGAGAAAAGTTCGGCAACAGAATGGGGGAACAGCCTGGAGTCTCGGCAGTGGGGCTGGGGTAAGGTCAGCATCATGGAGGCTCCGCCACTCTCCGTTCTCCTTGGTTGGGCTGTCAGCAGGGGGGAACAGACATCCTGCTGCATAGCTGATGAAGAGGACGTGCAGCGCGGACGCCAGAGGTCAGACAGCCACGGGGCGTCAGGAAGTGAACCTGGCCACTTCCCGCCGTGCCCTGTAGCGCACCACCACGTGTCTGCACACACGCACTTTTTTTTTTTGCCCTGTTTACTAATGTAGTGCTCTGCGTTTTCGTCAAGCCTCCAACACGTCTTAAAGTCTTGCCAGAAGTTAGAGCCCCGGGGAAAGAGAGGGAGGGAGAGATAGAAGACGAAAGAGGTATAATAGAATCATTACACAAGACACATCTCTCAAGCGTACAACAGTAGGAGGTCCCATATGGGCTTTACATCAGCAAGCACACAATTCCATAGCAACAACCACTGGGTCACAGTGGACCCTAATTATGGCTGACAAAGATGGATGTATTTCATCTCAGTCAACTTTATGTTCAATTCTCATTCAGTTTCTGTAACATACCACACATGCTATATATCCGTTTCCACGTATACCATCCTTGTGAGTCTTTCAGGTTTATCTTGTGCTCTGTTGTACACAAGTATCTCTTCTATTCCCCTTCTGTCATCTTTTGTGACGTCGTTGCTGCATGTGGGAGGCAATGGCTGACCATTGTAGACCTTCCAGGCCAAATAATAGCATCTCCTCAATGAACATCCTAGACAGCAGCCATGGCACCAAAGCTAAAACAATCTTGCCTCCTGCCAGCTCCCTCTTGGTCCTGGTCTCATTCTCCTTCTGTCGGTCCCGTTTCCCCTTCAGCATATGGCTGCAGCTCCTCATTTCGAGTAAGCGAGGAGGGATACGCAGGATTGGGGTCCCTCATGCAGTCTGTATCAGGGGTCACAGAGTGCAATAGAAAAATCTGTGAGAATTTGTTTGATGTTATGTGTGACTGGTGTTAAATAGTAAACCCATATTATTAATATTTTTCATAAATAAAATTATAATTTGCTTTTTTTCCTAACAACGCACATGGTCTCTAGCCAGGCCAGCAGAGCCGTGTTTAATGAGGATAAAAACTGTGAAGGAATAAGACATCTAAAATCTATTGTAAGATTATGATATTAGTTACATTTTAAATTAGCTTATTTTGTAAATAATGCCCTTTGTGAAATTATGTCGCAATTTAGGAATATTAATTAAAACATATCTCTGTTCTTTTTCGTCAATGTCACCCAGTGCCACTCAAACTACTTGACTTCAAGCTAGTGCTTAACTCGGGTAATTGATAAAGTTACTGTAGCTTGTTTTTTTTATTCGGTTGCTGTAGTGCTGTTGTCTAATCGGCACTGATTCAGAATTTATTGTAATTGTTTTTGCAAAATTGCTATATTTTAACACTGACAAACTTTTGCAGTTGAATGGGCCTCTCTGACAAGCCAGATGCCTCACTGGTGGCTGAACACTTGTCCTGTCTTTACGACATACAGATGGCTGACAAATTAAAGAAAGAGCCAACATTGAGTGTCTTTATAGGATGTTGAGCCACCACCCAGCCGCACACACATACTCATCCCCACCCTCCCCAAGGCAAGACTCCTCCTCTGCCACTTTTGTCGCCTAATGCTAAGTCTTGTTCTTGCACGAACGTGTATAGAAGTGATATACTAAACAAAAAAGGAGAGTGCTGGCAGAGCAGTTGTTGTAGGTAACATTGATTGTGGGAGCAGGGAGGCGTTGAGGAGTGAGAGGAGTCTCCCCATGAGAATGCCTCCTTTTTCAGAACAATCTTATGACCAGCATGCCAAGCAGAAATGTGAAGAGAGGCATTGACCAACTACTGGAAAACATCTAAGCTATCCAGGATCAATGCCAAATTGATCCCAGAACTATGTATAATGTAGGCCAGCGGACGGCTCGTCTCGCTCTTTCCACCTCCTGTATGGCGAGGAGCTGATAAGGTGCACCGTGAGCGAGATGGACAAAAAGAGCAAAATTGCCCGAGGTGTGTTTTAAACATATGGTGAGGCCTTTTGTGGTGAAAGTATACATTGTGTGATAAGAAACTAAGTTAGGTGTAACGCGTGAATGAACATGCTTTTTAATATTTATTTATTTATTTATTTTTGTGCTAGCTCACTGTTCCCCTGTAGAAGTTTGTCTTGCCATGGTCATGCACTTTTCTATCTGACACATCAGTTGTCAAAATGCAAGATGGTAGATGGTTTGTGGTTTTGGATTTGGTATGGAGCAGAACAACTCTGTTGCTCCTAACAGTGGAGTAGCAGAGTGGACACAGTGTGACTTCCACCCCTCCCTTTCAGTAGGGAAACCCCATGCAGGTCCTAATGAGCAGTATGCTGGAGAGGGCATCTTTTTAACCCAGCGCAGGGACTCATAGAACAGCCTCACTCCTCTTCCACAGATGCCAAGTGCAGCTGTCAACAGCTCCATACTCTATTGTTGCTTACTTTCACTTTCTCAACTCTCTCACTCTCCTCCCATGTCTGTGTTTCTGACTCATCTCTCTCACTTTCTCTCTTTCCCTCTGTCCTGACCATTTGTCTTGATAGAGGATCCACTGCATCTTATTATAAGATGTGCTCAAACAATCTTAAAGGCTAGCTGGAGGTTACAGCTTGCTAAAATAGATTCACTCCACCTCACTACTTTCCCCTAGCTTAAAAGAGTAATATGGCCATATGAGATTACATAGATACAGTGTGTGATACATTATTGCTAGTACATTAAGAATTCATGAAGTATAAACAAAAACCCCAAAATAATTCAGCTAAGGCGCTTTTGCTTGCAGAATCGAACCAAAGCACGCTTTTTTAATCACCATACCTTCACACTTCTCCTGTTTTAAATGCATTTATCATTGTCATGGGGAAAAACTTTAAACTTTCTTCCTCGTCTCTTCTTTTTGATTATCTTCTCCCTTTTCAGTAACTCTCTTACCCTCCTTCTCCATCCCTTTCTTCAGTGCTCATCTCTATCTGTGTCTAATTGCATTTGAATTTTTTTGGTGGGGGGGGGGGAGTATAATTTTGCGATAGCCTGGTGTTTCAGCAAACCCCTCCACCCTCCCTGAGCACCCTCCAGTCCATTTGCGCCTGGCTCTGGGAAGGTTGGTTTCCTGGGCTGCCCTGGAGGAAATATCAGATGACCTGGCACTCCACAGCAAAACCCAGGTCATCAGGGAAGGCTCCTCTAACCGTATCCCTCCCTTGTCCCCCTCTCATCCACTTCCTGCTTTCAAGTGCAGGGCAAGGTCAAGGCTTTGAGGATGCATTCCCTAGACTTCACCATGAGGCAGGCTGGAGGCGCTGTGCTCTGCTCTCTAACCAAACTTTGCTCCATCTATTCTTTCACATCTTCCTGCTCTCTCATATTCATTTCATTAGCTCAAGCTTTTACTGCAATCAATACGGTTGCTAAAGTTAGTTTTTCTAATACAGCTATTCATTAAGTGCATTTTCATTAGTGTCACTAGAGCACCAGTATAACTGGAATAATACAGTAATGGACAAACATATGCTGTAATTTTTTATTTTTTTTTTGGGTGATGAAGACCAGATTTAAATGGCTGAGCTCACAAAGAATGAGTCATTACTCTATGTTTTTACATAATGTGTAGTAGATTGTGGGTTTTAAAAACTGACACTGAATTCTCAGACAATGAGGTAACTGTGAGTGTTTCCATGTAGGGGTGGCACAAAAGGAAAGCAGGGAAGACGTGTTTTGTCTCGCGGCTTTGTATCATTCCCACCTCTCATTTTCTGTCAGCTGAAATGCGCTGTGGATGCAGAAGGAGACGTTATTGATGGTGTTTAGAGACAGGTGTCTGATGTGTCCTGAGATAATGCCAAAAGACTCCTATCTCTCCTTCTAATGGAACAGCGACAGTTGTTTCAAGTGATCAGGCCTGTCATCCAAATGCTGAAGCGTTGGTCCTCTCAACACTTCTCTTTTCTCCCATAAATCAAAGTTGCTATTGAGATGGAGAATCAGAAGCTACGGCAAAACAATCTAGCCTCAAGTCATCCCAGAACAGTGAATCTTCTATGGAATATCTCCGTCAAACATTGGCGTCATGAAGAAAGAAAGGGCAGAGGTCTAATGAAATCCGTCTGATCGGGTCTAGAAACATAAATTTTCAGACAATTAGAATACGGGATGAGTCAAATAGTCTACATTTTTTTTTCTGAGAGTTTACCTCTCCTGCTCCCATTTCCCCCTTTCTTGGTGCAAAGAATTGAAATGGGATGAATATGTTAGTGTCATCTCCAATTTCAAATAGGTAGACATTTCAAAAGCTGATTCTCTCTGGAGAAAACGTTGTACCTCTAGACTGAAAATATCATTTGAAAAGCGAGACAGTAAAAGCCAGTCATCTCAAAATGAAAATTTTCTCATGGTGGCTTTCCTTTTCACCCCGGCGGTTATGGGAAAGAAAAGAATGAGAGTGAGTGAGACGGTGTGTGTGGAGGCTATGAGAAGAGAAAACTAAAGGGGTGACACATTGATGAGTACAGGAGTGACACCCTCTGAAGAGCATGTTAATAACGTGCCAGGCACAGACAGGTAACCGGTAATCAGGCCTTCTGATTGTAACTCGGTAGACGGAAACAGACACACACACCAACACTCTTGGCTCTCCATCTCCATCAGCCCTGAAACTGCTAGACTGCTCCGTCATGTTCTGGGGCGGCCCCCTCTGCTAACAGTGTGTCGCAGCTTTTACAGAGACAAAAGAAACAAATGAGATGGCTGGGTTACAACAAACAGCTCCGGGTTGTTCTTTCCCCTGGAAAATGAAAGGGCCTCTTTCTTTTTTTTTTTTTTTTTACCCCCGCCGTGTCAATTAGAGGAGGTATTGCTCATAGTTACTCTCCGGTTCACTGTTAGCTTGTGCTGATTATTATTTATTTAGATCAGGCTTGCAAGGGAGTTTGCCTTAATTTAGGCTATGCAGAATACATCGCAGTAAGTGATGTATTCTGCATATATCGTGCATTTTATTTTAACAACACCTAGAGATAAAATCCCAGCAAGGATCATGTCAGCAGGGAGGCTGAGGTATAAAGGAGCGAAGTACAAACAACCTTGCATAAGGTGGATTCTGACCTAAGAGTGAGAGCGAGGTAGGAGCTGTGTGTGCAGAGAGCCTCCTCTGAATATTTCCCCAGTGACGGAGAGCAGGCCAGAGGCAGTGAGGTCAGCAGATAGAGTCCAGAGCCCATTGACAGCTGCTGGTTTGACTTTGATGCACCATCAGTGTTCTGCGCACTGCTTGCCCGTTTCCCCCTCCACCCCTCTTGCACTAACCCGCAAGCGTGTTTGCTCAACCTGAACGCATGCTAGCCTCTCATTATGCCGCCCATGCAAACTTTGTCTCCTTGCAGCTGTTTAATGGCTGCACGTCTGTTTTTGTTTGTTTCCTCACCATAAGATTATTGCACCTTTATGGCTGGTCGGGGGGTTGGAATAATCCCTGGCATCTGTTCAGAGAGGGAGGGGTGAGCAAAGAGCCAGAAGTAGAGGCATGCTAGCTCTTTTTTCCTTTTTTTTTTTTTGGTTTTAATTTTTCAAAATACGAGACCATGTGGCCCCCTATTTCATACTGAGGCTGAGACTGTGACTTGACTTTAAGACAAGAGTGATGGGAAGGGCTGTGTGCTAACAGGCGCAGAGGTCACTGAAGGAGCTTCCCGCTGCCATTTATCCCTCCCAAAATGAACACAGAATAGCAGGGATTAATCTAATCACTGCCGTGTTAGCATAATTTACGTATAAATGTATGCAGAAAAGTAACGTCACTGTGACCCTATTAAGCATTTTTTTTCACCTTCGAACAATGTAATTGTTGTTGGCTCAACTAACGTCACACATTCTCCGTATGCTTTCATATCAACAGAACAAGTTTGTAGCTCATCCAATCGACAAGGTTGTGGACTGTGGCTACTTTTCATTTGCTTTATTGTTTTTTTTTTTCTATTTTATGTCGAAGCATAAGTTGTAAAAGGGAGGAGAATCCCAGAGCTCCTCTTGACAGCCTCATCCCCTTCCTGTCTTTTTCTTAATTCAAGACTCCATCTTGTCATTGCTTCGGTGCCTCCGGTCGTTATGGCAAGAGAACGGGAAGTTAATCAACACAGCATTATCTCCCAGCCTGCACCTGGAGGCAACAGTGCCAGTCATGCTACCACCCCCTCTCTGTTGGGACCCCTGCCAGCCTGGGAACCCCTCGCACCGCAGCGCCCTGCAGCATCCCTATGGGCTATCGCCAGTGTGCTGTGTCTGTGCCAGGTCACACTTGTGACACAGCTTTGAAGCGCCATTGGGAGCCTCCTCGCAGTGGTGCATACTTTAGTGTGTGCATTCAAAGGGAAAAAGGAGGAAAGAAACAGTCCAGAGGAGACTCAAAAACAACTGGCTTGGTTTTTTTGGGAAGGCTTTGTGGTGCCACATACTGTACAGTATGCTTAATATTTTTCCAGTCTTCCGCTTTAGAGGTTTAAAGCTGCCAGTTTTGCAGATATTATTGCCCCGTCCGGACAGGTTGAGTAACAACATAGTCTCTCAGAGGAGGCCTCTGTCAAACTCAAGCTTCACACGCCAAGCAAGCCAATATTGGAACAGCACATTTACTCTTAAAGGTTTGTTGACACTCCAACATGAGGAGAGACGCGCGTCCTTAGAAACCGAAAAGACAATGTTTTGTGGAAGATGGCAGCAGGTCTGTCCTTGTGTCTAGCTCTCTCTAAGAGTCTGACAAATGTTCTTGCTGAAATGTGAATTGCTGGCTGTCGCTGGTAATCATTAGGTTGTCTACCAGCATCCAAAGTGCTTTTATTTCTGCCCATTAGTTTGGTGAGAAAATGGCCGGGTATGGTCTAGCGTGTTCCCCCTTACAGTCAGACTGATGCAGTAGGCAGGGCGAGCATGGGAAACATGAAAGTGTTTGAAGTATCTCTATTTATGCCAGTGGCAGTTTGGGCTTTTTTTTTTTTTTTTTTTTTAACTTCAGTGTCTATAGCATCTCTTTGTACACAACTGACTCCAAAGGATCTACAGCCTTTTCTGAAGTAGCAGTACACACACATGTCAATATTGTGAGACTGGCGTATAATTATTATTCAAAGGTTAAAGAGTGGATTGATCCATAGAGGAGTGTCAAGGGCAGATCAAAGGGATTTGGGGGAGGATCGGACCAAAAATGTTAAAAGCTGCTCACTCTCAAACACAGAGACGTCAATCTTTCTGAGAGCACCTTGATGTCCTCAGAGGAGAACTTGATCAAAGCTTTCGTAACAAAGATGGTCTCAGAAGATGATCTGACCTCAGCTGCATTCCACTTCTGTCTTTCATTTTACTTTACCAGTCTGCATTTACCTGCCTGAACTCCCGAGCACTGCCCCTGTTTCCGTCTTTCCTGTGTTTGTGCTGCTGGTTAGACTGTCTGAATATCAATGAAGCAGTCTCACCGATGTATTACAAACACAAGAGAACAGTGATTAAAGATGACATATCTAAGCCTCACTCCCTTCCTCTCTCCTCTCTTCTCTTTTTCACAGGAGATCGCAGCTTACTTGATAACATTTGAAAAGCATGAAGAATGGCTAACGACATCCCCTAAAACAAGGTAAGACAATTACACTTCTGCCCTCTTTTAAAGCATAAGTTAAGATTCATAGCCCCACAAGTATTACATTCAGGGAGCCAAAATTTCCATTTTTGGTTTTACATATTTTTTTTATTTTTTTTTTTCACTCAGACAATTTTCCTCATGCACAGCTTGCAACCACCTTCAAGTTCAGTGTAGGATGTTTAATATTACAGACTGCTCATGGCTGTTCAGAAAAGTTTACAGTTTGCAGATTAATGATAGAATATTAATATTGACTAATAATTGCCTTATCGCACACCAATTAAAATGATATCCACTGGTGCAGCATCTGCTTTGAATGGTATGTTAATGTGTTCCTATCCATCTGTACATCCACCACTCAGCTGTCTGGGTCACACTTTACACCCACATGTGGAACAAAATGCCAAGAGCTACTGTGATATTTGAAATAAAATAGGGGTCCCGGCACTGCACTTCATTTATTTTGCTAATGTATGCTGATACATATAGGGCCAATTTGCAAATGAAGAACATGTCCTTATGGCCTTTCAGCAAATTCTAATGCATGAAATTTAATGTCAGTAAATGTATTTGTTCCAGAATATGCTGCGATGTAATTATCTAACATATGCTGGATAATAATTAATAATACATGTGATTTTTTGATACTGTTCCTCTATATTTGACAGCAGTAGACAGCTCTTTGTTTGATTAGCTTTGGCTAATCTTTTTTTTATATTGGACAGCTCCAGTATTGGCGTCATTGGCCTCAAATGGACTGTCTCAAGCGTTACTGCCACACTGTTAGACCACGCAGTCATTTCACTGCTACAGCAAATACAGCCTGTTCACACAATCACCCCTTCACTAAAGTTTACATGTTCGATGCATTTGGAATCAGCTCAGCTATGTTAAACCTTTCTTTATCTTTTTTTCTGTGAGCTGGACTTGCTATGTTGGCATTATTAGCAATCCTCATCCATGTGTAAATGGACCCTGGGCTTAGTGACATAGAACCCATTGCTCACGTCTCTCTCCCCACCCCTGCTCTCTTCCACTGCCTCGGAGGGACGTTGATAATAGTTCTGCATAAAGACACTGCCAATTAGAATATGTTCTCTGGTGTAATTATAGGCCGAAAGAGCACTGAGCTCACCTCTGTTTTTTCATTCCTTTTTAAAATGTTTTTATTTATTTTCAAAATCAAGAATTCCCCTTCCTCTCAAGCCTCTACTCACCAAAAATGAATCCAATGCCAGGCTCAGTCAATCATGAGATGCAGTCTGTATTGTTGAAATTAGGATCACGTTTGTTACACTCTCTACAATATGCATGGGCTGTTTTCTTGCTGTAGGAAGGAAAACATATAAAAGGGTTAAAATAACGTCCTATTTTAACCATGTTTTTGCTACTACAAATGTCACAGTCGTGGCACCCTCCTGCATGGGACGGCCAAAAAATGACTCGTGTGTGAGTTGTGAGAGACCTTTGATCCGGTGACTTTCCATCCAAATGGTCCTCAGGATGCTCACGGCCGCAGTCTGTCACCACTGCCTGTCTGTTATGCAGTAGCCGGTGTGCTCAGGGATTTCAACCCAGTGTCACATCTCAGTACAGGTGCTGATATCCCAGACGTGTCATCTGGGAGCAGCTTCTAGTGTCCACCTACAGATCACCTGACAACACAACAGCACATCCCATGTTTTTGAAGAGCCGTCACCGTGGGACAAGACGTGTGTGTTTACTGCATGTGTGTGTGTTTCCCAAGAGGGGAGTCAGGGGGAAAAGGTTGTGAAGTGTTTGTATTTTTCCAGATGTCAGTGAAAAGCTGGGGTGTAGTGATGGATGTTGTGGCCAGGAAAGGTTAGAGGGAGTGAAAGGATGTGGCATATTTGTGTGATTGATGGGGGCTGATTGATGGCAGGCCTCTTTATGAAAAGCTTTCTGCACAAGGTCACAGGTTAAAGGTCATTCTCGGGACACCTGTGGCTAAGTGCTCCCTTATCGTTTGTCATCGCGCATCTTCGGTTGCATGTGGGTCGGCGTGTTTGCATTTGATTGTGGGTGTGCTGTCTGCGTGTCTGTGTGTGGGTTGACCCCTGTGGGGAATAGGCTAAGTAGGCTAATTCTCCCCCAGCCAGTGCCTTTAGACCGGGTCAGCAGGGTATGATGGGAGGCAGAGATAAGCAGCAGGGTCATACTCAGAGAGGCACAGCGCTGCATGGCTGCACTGCATGCATGTAACAACTCTGACACATGCAGGTCATAAACATGGGAGTGGGCCACAGCCAGAGCTCAAGGAGCTGACGCCAGCTGTTTGATCAAGGTGACACGCAACACAGGACATGCCCTGAATAGAGATGGCATTCTGTCAACATAAGGAAGACAAGATGAAGTGGACCAATTGCATACATGCACAGATGTATTTTACAAGGCTAATGCTGATGTGCAGGAGCGAAGCCCGTGTAGTAACAGTACAGCCAGTGCTGTCTTTTGTTTGGGTCTGTTTTTGTTTGTTTATCATTTCAAAATCTGAAGCATGCCAGGGGAGAGTGGTGGAATGCTGAGTGATTGATGTGCTTAGCTCTGGTAATACACATTCCCTTTCAGATAGGAAGTGCAACAGTGCTTAAAATCAATACCAGTGTTCTCCCACTGACTGCTTGAACAGCACTACAGCTAATTCAGGCCGCACCTGTCAGAGCTGGGGAAATCTTTCCCTACTCGGGCCTTACACTTTAATTTACACCCACAGCCTCGCAGGCTTCCATTTCCATTAAAGGGAGAGCCTGGCATTATGGCTTTAATGAAGGCCACGGCCAGGCTGTGATTTAAGATGGCCGTTACCCCGTACCTTCACTCCACAGGAGGGAACACACTTAAAGGGGAGAATTAGGATTTTCCTCTACTGCATCCTTCCAGATAGCCATAGTCATTCTTTCCTTTTGCCTTTTTAAAGATGTGTCCGTGTTGCTTCACCTGATGGGATCTGAAGGCGCCTGTGGGAGAAGGGTGAAAACAGAAGGAAGGCAAAGAATTGTGGTTCCAAATCTAGACAATAACATTTTATTTGACCTCATCATGGGTGTAACATTGTGCTCCTGTTGAGAGCAGGCATTCATTGTCCATCATAAATGACACAAATGTCTCCTCGAGGGGCTTTCTCAGAGGTGTTTGAATGCTGACAGATGGAGTAACTATTGACTAGATGGTGTCACAGATTGGTCAGCCCAAAGAGCTAATGGACACCTGTGTGTCGTATAGAGATAGCTCGTTATCCCGAGCAATCCCTCTAAACATAACACGGTTTCATGGTGGAGCAGTTGCACATTAGTGTTTCTTGTCTCCACTGTTTGTTTTATAGGATTGGTTAACAGCAACCCATCTCAAAACACAACAGAGAGAGAGAGAGCTTCTGCGCCTGTCATGTGTGTGTTTATTTATATAACCTCTCACTTGCGGAGTATAAAGCTACAGTAGACTTGTTGTAGCTGAAAGTTGAAGTGGTGGGTTGTGTCAGCTATTTGCCTTGACTTCCACATAAATTTGGAATGCATAAATTTACACATGTGCTTACATGACCACAGAGCACACACACACACACACACACATACACACACACACACTGACACACCCTCGCTCTCTCTCTCACACACACACATTGTATATTGAAACTATCAAACAATAAGCACCAGTCCTTGGAGGGCCCCGCAATGACACTGAACCTAGCCGCCCCCACGTCCCAGCGCAATAGCCCTCTCTCCTCCCACATCCACAGCAACAGCAGCAGCAGCACTCCAAAATGAAACCGAGTCCCTTTAGACAGCTTCCAAAGACAATGCTTTTATTAAAACCTACAGCAGTGGCGCCACCCCAGAGGCGCGGGTACAACAACAACAGAGTGGAGCAGAACTGAGAGGCAGCCTGAAATCTACTAATGACTGTTTGTTTGCCATTGTGTATGGTGTTTGCTATTGTGTATGGAGCCTGTGCAGATCGTGGCGTGTGTGACTGTCGGAAGGAAATAGAGGGGATTGTGTTTACGCATGTGTGTACATACGTAAATGTACTCATGCGTATGCACACAGTATGTCTGCGAGCTTGAGAGACCGTGATTATGCATTTGAAAACGGCATTGTGGATGAACATATGCAGGCATTTATGAATGTATTGCGGTGGCGCGTGTGTGCGTAATTACAAGTGAAGCTGAGTGTGTTTTGAATTAACAATAGAGTGCTTGTGTATGCTGCATGTGTGCCTTTTTAATAAGAGAGGGTAGTATCTGGGTGAGTCTGTCACTGTGACTAAGACCTCTCTAGGCCTATGTGTAAACTCCGTTTCTGTCACCAAGTCTGGCAAATGGTGTGAGGAAGTGCTGGACTTTCTGCGTGCGTGTGTGCCTCTCTGTTTATGTATGTTGTGGTGGACCGCTGATGTGTAGGATGTGCCTGAGAAGGGCGTCTGATAGTGTTTGGTCCTAATGCTTTGTGGCATTCGTTGGCTGGCAGAATTTCAGAGGAGAGTGGAAGAGGACAGGAGCAGCAGGAGAGGGAGTGAGAGAGAGGCATAGGAAAGGAAAGAGAGCGGGGAGATGGCACGAAGAAAGGGGGATGCATACAGAAAAAGAGCCACAAAAGATAAAGAGGTATTTGATAAGATCACATTGAAATGAAGACGGTGGGACATATGGCACTGAATCGAGTCCGAGTTCTGGGAAAAAAAAGCCAGCATGTCAAGTAAATGCGAAGAGACTGTTGGGAGAGGTGAACCAGTGTGTTCGCCTGCGTCTCTTTCCTGTGCTTGTCCTTATTCTCTTCTGTTGTTTTTATCCCAGCTCATCATGAGGAAAAGTTTAGTTTGTTGCATAGTGACACTTGGTTGCCCCATTGTGTCAGGCCCTGGAGGACACTGTACCCCGCTGCTTCCAACCCTGACAAGGGCAGCCATGCCCACCTGGGGCCTTGCGAGCTGGGTAAAATAAAGCCCACCAGGGAAAGCAGAAAGGACAGGAGTGAGGTGAACCCAGGGAGCATGAAGTAAGAGTGAATGAAAGAGAGAGAGAAAATGAAAAATGGTCGCTGAAAGAAGAGTGAATATGATTGAGTGAGAGCAGTTTAGAAAATGGAAACATGTCGATAAGAGAAGCGAACAGATGAGATGGAGATGGGAGGAATAGTGATGGATGTGGAGAGGAGGAGAAGGAGTGAGGGGGCAAAGGATTTACGCAAATAGACGAAAGAGCAGGAGAAAGATGGAATAGAGGGGGATTGAGCTGACATAGAGCGAGGGAGAGAAAAAAGAGAAAAATAGTGTGGGTAAACAGCAGATAGAGATGGAGGGAGGTGAGCAATGGATTCAACTGACAGATAGAGAAAAGTCCTGTGGTTTTGGGGCATGGGAGGGAGAATGCAAACGGTCAATAGATTACAGCTAGTGCTGTGCCAAGTGCCTAGGCCTCAGACTCCTAGCCAACTTAATAGTGCCTCTTGTTTGTCTGTCCTCTAAAGTAATGCCCAAGCCGAGCCCAGGGAAGCAGCTTGAGCCTGAGGCTAGTGGAAATGGACAGGGGACTAGATATATGTTAGTTCGCATCCCAGCTGCTGTATATTACCCTGGCCAGCTTGCCCACCAGAGACCATTCAACAGAGCATAGAACATCATCTAGCTTTATCGCCTTTATTCCCTCTACGCTCAACGGGGCTGCTGCTGAAGGCCAAGAAGGGCAGGATCAGTCTTTGGAATTAATCCTTTTTATTATGTGTCCCTTTTTGTATGGAAATAGACATTGACGTATAGGGCTGTGGTGAAGGTATCCAAGTCAGGCTCTCCAGGTGGAGAAGTATTGTGCAGTGCAGATAGACAAAAGCAGTGTGAAAATTAAGCACGCCTAGTCTTGCTCGGCATGCCAATATGGAGAAAGAGGTGGAGGGGAGGGAGAAGTGCAGCCAGTAGCTGGCCACAGGAGAGAGGGGATAAATAAATAGAGGAGGAAGTTGATGTCAAGCAGGTGTTCAAGGAGAAAGTGTCAGCCAAGCGGGCCGAGATGGGAAGAAGTGCTGCCTCTGCAGCCTGATAATAAAGACTTAATTCAATTAGCGCTTCTGCACCGGTGAGCAGCGTGCATACTGGCTGTCGTGGAGCAGGCCATAGACACAGCTGAGCTCACCCTCCACCACCTAGACACATAGACGACCAACCCTGCACCGACCCAGCACTCCGCTATGCTCTCTCTCTCTCTACCCCCCGGCTCTCTTTCTTACACACACAAAGTAGACCTAACGTATTATTCACACCTGAGTCACTGAGCAGTCCAGACACTAAACCCTGCCTACACTTCTCTCCTACACACACCCTGACACTCGCAACACACAGACACACTGCCTTACCCTCATCCCTCATCCTCATCTCTCCCCACAAACTAAGCTCTCTTCAGCTTTTCTCCTTTTACCTCCTTGATTTTCTATTTTCAACCCCCCTCTGCTCCCCACCCCCCCTTGTACCATTTTCTTCCACCTTGTCACACTGCTCTGTTGGTGCCGAATGGCCGTATGTTGGCCGGTACGGTAAGGATTGTGACTGTGAGTCCCTATTTTCAGCCCATCGTGCTCTGGTGCCCAGTTGGGTGCTGTCCTGTAGGCATATGGTGTAACGGATAGCAGATTCTGGGCCTTTAGAAAGCCCTGGGGGGCATTTCAGCCAAAAACAGCTTCCCATCCCACGCACCTCTCCATGCCATTCCCTGGAATCTGGTCTGTGCTTTGGGTGTGGTCCGAGAACTGTTCCTGACTGGCTACTTGGCGGTCCCATGGGTGGTACAGCAGCACCACAGAGCAACACACTGTTAGGTCCTAAAAGCTCCCACTCATACAGGAAGGTGGAGGATGGGGGGAAAGGAAGCACAGGAAGTGGCAAGGGAACAAGAAGAGGAGGATGAGGAGAAGGAAGAGAAAGGACAGGACACCCTGCTTCAATGATACTGTTTGCTGTTATGTAAAGAGAAGGAGAAAATAGGTCCTGGATAGCTGCCAGAGAGCTGGGTGAATCACCAGCAAAGAACAGGCACGACATGAGTGTGCAAAAACGCACACGCGCACACACACTGGCACACATTCTGTCCCATTTCTTCGCCCCAACTGAGCCTCCCAGTACAGGAAGTACAGCGGATGACGAGTTGCCATGTGGCACCATTAAATGTGTAAAAACGTCAAATGGCAGGACTGACCCCTTGCACCTTCTCATCATTTAGCAACCTAGAAAGTGCAGCAACCTGGCTTGCTGTGTGCCTTCTGCATCGGGGCCACTAATACAGAGAGCATTCAGGTTCATAGCCCCTTTATTTACTTAACCTTTCCCCTTCACCCATCTGGCCTACCTCCGCAGTTTGTTTTCATCCCTCCCTTTATGTCATGCCTATTTGATTTTTTTTTTTCTTTTATCACCTAACCATGCAGAAAGCTGTTCCCGAGGGCACTGACTCACTCAGCATGGAACCGCTCGGAGTATTTCTTACCTGTCTTAGTCTGGAAGATACACTCCAATGAAAATTATTACATTTGTAATAGGTAGATACCCCTGCCCACTTCCCTCATTCACCCTTACTACTTTTACTGCTTCATTAAAGATGGTAGATGGAGAGGGTGAAATGTGCAGGATAGCCATATATTAATTTTGCATTAGTGAATTAATCAATTCAAATATAAGTCAATTGATAAATTATTCACATCTTTTTGTCATGCACATTTGAGGGGAGTGCGCAGATGGAAAGGTGAGAACCATTTCAGATTGGATTAATTAATATTCATGACATTTTTAAAATGAAGTAAGAAAAATACCTATCAATTTAACATCAATTTTTTTTAAGCGCTGGTATAATTAAGAGTGTTTGAGAGAGACAGTTCCCACAATGATACAATTCCCTACAATAAAAAGCAAGGGGCTTGATAGCTCTTGTTCCTCTTGTCTCCCTCAACTTATCATAATAGCTACTACAATTCAAATCTTGCAGCCCTTTTTTTTTTTCCCTACCGCAGCTTGACTGATAGAACTCTGACAGAGATAAATAAATGAGAAGATGATGAATCTTCCTTATCCACTTCATGAGCAAAAATAATTAACAAACTGGTTCAAAATTCAGCCCTCCACCTCCAACACCTCCAACCCACTGTTGCGGTGCAGGGAAGTTTGGTATTTGTTTACCGTATTTTTTAATTTTTCATAATTTCTCAGTGCAGTCAATCATCTTTATTTTTTCTGCATGCGAGAGGTTGGTGCTTGGGGAGAGTTATGAAGACAGGTCAGCCAAGATTTAAAGTAGTCCCGCGCCTGACCCAAAGGAAAGCACCGCTGGTTACATTAACATGATAGCGATATGATTATGTCGGAATGGACATGAAGGGTTTCAATTATTTACAGGTGATGTGCCCGTTGAATTGGCAATGAAGTGGCTCGTAAATTACCCCCTCTGTCTAATCAAGCTTCCAGCGGAATAATGGAGCAAGTGCTACCATGGAGGAAGCTCTCTCTCTCTCTCTCTCTCTCTCTCTCTCTCTCTCTCTCTCTCTCTCTNGTTCAGTATTTTGGGTGGGGGTTGGCTACTTTCACAGTGGGATGATGACACTCTCCAAATGACATTGGTTGAAAGGCAAGAAATGTGCCAGTGAGCGCAGGTTTAAAACCTCTCCACTTCATCACTGCTCAGTGCTTTACTGCGCTTTATGTCACCAGACAATGATACAGTGACAGCCAAGCATCAAATGTGCAGCACCAGCACCTAATGTGCACCTTGGTTTTGTGCCTGAAAGAGAGACAGTATGAGACAGACACACTGAGAGAACAAGAGAGAGAGAGAGAGAGAGAGAGAGAGAGAGAGAGAGAGAGATAGACAGAAACCCAGACAGGAAAATAGAGGGATGCTGTAATGGCTGGCATGGCTCTGCTCCAATGCAGACCTCCAAACAGTAGCAACACTGTTCAGACAAAACACAGCCAGCCACCAGTGGCTGCCTCCTTTCTAGCATCTTCTTCTGAGGCCTGTGGTGTGGAATTCTGTTCAGCTGAAAGATGGAGTATTTGATTAAAAGAAATCAAATGGTCGAGTTTATTAGCCTGTTTAAATGTGTCCCCAGTGTACGTGTTTCATTTCTTGCACATCCTGCAGATATGCAGACCTGCAGTCTCAGTAGCAAGTACAAATCTACCTCCCCTCTTTTCCCTTCTTCAATGGAAAGCATCATATTGACCTCAGTGATGTTTCTTTGTACCACAGCCCATGTTAACAATCTCGCAGAGGTCCTCAACTGTATTGGGTAATTGTATATTAAACCTATTTTAAGGAAACAAAGACAGGGATTCGCCTTCTCCACCCACAACCGTCACAATCCATAATCACCTTAGGCAGTTTACAGTAGAAGGAGAGGAGAGGGAGAGAAAAGAGAGCTAGAAATGACAGGAAGATGGAGAGGCAAAGGGGAAGTGAGATAAAAGTGAAATGTAATGGAGAGAGAGTACCACCTACCGTTCTGGTGTCTTCTGGCAGAGGAATCATTTTGAGGGGAAGACAGGGTGGTCTGTTCTAAGCCAGCGCCTTAGCACACTTTCTTTCTCTCTCCCTGAAGAAGTGAATGTGGGGTGACTGTACCCACAATTAGGGCATGAGAGGATTAGTGGTGAGTGGGAAGGTGGTTGGGGGCTGTTTTTTATTTGTGTTCTCACTATTCCCTGCTATGCATTGTAGCAGTGCAAGTGCATTTTTTCCCCAATCCCATGTTCTCAAAAATAGAAACATCACAAACAACATAACAAGCTAATGTGCATGAGGAGAAGAGGGCAAAATAAGAAGCCCAATGTGTGCTGTGCTCCTGTGGCCTATATGCTTGCAGTTTTGTGCTTCCCTTTCTCCAACTTTCCCCGTCACCACGTAACACATCCTGGGAGCCTGTTTATTCTCTGCTCCCTTCCTAATGCCTTTGCCAAATCCCTAGCAACCCCCCAAAAAATGTCTGAACATCCCCCATCTTTGCATCTTTTTCAATTGCATTTCATTTTCTTACGACAAACACGGAGCTCACAGGGGGAGACAAAGCATTAGGGTTATTATGAGTTTAAAGCACTTAAAAGCTTTTGGCCATCCCGCTCCTGTGGACCCTTGCATCACTTGGCGATGCAAGGGTCCACAGGAGCGGGGAAACATTACGCTCCAGTTTTTAGAGAGGGGCCCAGATGTCCCAGATGTGTGTGCTTGAGTGTTTATAAGTGTGTATGTGTTGGTTTGTGCTCTGCATGCTCATATAATATATGCATGCAAGGAATGTCCTGTCTCCAGGAACCTTGTGCCATGCCTGTAGCACTCCTCAGTGTGGTTTGTGGCAGACCGTATTAGCTCACTGCTCTGTCAGATTCTGTATCACAGCATCTTAGGCTGACTCTTTAGAGCTCTCTCCCTTAGGTCACACATGGAATTTAAGAGCTTTTCTGAGGCAAAGAGGTGTGACTCGCCCTGAGACTCCCCTCTTGCTCTCTCTCTGCATCTGCGTCTCTCTTCTCTCTCTCTCTCTCTCTCTCTTACTTATTTCTCCTCACTTTATTTCCCCCTGCTTTGCTGCTCCACTTAAGAGTCATGGGGCGCACACTCAGCGGTAAACCAATTTCATTTAGTATGTTTTCACATTTTTATCCAATCATGGCATGCTCAGAGGTTTCAAAAACCACATGACGCTTTTATTGGGCCCTAATTAAGGATCTCTGATTTAATCCATGTAATTTAATAGAGATCAGTCATGGGTGTGAGGCTCTAGCTTTGTGCATAGGGAAGTTGATGCATTGCAACCCCTGCCTTCCACTGCAGCAGGTCAGGGTTAAAGGGCTTTGCATTAGGGCTTCGATTAATGTATGGTGTCCCAACTCCACCTGTTGGACTGTGAGGGTGGAGAGGATGAAGAATCTCAGAAATTTAGACATACACCCTGTGGCTCCTCTAACTGCCAGCCGCAGCTACAGAACACTAGGCACCCGAAGTCATCCACTCTGTAATTGCCTCTTGGCTTGCTCATTGTTCTCATTCATTTGCCTCTCTGCATACAAAAAGCGGCTGAAGCACTTTCACTTGTTATTTTTGTTTTTTAGAGGTGTGTCTACATCATAGAGTGATTGGCGCGGGCTGCCTCATTATAACTGTTCACACTTAGAGTCAACCCCTGAGACTGTCTGATAAATTTGAGCTAAGTCTTGAATTGTGATAATTTCAGTTGCTCTCACAGGAGGATTGAAATGCAATGCTGAGCAGCATTTTCTAAGCCTTCCAGTGAATTATTTCAATGAGAACTGCCTGGCGTTGTTTTGTCCTTTTCAGTAGCCCTTCACAGCCTTCTATCCAGCCAGTGTTGTGACGCAGTGTTGAGTAGAGAGAAAACAGAGGAGCTGAGAATGGCCCGGGTTGGCTGGGGTGAGGGATTGCGTGCTGGGAGGTGTCTAGACGGTCTGGGATAACAGGCCAGACAGAGAGAGGAAAGGAGACTGGCAGAGGAGTCTGGGCCAGAGGGAGGCCATGTCGAGGGCATGGCTGGATGGCCGCCTTATCTAAAATCACGTCTAGTCGCTGTGGACTTCAGCTTCTGGACACTAACGGCATTGACAGTTGACAGGGAGAGCGGCCACTTCCTGGCCCAACACACCATCACTCACTCCTGCCTCCGTCAGTGACATCTCTTTCTGTTTTTTACCCTGAATGTCAGCCATTTGACTTCACGTTGCGATGCATGTAAAATGCAGCACAACTACTAAACCAGTCAACTAGTGATTTTAATCGTATTTATGGCATTTAATTTTAACTCATCCATAAGAACTCTCATTGTTTTATAAAGCCAATGTCTGGCAGCCGCCTAGATATGCGCTCTCCAGGAGACTTCTTGTCTGGCTCTGTCATGCTAAACTACATGGCTTTCTTCTGTAAAGTCACAAATTCATGGGATCTCTTGACTCTTATACGAGGTAAGAGTTTTTTTCGTCTTTTTTCTAGCTGATCCATGGCAGATGAGGAAAAAATGTGATGACTAATGTCTCCTATGTGTAGGACTTGGTCTCATCTCTCTACCGCTCATTATGCCTGAGCCCTACGACAGTTTGGAGGACGTTGGAGGCATTGCCACGTTGGCCATATGCTTTCCGCGGCTCCGATCTGTCAGAATGTCAGGACATGGCGGGGGTGCGCTTTTCTGCACCAACAGAGGAGCGGAGCGCACCGCTACAGGAGGGCCTCATTACCGACACACCCCACCAAAAGAGACTCTGGGATGGGCGAGGAGACATACTGAGCGCTGTGTTTAGAACCAGAGGGTGAGCCATTTAAAAAGCACTCAACCCAAGCAACCGCCCCTCCCTCTCTCCCTGTAGCTCCATTATCACAGCAGAAAATGTGACTTTTTGAAGTAGATGCTTTAACAAATTAACAAAGTAATTAAGGCAAACAAATTGATTCTCTCAACATTTTAATTGAACTTTTGCCTTTGTGTCTCCAGCTGGCCAATCCCTTCTCATCCACAACCCGACACCATGCATATTTATCCGGACAGCTATTAGGGGAACTTATGTTGTGGCCCATGATCTCCTATGGAACATCTTAACAAAGCCAAGACTGATATTTAGTCTTTTTCTGGCATTTAAAGATGACATGTAACACAGACGCAGCAGTTTTCCAAAAGTATATTTATGGTAGCGTGCTATAAAGCAGCATTTGCACTAAACGTGCAACATGTTTTCTTTTTAGGTTGTGCATAAATCATTTGGCTCTCAGTAAGGCTCCACAGAGCACAGTGATCCCAGTTGGGCATGGTAATTCACAATAGAAAGTGGTAAGGTCCCTCACAATTCTCAGCCCTCCATCACCATTGATCCATTAAATTTATATTGGGAACCTGCTCTCAGATGGTCAAGGCAAAAATCAAACTTTTTCCCTTGACAGTCTGTAATCTATACTGTCTGAATTAGGGTGCATTAGCGATCCGCTCGCTTCTCACTCAGGTAGTTGAAATGCTCAGTGGAGGGAGGCTCCATTAGAAATCAGGCAAACTTTAAACTTTAAAGAGATTTTCTTTATGACTTTTCAAGGCAAACGTTATTGTTCAAAAAGTTATCTCGGCAGGAGTAAAGTCGCTTCTCAGTTGACTAATGACTATCAAAGCAGCTCATCTAGAGCTCTACTTTATTTTCAAACTATTTTGCTATGCATTTCTTCAGAATTGCTCTCGCCTTTGAATAGGTTTATTTTCAATACGTATTCATGTAGAAAATGTGTATTTAAGATGAATGAAATGCTGTATTTCACAGACAAGATAGCCGGATGGTCACAAATATCTCAATAATGGTATATTTTGCATCCCGCAGCGGCGCTCTGTTATAACAACATCATTAGAGACCACGAGTATATGTATATCTAAAATATTCATGGTGTTTAACATTGTCACATAATCATTGAGGGTGGCATAAATCTTTAGAAATGGAAATTGGAAGGCTGATACAAACAAGCTGCTCATCTGTATAATTGCCTCCATGCAAGGACTTTGTGTCACGATGGTGTGACTTATCACAGTGTTAATGATACAGTTGTTACAAACTTTGCAGCTATTGTCAGATTTCATGCCGGATGGTGAAATTCAGTTCACACTCTGCTCTTCCAGAGAGGACCACAAGTTTAGGGAGCGATCAGGTCCGGATAGAGAGGGTGGGGCTCATTGTAGTGCCACACAATGCTCTCCCATGTCCCCCTAATTAAATTGCTCAGTCTCATGTATTGTGGAAGCTAGCGGCTCGGCAGATGTAGCGCCATGTTAAACTTTATGTTGCTTGAAAATGGCTTCCGCTCCAAGTGCATTTGAGACAGAGATGGTTTGACTGTAAAATGATGTGTTTTATGGCACTGTTATCGGGGCGATATTCCTTAAAGATGCAGCGCTGCACACTGTGGCATTCTCTGTCTGCAGGAGGGAGCAAATTGATATGAACAGATCAACAGTGCTATGCCCTTCTGGACGTCCTTGGCACCATACTTGGCCCTGAAATTGATTTCTCTCCATATCTCCTATGCCAAAAAACTCTCATTCAGAGATTTTATACTCCCACTGCTGACACATTTTGTTCAGGTTTGGAGAGGATGTACTGTTGGAATGTCATTCATTTCCTCCCACATTTTTTCCACACTTTTAAAGTAACCTAATAGTCTCACATTGTATTTGATAGTGGTATTTGTCAGTTTTGTGTATGTGTATGTACACATACATGAGTGTGTGAGAGTTCTCTGTGTATAAATTGCCAGGAGCAAAGAGATTGCTTTTGATTTAATGGCTATTGTGCTTGACTTTGTGTGTGTTCCACTGGAGTTGTGTGTCCTTCCCTTGCCTCTGCTGTAGCGGGTAAACTCAGTCCAACATAATTTAACGCATACAAGTACTTACACACAGAAACACACGCACACAAACTCACATATTGTGCCTTGGCTATGCTCCATTAAGTGGCCTGTGTCTTAAACAGGAGGCTGACGTAAATGCCGGGCTTGGGAATATAGGACAGGTTGTGTATACGCGTTTGTGTGTGTGTCTCTGTTTGTGTATCTCTGGCCTGTGTTTTATTCTCAATGTCCTTATTGTCTCTCCCAGGGGACCCCCTCCACACACACCCTCTTCTCTGTATTTGTGGCCTGCTGAATTCTATTGATCAGGTTGTGAAAGCTTGAATGTCTGAAGAGGAGAACAGAGGGAGAGCGAGAGAAAGAGAGCACTCGTGTGACCATGTGTGTTTTTCAATTTATGTTCGTATGTGATTATGGATGTGATTGGTGATCAAATAAATAAATAAATATAAACAAGATAAAATAAGTATTAGAAGCTTTATGGTATGAGCTTCAGATGTTGCATTAATGATTTGATAATATTGTTGCTATGGACACTTAGAGCTGAATGAACCTCCTCTACGTGTTCCTTGTCTCCTCTTATAGATACAGTGAATGCATATTCATAGCCAGGCCACATCATGTTGATACCTATTTCATGAACTTCCCATTTAACTGGGAGTTTTTAACAACAGCACACATTGCACGAGCACAAGAAACTAAAGGAACTGCAGGCAAAAGGTCACCCGCGTCATTGTTGTTACAGATGGCAAACTACAGTTGAATTTTACAGTTTTAGCAACTTTGCTGTTTGTGTGGCTTTTAAAGGTTGAAAAACTGGCAGAAGTGTAAATTGGAGCAGTTGGCATGTTTGTACACAGGGAGGTGTGAATGGAGGTTGCCTCCCACAGAGACAGACGGATACTGTTCAGACCCTCCCTCAGGTCCACACCATCGTCAGCTTCTAGCTTCTAGTAACACAACACAATAAAAACGCTGGTACTATCAACACGCTTGGATCGGTTGTTGTTGCCGTGAGAGGTTGGAATTCCTCCCACAGATCTAGTGGTCTTTGTGCTGGATTCTGGCTCAACTTTGCAACCTTGAGGATATTTTTTTTTTTTGTTTTACATAAATGGTAGAAGAGCAATACAGAAACACAGGCACAAATAAGCAAGAAATTCTGTTGCGTTGTCTCGGTGTGTTGTGATAAACGAGTAAGACAGTTTATTTTTGGTACTTAAATTGGTAGTCAGTATTTAATTTATGTCTATCGCATATTCTGTGCTATTCTATTCTACAAACTGGTTACACACTCGGGTGCTTTTGCTGGCATTGTTTCAGATCACTCATCTCTTAGAGGGCAAGGTCAACACTAATCAGTGCTTACATAATGAATTTGCATGATCATATGGGCTTTCCATCTTAATGACACCGCCGGAAAATGCCATCTCATACTTTGCTTCAGAATATCCCATCAATGCACAAATGGCATCCTCTGTAGTGATTAAGAAAGCCTTCACACATGGCTAATGTTGTTATTACGCTGTTCAAACCACTGGGTGGCCATTTGTGTCTTGTTGATAGGGACACTGACATCCTGGAAGGCACTGTTCCTATCAAGAGGGAGATGCATTGTGAGATAAAGACAATTGCTAAAAATTAAAATATTATCAGGATGGATTTTTTCTGGCTGATGAAGCGATGTCGGAACCTAAATCATGACCAAAAGTTTACCCCATATCTGCAGAACCAGCTTATCTGCTATTTGCTTGATGTTTTGATCATGCCCTGTACATGCAACATGAAAGCAGTGACTGCACACTGACTCGACTGTTATGTTTGTTGTGTGTACAACAGCAACTTCTGCTTATTCTTATCTGAATTCAAAAATAGGCGGCACACTCTTTTCTGTCTCCTTTCTAGCATAATGTCCAACAAATGGGGAATGAGGCACAAAACAAAGAGTTCTTTGAAGAACAAAGTGAACCTGCCACATACAACGACTGCCTGGAGACGAATCCTATCGCCTAGATTGCATGCTTTCAAGACAGGGGAGGGAAAAGCATCCCTAACAACAAAATGATATAAATTACCACTGTTATGGTCTATACGGTTCAATTTAATGTGCTTGTAATGATAAATTATTTTGGTTATGAATCTAAAGTGGACCTGAGTGCAGTCGGAGCAGCAGGACTGTTAGAACAATTGCAGCTGTCTCCCAGGGCTGTGGCCATTAGTCAATAAATTAGAAAGTAATTAGTTTCTGCTTCTGTGGCTCTATTTGAAGCGCTTCACACAGGTGTAATGAAAATTTATTGGAGCTGTTGATCCGGAGGAGCAAAGAAAAGTAGAGGATTTGTAGCGTGTGATTGTAATGTAGGATTTCCATCTGCCTTTCTCCTTTTTTTGCTTACAGTGTGACAGGTAAGGTTAGCAATGATGACCGGTATAGTGAGGCTTTGCTTCAGTATTTCGAGTTTTGACAAAAGGCCAATCGACTAGCAGCAATGAATATTTTAGTGTATGTCTTGTAGTAAGAAAACTTCCTGTTTTTAACATTTTGAATTCATGACTTCAAATGAGTTAAGACTTTTGGTGAGAAAGGCTGCATGAACATAACCACCGAAATCTGTTGTTCTGCTGAAAAAAGCTCTTTTCTCCTTGAAATATTCTCATGTGTATCACATACAGTAAAATGGGATACATAAAATTTCAGCAAAGTTGTTTTTTTTTGTTGCTGTAATTTAACTACATCTACTGCGCTCACACAAGCCTGTGAGGAAGACAGCTAGATCCCTGGACTATCTGTTTCATTTTGATTCGGTGTGCTTTTTGGCCAGCGGGCATCTCATCACCCTTTGTTGTTCACACAGCACACTAATTTTTTTCAGTGTCATCTGCCGCACAGTCTGTGTCTTCTCACTCCCTCATAAAAAAAGGGAGAAAGTCAGGCTTCAACCATCAGGTTTACCTAATTGAACAGCTTCACATTTCTCTTTCATGCCATTGTGTGCGGATCAAGGCAGTCACACGAAGCTTTTTGTTGGCAGACAACATCAAGGCTATTTGTTTTGTCTGGTGGAATGTAAGGTCAACAGGAGAGGGAGAACAGAAATTGGAAAACACTCGCACAACTGCGATGTCAATGAACGGCATGAAAGACAGAGGGAGGGAGCTGCCATGGCAGCATATGGGTGAAAAGAAAAATTAGAGGTGAAAGAGAGATGAGGCAGAGAGAGGAGGCAGTGAGGAGATGAAGAAACAAGCGCAGGCGTGAAGTTGTGAAGGCGGCGAGAGAGAAAGAGAGAGAGAGAGAGAGAGAAGGGACAGACAGAGGAAGAACAGAAAGGACAAGGAGTGGAACAGAAACAGGATGGACGGATGGATGAGGACAATCAGGCAGATTGGTCCCAGCCCTGGCTATGGCCAATTAGAATAAAATTAGCTGGACCTTGGCAAAGGCTAGGGCGCACAGTAGGGCATGGAGGGAAGGGAGGGGAGGTGGGGGAGGGGCAAAGGGGGAGAATATCCCGGTGATTAAAACCAAATGATTAGTGGTGTGCAAGGCAGAGGGCTAGAGAACTGGGGTCACCTGAGCCTGGAGGGAGAGAGAAGGTCTAACAGTAATGAGACCAACCTTCCCTTTCCTCGTCATTGCCCTCCTCCTCGTCTCACTACCGCTTACCTTCCTTTCCTCTTGCTCACACTCCATTTTTCTCCTCTAACAATTTTTCTTCATCTTCCGCTGCTCTTTATTTACACATTCTCCCATTTTCTGTCCGTCAGTGTCCCTTTCACTGTCTGCACCTCCCGCCGTCCTGTGGTAAACCCTGTTACTATCTATTACTGTCTCTTGCCTTTGGCCAAAGCACTCACTAATGCAATTCTGGGATGCAATTTAGCTTTTTGTGATAAGCAAAGATTTATGAGCGGTTTATTTATCTTTTTTAATCATCTGCAGATGTATGATAACAGAATCTATACATCTACAACGTAAACACAACGCAATAGTGGCATCTACCACAGATACCCCATACGCTACTGATTCAGTTTGAAGCAACAGTTTGGTCACAGTACAAAGCATCAATCATTTGTGATACAGGATAAATGAGTATTCTGTCCATGTAATGACAGCTAGGGTTGCAAAAACAACTCTATTTCCCACCCTCATGTCTCACAGTAATCTTAGGAAGCCACAGAAATATGTCTTAGTCCTGTTGGGTTTGACACATCTCACATGAGTAAGGCTGCTGCACAGATCTGGTTGTATAGTGATCTAATAGTACATGCAATTTTGATGGCATATGCCAGGACGTGCCTGTGCATTTGCAAGAATGTCAGCGCGTGGTATCTACCTATCAATAATGAAGTTCCTTAGCATGTGTAATGACAGAAGTGTACTAAAAGCCAGAGGCACGGCCTAGAAAACTGAGGGGTTGTATATGGTAAGTAGTTTTTTTCTGCTCTCTGATGCTTCTTTGTACCAATCCTGACTTTTTATTTGACTTGCACCATTTCTCTTTTAAGTTATTGTATTTATGCCAGGTCTCTTATCTCTTCTCGTTCTCAGCATCTTACCATACTTGTACCTGAACTTTCTCAGGCTAATCTTAAAAATCTTGTAGGAATTTAGTTAGTTTATGATTTGGCCATTAATATACAGAAATATCTCACATACCCAATTTAAAGAGTCTATATAATGCACATTTACAAGTGTGTAACTTCATCTTTGGGGTCTACTTGAATATGTTTATGTGCCTAAAATGTTACAAAATCACACTTTTTTTTTAAAGCTGAACACTGACAGCATATCTTCTCCCTCTCAGTATGAAACTCTCTCTTTTAGCTACTCTCTATTTAACGGTTCCTCCTCAAAAAAAGTGCAGTCTGCTCTGATGGTTAAACTGTCCTGACACAAGCGAAGGAACACTGCTTGCATACAATAACCCCACATCTATACATATAAGCAGAGGAATTTAACCTTAGCAAAGGGGGCTCTCGGAAGGAAATAATAGTGGATTGTGGTAAAGCTGCTAATTCGAAGTTTAAGGCTATGCCAAACTAGCTGCTAAAGACATTTGCTATGCAGATGTAAATAAGTATGTTATAAAAAAAAAAAAAAGCTGTAAATAAGACAGGGGGTTAAGAGTGTTGACCTCATTTAGGGAGCGTTGCATATGTTTAATACTACAGACAATAGATGAAATACACAAAAACAGCCATCAAGAGCACAAAAGACACTAATAAATAAGCAAGTCAGCAGAAAGCAACGCAAATGAGAGACTGACAGCCATACATTGAGGTGTAGGGGTCTTTGTCCTGCCAGTGTTGACAGATTTCTGTAATTTTCGATTTATGTGGTCAGTCACCTTATGAGAGTGAAGAGAGTCATGGCCTTTGGGATCAAATGCTGGTCATCCGTGACTTGCACAACCCATTCCCATGCCTATTTTCTCTGTGTGTGATCCAGTGCTCTTTTGAGCAATAATTCTGACTCACTACTTTGTGGGGGTGCCACTTAGTCTCACCTTCTTGGATCAGGTATTATAAACACAGTGGCCTTACCAGACAAAGTGTGTATGTAAAAAGGGTAGCGTGGAGTGGGATGGTGATGATTAAGGCAAAGTTGGGTCAGGCTGGGGATTTGCATCTGTGGAGGTAGGAAACAGTCATCCTGACAGTCAAGGGAGGTATAGCATAGTGTGTAAATTTAGTATGCAGCACTCATTACATTTTTTCATGCATCCTTAGAGGAGTTTGTCCTACACCATCTTGGCTATATCTCTGGAGGCCCTCTCACACTTTTCTCAGCTTTTTCCCATTGAGAAAAGCTTTGCAAGTAAGACCCCCACCCACCTAGAGAAGCAGCAGAGCACTTAATCAACTTCTCCTTGTGACTTCCACAAAGAAAAGGCAGAGATATTATTGTTTTTTGTTTTTTTTTTCCAAGAAAGCAGCCATGGTAACCCCAATACACTGTGAATCAACAGGCAATCATGCAGAACATGCAGTGAGGTCTGATAACCTGAGAGAAATCAAGCTCTTAGATGCTACTTCTCAACTTGCCTTAATTACAAACCTTTGCCACCTTTTCTAAATTGAATTTGCCTTACTGTGGGCATACTAGTTTCTGGTAAGTCAGTAATTTTCCTGAAAGACACCTTTTTCAAGAGCAAAGAGGTGATATTTCTCTTTATCTTAAGTATCATCTGCTTCTCTTTTCTCTCCACCTCTCAAATCCCCTCCATTTTTGCTTTTTCCATCAATTTCTGCACTTTCTGTCTCTGTCTCAGTTTTCTGCAGCAGATTTCCCTTTGCAAAGAGGGAGAGTACAGTAGGTCTGTCAGCCCTGGAGGACTGAGGGAGATCAGAAGACATGTCAGAAGTGTGGTGGGTCTTTTCCACATAGACCCCACTCAGTTATGTGGTTGAAACCTATAGAGAAAGAGCAAACACAGCCCTAGGTCCAGACCACAGGTCTGCAGCCGTGGGAGACAGGGATGGGCCCTGACTGCAGTCAGACAGACATCCTCGAATAAAGAGATCTATCCACAGGGTGGATTGGTTCATGAAAGAATGTAATTCTGTGTGTGTTCCACTCTACAATGGCAAGAAACACAAGCAGCTGCATGCACAGAGGGAGAGAGAGAGAGTGAGAGAAGTGACAAATAGATGGTGTAGTATACAGTATGTGACCATTGTTTGAGTTGCCAAATTGCTCTGTAGTTGGCCAGCGATTATCTGTGCTACAGAACACCATGATGAGTTTTCAGTTTGGAGAACATTGGAAGGAGGAAAAGGGGAGCAAATAAAGGCCTTCCCTGTTGGCTACGTGTGATGACTTACCCAGGCCAGGAGACTCATAGCACAGTATGACACTTACGGCCTGGGGGCCTGTATCACTTTGAAACAAGAAAAAGAGAAGCAGAATAAACCAGTGTCTGCTCTAGAGCCTGCTATGTATTGTACTGTATTACAGTGCCCCTGAGTGGCCTCTGGTCGGAGGTGAGCCATGGCAGTTTCAGCTGGCTGTAGGGACAGTGGACAGGAGGCCTGGTCAACTGGTCGACAGTGAGGGTCACAGGCTCCCTTGGGGAGGAGATATCCCAAAGGGGGTGGGCAGATGGGGTCTGGTATGAGAGTGTTCTCAGACAGGTGGATGGCTGTCACCCTCATTTTGCCACCGCCAGCAAGCAGGTGGCCTCTCCCTCCTCCGCCTCCACTCAAGGGTCACCTTGACATGGCACTGCTTCCCCCTGGGTCCCATCCCATCATATATACACTCTATACACACACATTTGTGCTCACACACTGACACAAACACACCAATGGTTCTGTGCAACTCTCAGTCAACCCCAGCACCTGGGGACTGGGAGCGTAAACAGTCGCTCTCAAGGTTGAACCCAGGTGTTTCATTTCCATTAAGGCCCTCATCACATTCACAGCCTCCTCCCTCTGACTTTGGTCATATCACAGACGGAATAGTCATTAAATTTTAGATTACCTTTTCTTTGCCTTTGTAGATGTTGAGATGCACAGGGTCTATTTTAAATGTCTTTCTATGAAATAATTATCTCCCAACTCTGTGCACCCGACATCTTCAAAAGAGGATGTTCCATTGATGATTTTTGCCCTACATCATAGCTTTGCTCTTGCCGCGACTCTAAAACCCAATATAGCGTAATTAAACTAACAAAGTGACATCAATAAAGACAGAAGTGCTCTGTAATTACAGTCTGTGCTAGGACATCATAAGCAGGCAGTGTCATCACCCTAACGAAGGAAATAAATCGATGGCAGACAGACAAAGCCCCGCTTTACGATCCCCTTCTCCTCTGACACACAAAGCCAACCATAAACACGAGTAAGGCAAGAGTTTAATGGCAATCTTAAAGTTGTGGAGGCCACTAGCTTGTCTTTACTGCTCCTGCCCTGCAATACAATGGGTGCCTTGACACTTTCACCACTCCCTTCCTCTCCTTCATTAGTTGTGCTTCTGTCGGTTTCTCCCCTTATTCTGCCTTTTCCCTTTGCCTTCCCTTCTATATGGTGTCTGGTCTCCTCACCCTCTGGAGACACATGAGTGGCAGGCCTCCCCCTTAATAACTGTGTATTCCAATTCTGACACGGTTGCACAAAAACAGACACTCATAGATAGATAGATAGATATACACGCAAACAAACACACACCAAAAATAATATGTTGCAGGATTCAAGATTGGCATTCCCACGTTACCTCTGCCTGCAGAGAACCATGTGGACAGCAAGGCTAAATGTCAGGCAAAGATATTTAATTCCACATGCACACACACGCATGCAGGCACACTCGAAAACCCAACACGGACAAGACACCCCACGCTGATAGTGTGTGGAGAGTGAGGCTAAATGTCAAGGGATGATGTAAATTCGCATGATTGCTTCCAGAAGTAGTTCATCACATTGCCAACGTTGGCCAGATCAGTGTCTCATTGTCCTCCAAGAGTTTTGCAGAGCAGGACAGCGGGTCTCCAACAGGAGCAACAGACCATATATTTGTGTGTATGTGTGTGTGTGTGTGTGTAGGAAGGGTGAGGGGACTCCTCGAAATATATATAAAACACAATACTGTCTCTATCAACCCAGTGTTATATCAAGGCTGACCCAGTTTCGTAAGCAATACATATTATAAATCCAAGCCTGTTGCATGCAAACACGAGGTGGTGTATGGACCAGACCCAAGACTCTGATCAGAAATAGGAACGTGTGCCATGTTTTACTTTGTATAGCATTCTTTACACATCTAACATGGTCTCAAGGCGACAGTAGTGGATCTTCCTCAGCCCTCTTTTCCCATACGCGTCATTTGTTCAAAGGAACCCTGCTGAATATGACATCTGAAAGAAACAGGAGCAAGTGATGAGTTGTAAAGTTGTGTATACTACTAAATGTACGTATTGCATTGATGAATAAAACATAGATTTAATTCAAGAGTGTGACTCCCAGGCACTATATTCAGCATCGAGCTGGAAGCAAACTCCTGCCGTGCTGGGCTGTTGCCTTGACTCCCCACCCCAACTCTCACTGTCTACTTGCTGAGGTGACTGATGAGCAGACTCACTGGTGTGTCAAATATGGGGGAAATAGTCAATCAGCTAGACTGGTGTGACAGGCCTGTGTGCTGCTGTAGTTTGGAAATGCTGCTGCAGGAAGTGTGTAAAAGTCATGCTCTGTGCCAGACTGAGGATAAACATTTTATGGTTTTGGAATAGGAGGGTTACACCTCTTCCATCTTTGGAAGGTATGGTTAGATGCTCATTGCGTCTGTGTTTAGTCCACTTCAAACTGTTGGAATTTATTATGCTATGCCACTATCTGTCTGTTTATTTATGTGTGTGTGCGTTGTGTAGCTGAATATGTTTTTGAAGAAATAAGAAGAGGAAGGGAAGAAAGGGAAAAAAGAAGAGAATGCCTGTGTGCAGATCAATTTATGGAGGAGAGACTGTTGATGTGATTTAGTGTGTGGGTGCTCCATGGGCCACTGAACTTGGAAAATGAGAAGGCAGAGGTGGCCATGATTAGAGGTGTGCCTTGTTGACTACTTTATGTGTGTATTCAGATGTGTGCGTACACATTGTTGGCCGTGGGAGTCTGTGGCTGGTCAGGGAGAAATAAACATAGCGAAACACACACAGTCTATCATCTTCATTGTCTGGGTAAAGCCTATCAGCGTCGGTGTGTATAACCAGGAGAAGCTGAGTTGATTTTTACTCTGCTTCGCTCTGTCATGCTGTGTGTGTCTGTATGTGTGCCGGTGTGTGCGAGGTCCTGGCCCCGGCTGAGGCATCGGAGACAGAGCAGAGTGATCTCAGACATGTGTCAGGGGCCGAGGTCAGGGGTCATCATATACAAACATACCCCGAGAAATACAGTGAGCGAGAACATTGGGCCCTGTGGGACCACTTGACTAACACTCTCACCCATAACATCAAATAGTACCCACAACCCCGTCATCTCTCTTGTCTGTTCTCAGTCATTCACCCTGTACTTTCTTTTTACCTCCTGTTTGCCCTCATTCTGCATTTGAAAAAAGATTCTTCAGACTCAGAAAAATATAAATGGAACATGTCAGAAATATGATTTTACAATGTAGTAGCTGAAAAAGCTTTTATTGCAAAGACTCTACAGCGTAGCAATAGCACCAGACATGAAGAAGAATCTGCATACCTGGGTATATAAAAGAAAGTCATGAAAGTTTTAGGTTTGTCTTTGTTTTGAGTGTTCACAGACATATATATATATAACAGTTTAAGTCACATCTGGTACTTGCGAAACTGTGTTGCTTGTGACAAATATTGTCACATTCAGAAACCCAATGACTATGCTTCGTGTTCAGCCGTGTTCAGTCAGCATCCATCGTAGTTGTGAAGTTACAATGAAGATTGTCTAAGCATTGGGCCGTGCCTGGACAGACATCCCTCCATCCAACCGCAGCAGATCTGTGTACAGTACTATTTTCTGATCGGTGGCCAACATTTTAACTAGAATAGCACGGTCCACTTATATTTGTTCAAAAACCAAAAAGAGCGAGCCGTCATATTTTTCTTTGTCATTTTTTCCCCCTTACTTTGTTTATTCAGGGTGCAGCGGAGTCGCTGAGCCTGAATGCTCTCTTCGATGAATGCCCTGCTCTGCACTGACACAGTTGCACACATACACAGCTGGAAGCTTCCCAATACAACCAGAGTCTGATCTTTTGGCCAGCTGAGCAGCTTTAATCTGTTTTGTAGAAAGTTGGATCATACTGATTGTCCCACACACTGCTTTGCTGCAGCTGTGCAAAGGCTAGTCAAAGCTCAGTTTGATGATCAATAAATTAACTCATTGCGGAGCATCAATTTCTGGAAATATTTCCAGTGAATATGAATCTTAATTGCCAAAAGATATACAGGACTAACCAGCAAGCATTGTCATTTGATTTTGCTGTTGAAGAAAAGAAATCATGCAATATTCTTGTTGATATATAGTACACCACTGCTCAGCTTTTTATGCTGTCCCAAATACTTCAATCACTCACACTTACTTTTTCCAAGCAAACAGATTCTAATTATCTTTATGTTGTTTGTTTTTTGCGAACGCTGCTGAATAATCCACAGTACCCCCCGCTCGGTTGAAAAGCTCAACAATTGGATTGAAAATGCTTTTCAGCGCTTTGTTTGACCACTGAATTTGTTGGGAAACATGACTCTGTATTTACCCATCCACGCCTGTCATTTTCCCTTTTGTCTCATATCAAGACCATACACGACACAGTAGGCTCCCCCTCTGTTGATGCTCTGTATACCAAACATTCTGGCACAGGTTGTGTTTATGGAGGCGAATCAGTGTGTCAGTGTTCGTGTAAAATCCCCATACCACACACAGGGATCAGAGAAGGAAGCCAGCAGTATACTTCATGCTGGAATCCAATCCAAGCGTTTCTGCGGAGGAGGCTTGGTCTCCAATATGTTTAGTGTTACCTCAAGACCATATCAGCTCTGCAATGCAAGCAATGCCTGAAATTCGATTTGATCTGCATGGCCACCATCACTTGACCATGGCTGATGTCTGTCCTTCTCCCCCTCACTCTCTATCTGTGCCTGAGCTGCCGCCGAGCCCTGGGCTCCAATTAAACCCATGATGCCTGGCTCTGGTTGGTATGGTGACCAGACAGGGCACAGAGAGAGCTGTGATTCCCAGGTGAAAGGTGGGATAGACTTTCTGATTCGCTCCAGCACCCAGATAGAGTTACAGCTCAATTTCAACCTCTCGCCCTCATCGGTCTATCCTCATGACTAAAATAGGACCATGGAATGGAAGGGAGAGGAAGAATAGCTTCTTCTTTTCCTTCTCTCAGTTTTCCTGTCAGTCTCTCTCACTTTACTCACTCCTTTTTTATCACTCCCTCTTTTCAACCACCCCACCGTCCACCCCCCTTTTTGCAGCTCTGTGCTGACGTCTTTTGTGACAGAAGGGACTCTGAGATGTGCTTTATAGCTTGGTCATCTTGTAAAGCGCCACTTCTAACTCTGTAGTTCTGTCTCACTTTAAAAAGTTGAGTTTTTTGACCTTACTGGCTCTTTATCCTTCTTTCTTTCCAGTTGTTCTTACTGCTTGTGCTTTGTTCTTTTACCTTTTTTGTGGACAAGGCAGGATTTGTGAATTAATCATAAGTGGTTCAATAGCTGGCCTTAGCTGTGCTCTGTCACAGGGGGGATCAATAGGGGAAGTTCAGTGGCACCGACTGCTTTGGAGGAGAGACAAGGAGGGCTGCGTCCAGGTGATCATAAGCCCGGTCTGGCATGAGGCATGATGCAGAGGAGAGCCTGTCCTCGGCCCATCCTGTCTCTGTCCAGATCTCTGGAGCTATGTACAGCTGCCTTCATTTGAGGTGGACTTCAAGGTCCTCTTGTGATAATCTAGGATGGTGCTTCACTTTCAAAATATGAATGTAATATCTATTTCACAGTACATTTAATAGGTGTTTGAGACTTACTAACACCAATAATAATTTGCACATCCACATGAAAATGCTGCCAGTGTGGAAAGGTTTCAGTCTTTTTACTGTTTGTGCTCCTGCTATATAATCCAGATTTTGCTTCTGAGTCCTCTTACTAAGCCATGCTTTTTTTTTTATTTCCAAACTGGCTTTAACACTTGTATCTTAAAGACGGTGACAGAAGTTTGTTACTTGTTGAGCATTAGGAAACCAGTAAAGAGAAATGAAGCTCTTTGATCCTCTCCTCTAAATTGGACTCTTGAAAATACATGACCACATCATTAACTTGGTGGCGGAATTCTCCTGCTTCTCATTTTAAAAGGAAGCAAGGTTGTTGTTACTCATAATGAAAACCTGACCTTTTCTTGCTGCAGTCTAGTTCAACTTAGATTTAATTGCATTAGTATTTTCATACCATGGGAGACCATAAGCTGCTAAAACAGCAACTTTACCCCATGACATAAAATAAGGCTGTATGCAATTCCCTGCTGGCCATGCATTATTGAAAATACAAAAGCATCCTCTTTACAAAGTGTCATAATAAGGCAGTGCTACAGGACTTAGGTTCACACTTGCACGATGCACACAGCATGTAGTTGTCAGCAGGAGCTGGGCTGTAGAGAAGCTTCATTTTGATGGCACCTTCATTTACAACGTACTGAGACACACCATGGATGATTTGTGAAGATTAGCGGAGAGGATGTGAGGTATGAATCATCGTCTCTGTAGCCGCTTTTCCCAAGTAAGCATATGCATACTGACTAACGACTGGAAATAGCATTCACCACAAATATGATATGGAAGCCTTTTGAGTAAGCAGTTGAAAGTCATCAACACTTTAACCCAGTTAAACACATTACATGCACTCACACACACACACACGCACGCATACACACATATACACACACACACATAGAGTGACAGTGTTCATTTCATGTGAATAAGAAATGTCTTCACAGCCAAAACCTTACAAGCACCGAAATTCAAATTCTGTGTCACCTAAGCTGTACATCAAAGCCGCACATTAGTCCTCACTGCTATGTGTGTGTGTGTGTGTGTTTACACAGAGAATGGAGCGGTGTAACCAGTGTATGACATGGCTATTTGTAAATAACATCCAAACCTCCACTGGATGCAGCTGAGAGCTTTAAGTCTGAGCAGTGATGGCAGCCTCCCTGAAATGTGCATGAAACCAGCTTAGTGCTATCAGCGCAGCATCACCGCCAGTCACCAGCCACCCTCTCATTCTGCCGGGCTGCTGCAGCCCAGATAAGAGCAACACCACCCTCCTCCCCTACTGCTTCCATCCGCCTTATGTTGTCCCCCAACAATTCACCCACCCTCCCACACCAATTCACCCTTATCCTCTTTACAAGGTCTTATAGGGACAGAGACACTGATGTGTCGCTACAGCCGTAATTTATATTCTTTGTAAATTGTCTGTGATTTTTTCATTGAGATAAGTGTGGGGGGAACATCTGTTTTGTGCTGGAAGGCAGTAGGCTGGGGCTTCAGTTCTGTGGCAATCACCGGCAGTATAGATAGAGCGAAAGAGGGGAGGCACACGATCTGTCTCCCCATCCTGAATTACAACTCCAGGGGCCCAGCTACCCTCTCATCATTACTGTTGTATTTAGTTGAACACATTGGGTAAACAAACATTGAGCTCCATCTGTACAGCCTTGCAGATCAGTATGTGATACCATGTTTGGCAAACTTAACTTCATGATTCATTTCGGACTAAATCATGTCAGTAGCTGTTTTCTCTCTTAATTATCCTTAATACCTTGACAGTCCGGAGTCGAAAGCAAGCAATTAATATGTAAGGCAGAAAGAGAAATGATGTGATATAATTTAAAAGATGCTGCATGACTTGTTCCAGCTGACTGACCCACCACACTGCCCCTCACTCCCTCGATTATCATATATCATTGAGCATTCATTGCTGAGGGCTGAAGCCACTCAGGACCCAAGTAGTAAGAGCTGTGGGCATCACAGTGACCAGGTGCTGAGGCCTCATTGGCAGTCAAAAAGGAACACGACCTGCGGCGTCTCGACATAGGCGCGCTAGCGGGGGAGTTGGAGGGGTTCAGAGCAGTGCAGACGATGAATCTCAATCCTGAGGCCGTGGCAGATTTACATTTAAAGTAGTTTTAGCGAACGCCCCACTTCCTGATGCATTCTTTGGCAGAGCTGAAAGGAGCGGCTTATCTGCGAGTCATCAATTGCACGTGATGCGTCCAGATAGGGGCTTCTGACGCGGAGCCAGCACCTTTCTGCTCTCACATATAGCTCAAAGATGATGTGCCATCTAATAGAGCGCCAGTTCTTGCGGAGTAATTACATTACACGTGAAATGCCTTCGCTCGGTTTTGGCAGCCCCAGATGTGCGCATGCGGTCACGCGCACATGTGTACTCGAACACATCTGATCCATGTTTTACCTGTGATCGACAGAACCAGTAATGACCAACATCAGCGTGTTATTGATGTTCTGTCACTCTCCTTGTTATTAATGTTATCCCTAGATGGAACAACGGGGTTACTAGAAACTTTGTGTGCATGTGCGCAGTGCTAGTGTGCGAGTGCTCAGGGGCATATTCGTCCTCATATTTATACTTAATAGGATTGGTGTGTGTGTGACACAAAATACAGGTGTGTGTGTGTGGATATGTTTGGTTAGGTAGTAGGTGTGAGTGTGGTTGTTGACGCAGTGGGGTAAAGGCTGTGATGGCTGAAGGCTCTGATGGGTAATTGAGAACAGCAGGTGTCGCCTCCCTCCTGAGCCTCTTCAGGCCCCAACCAGCTCACCCTCCGATCTTCAAAGCCTCTTCAGCCCAGCTCTCCTCTCGTCTCCTCTCCTCTC